>NW_010972775.1:7898178-8121906 GCF_000737465.1 Haliaeetus leucocephalus
GGTGTCCCGCTGCCCGCGGAGCGGGCCGCGCCCCCACGCCTCGCCTCCCCTGCGGCCGCTTCCCTGACCCCGAAACCAGGAAGCGCGGGTAGACGGAAAGTTCAGCTTAAGGAAATAAAAGACGGGCCCGGGTTTGTTTTTATGGAAGCGTGACGGTAGCTTCGAGGAGGGGTCTCCCCTCTCTCCCAGGCCAGAGACAAAACGTGCCCGTGTTGATGGGGGATGCGTAACTTTGTGACGGCTCCCCTGACGGGTTGTTTTTCAGCGCTGGGAAACTGTTTCGTGACCGCGTCTGGTAACGCTTAATTGGTCAAGTCGTGTCAGGGAAGTGGTTTCATGTTTTTACAAGCATGGGTGTTGGAAAAGGTGGACTTTGAGGGTGTTTCTGGAGAAGGATGGGTGGAGCAGCTGATAAGGACTTGCTTCCTCTGTTTCCTTTGGCACCTCTCCTATTTATCTGGACTCTGCAGCTGCCTACATCAATACGTAGCTTTATTGACAAAGAATCTAACCCTAAATCTTTCACACGTTCTCAAAAAGTAACATCGCAGTATATGAAAACTTCAGTAGGTTGTACTTGGGGCTAAGCTGTGAGATAGAAGGCAAGCTGATTTGCATGGTCAGAAGTCATCCCGTTACTTATGTGATTAGGAGCAGTGTACACAACAGACTTTCCTGGTGACTTTTCCTTCATAAATTCTTGTAAGCTATCAAGGTATTTCAAACTTAATTATTGGCATACTTTTCGAGGCCTCTTTGTTTTCTGAACTAAACAGTGTTGGCACAGAATTAATTCAAAGTGATTCATTAACCAGTTGTGAGGGTTGTTTCCGCTGTTTAATTCTAGGCAGGCAAATATGCCTTAAAGTTAAAATCATAGTAAGCCTGTAAAGTACAGTCCTCTGGATATAGAGAAGCAAGTTCATAAAAGTGTATTTTAGTTTAGGTGTTCATGTTAATTTTTTTCTTTGAGAGAAGAATGGGCACCTTCAACATTTCTGGCACTAGGAAGCACACCTTACTAGCAGGTGACAGAAGCCCCATGTCTTTCGGTCTTTAGTAGTACAGGTGAATCTTTAAAGAAAGCTTAATAATGCTGAATAGAAATCTAGAAATTATGGCCAATACACATCTCCAAAATATCTTATGAAACTTTTTTGGTAAAAGTCTCAACATAATTATGAAAGATTTATTGTAACTCTATGTTGAATTAAAATTACTTTTTAATATTAGAATTTTCTGTTTTAACTGTGTTCACATTTCTAGAGTTTCTTAAGTACTGTAAATGTTTTTATTTACTGAAAACTAGAGTTCTGCATTTGCATGCTTTGCTTCTAGGCAAGCATTAATATCCGTGTGAAAAAGGGCAAGTTCATGATTCTTAAAGATGTTACTGAGAGAGCAGTGCAAATTGGAAACAACTAAAAAAAACCCAACAATTTACCTGTGTTTCATTTGTGTACAGTGCATCTTGTGCTCACTAATTTTACACAAATCTTGAAGCCAAGTTATACTTACCTGTAAAGTTGTTTAGTTTTAAGCCATATAGGTATTAAATAGTAATGAATTTGAAAATTCCATTGTTCTGCACTTTTAAAAAAAAATAATAAAATGTTCTTCTGTATGTTGAGACTAAGATTAGAATATTTTTACCGGATACCTGAGTTTGAACTCTTCTGAAAGAATTATGCAAGGCTTTGTGCCTGTATACTCTATTGTAATAGTCTTTAGATACTTTAAATATAAAGGTATATTGTAGATTAACAGAACCAATTGTAACTTTAGTTCACAGTTAAGTATGAATCACAAAACAACATTTTAAAATATTAAGGTACAACATAACTTGGATGGTTTATTTGAGGAGAAAGATTAGTGAAATCTCTTTGTTTCATTTGAAAAATTTATTTTCTTTTGTAGTTTCTACTGTTCTTAAAATTATGTAAAAGGAATGCAACCAAAAGCAATCACTACTGTTGCTGCACTAATGAAGTGTACTGCAATGTCTGTATTATGTTGCTTTATAACTGTCTGTATGGTTTATGGTTAAAACAGACAAATTACCAGCAATTTGGTCTAATAGGCCCTGAAACACGTTCTTGATCAGGTTTTGGTTTTAGATCACTTTTAGGGCTCTCTCAGAAGTTTTTCTTTCTTTGCTACCACTGAATAAATACGACCCTTATAAAACAAGTGGTCCAGTAGGTCAGTTTGAATACAGTTTCAATAGTGTGAGAAGGAAAATCCTTGCCTTTTTTTTTTTTTAGTAATTTTGGAAAGGTAGAATTTATCTCAAGTAGATACTGTATACTAGCAGGTAAGTTATACGTGCCTTGAATTTTAAGAATTCTTTTAAGAAAAAAAAAAGTGAATCAGCATTTTCCCCAATACCCTTGGAATTGCTTGGCTTAAGGGATCTACTCACTGGCTGTTGCTGTTAATAATTTTGACATCTATAAAGTGGTACTTAGTTTGGGCAGTACGATTTGCAGCTTTTAGTAGCATGCTTTGTTGCATGTGATGAAGATACATGCAGGTGTATTAAACAGTACTTTATTATCCATACATAATGATGTTCTTTGAGGAAGGGAAATAACTGATAGAACCTCTCCTCCTACCTGAGGGTCATTTGAAAAAATGAAAAAGGCAGGGTGGAAGGGGAATAGAAAGTATGGAAAAGAACTAATGAGACTCCCCAAAAGCTTGGATTTAACAAGAGTGATCATGCTTTGGCTAGGCTGATCAGATGCTGAATGTCAGTGCAAATCTACGATAAATTTTGTTTTCACTGGTACAACACACTCTTATGTTGCTAGGACTTCCAAGTTGTATCTTAATGACTTGTGCTGCTGGATATTGAACTACCTATTTCCCAGTGAGCAGGGGAGAAATTCTGGGTTTTTTCTGGACACATGGGGGAGTTGTGGGAAGGCATTTTATGAGCTATCAGCATCTGAGTGATGTAGTTTTCATCCTTGCTGTAAATTGAGAAGAATACTAGCCTTCATTAACATGACACTCAGCCTCCAGCATTTATCTGGGGTTTAAAATAAAAACATTACAAATTTTATATGGCTGGATGAGACAGTGTCTGGTAAAGGCAGCTGTCAGATGGTTGTTTCAGAAATGCCTGTGGTAATTAGAAGTAAATAAAATCAGGTGCTTAGTAACTTTGAAATACCATTGCCCAAAAGCCTAAGACTGCAGTTTATTTTTGCTTTTAAAAGGATCTAAAGGTTCAGTTATGCAGTATGGCAGAGACACCATAATGAGTTACTGCTGTCTGGCGGTCCTGCCCTGGCCATGTGTTTTGGGTTTGTGTGGTGGAGTTTTGGTAGCAGGGGAGGGGCTCCAGAGTGGCTGCTGTGAGAAGCTGCTAGAAGCTTCCATGGCACCAAGTCAGACCTGCCTCTGGCCAAGGCCGAGCCCATCAGCGGCAGCGCCTCTGCCGTAACATATTTAAGACGGGAAAACCTGCAGCGGAGAGGGGAGTGGAATGTGAGAGAAACCCCTATGCAGACAGCAAGGTCAGTGAAGAAGGAGGGGGAGGAGGTGCGCGATACCGCTGCAGCCCGTGGTGAAGTGACAGGCTGTCGTCCTGCAGCCCATGGAATAGCCCACGCTGGAGCAGGTGGATGCCCCGGAAGATGGCCATGACTCCCTGGGAAAGCCCATGCTGGAGCAATCTGTGCCTGAAGGACTGCAGTCCGCAGGAAGAACCCACGTGGAGCAGTTCGTGAAGAACTGCAGCCCGTGGGAAGGACCCGCATTGGAGAAGTTCATGGAGGGCTGTCTTCTGTGGGAGGGACCCCACGCTGGAGCAGGGGAAGAGTGTGAGGAGTCCTGCCCCTGAGGAGGAGGGAGCAGTAGAAGACAGCATGTGATGAACTGACCGCAAACCCCATTCCCTGTCCCCCTGCGCTGCTGGGGGCGAGGATTGGGAGTGGACTTGAGCCTGGGAAGGAGGGAGGGGTGGGGGAAAGATGTGTTAAGATTTGGGTTTACTTCCCATTATTCTTGTTTTGGTTTGATAGGTAGTAAATTCAGTTGATTTTGGTTTTTTCCCCAAGTCGAGTCTGGTTTTTTGCCTGTGACCATAATTGGTGAGTGATCCCTCCCTGTCCTTGTGTCGACCCCGAGCTTTCCTTTATATTTTCTCCTCCCCATCCCACCGGGGGGCAGGGGGAGGAGTGAGCGAGCAGCCTCCTGGTGCCTTTTTGCCTGGCTGGGCTTAAACCATGATACCATGCATTCCCACCGTCTCTTCCTTTACTGCCTCTTGTGTTTCATGCCATGGGGAGCCAATTCCACCTGCTTATTTAAACAAAAGAAATTAATCATTTCCTGCCAGACATGTAACTTCCATTGGTTTATTGTGCAGACCCAAGCCCAGTGGAGAGGAAGAGCTGGGACTCACGTGGGGTAGGGAGGAAGAGGGTAAAAAAAATATATATATGAGTGGACATCTCTGTACTGCTTACACTGGTGGTGCTGTACTGTTTAACTCTGCTCTAAATGTGAGTTTTCAGTGAAGGGAAATGATCCTGACTTTTTGATTACACACTTTTCTTTCATGAAAAAGTAACTTGACCAGAAGAGAAAGTATATTTTTCAGCTGAATCAGTTTTAGTGCCAGCACAAGGGAAGAATAGAAATGGAGTGGATGAAAGAGGGCAGCAGGACCTGCCCTTCTGCTGGCAGTTATGAAACTACAGCCTGAATAAATTCTTCAGTGAAATTCAAGTTGGGAGGTTATGGTAGGATTACTGGCTTTCAATACACTTAAGCACAGAAGTGCTAAATCTGAATGCTATGTACACTCTTTAATGTCCTATGTATAGGGAACATTTTTTGAGAAATAAACTCTACATTGAAAACAGCTTGAAGAAGTACATCTTGCTTTGATTATCTTAATTAAAATTATAATAATAATTCTCTTAAAGATGTTTATCGTATGCTGGTATTTCAAATCTGCAAATCAGTGATGACACTTGCAGTAAAAGGAGTTGTCTGGTAAGTTAGCCTGGCTGCTGAACAGTTTCTGATAGTCTATCAAGTCATATTCTGTGCTTTTTTTCCCCTATTATCAAGCTTCAGTTGTATTTGAACTATTTGCCTGTGTCATGCAAGTCTTAATCCGAGTGGTTTAATACAAACTTCACCTTTTAGAACAGTGCATGCTTGATTTATCCTCTTATGGGATGTTAAGTGTTGTCATCTTTTACCACAATTATATATAAACTTAATAGATGTTTATGTTTACAGTGGTAAACTTTCAGTACTGTTTATTACCAGTCTTCTTTATCTGCATGAAGCTAGCTTCTATAAGGATTTCCTCCATAATCTTCCCATATACTGAGGTTAGTCTGACCAGCCTATAGATCTCCAGACCACCCCCACCACCACCACCCCTTGAAGATGGGGATGACGTTTGTCTTCCAGTTGTCAGGAACCCCCCTCCATCACCATAACCTTTCAAAAAGGTGATAGAAAGCCTTGAAACGGCATCAGCCAGCTCCCTCGGCAGTCTTGGATGCATCCCATCTCATCCTGTGGACTTCTGTATATCCAGTTGGCTTAAGTGTTTGTTTCCTAGCTCCTCTGCTATGGGTACTGCTTCACTCCCACAGATTGGGAAGATTTTGTCTGGGGGGAGGGGGAGTCTTCATAGTCTTCTCTGGGAAAATAACCACGATAAATGAACTGAACAGCAAATCATTTAGCATAGACCACCAAACAATTGCTATGTATAGCTGCTCAAGGTGAACTAGGAGGCTTACAGATAAAATCCCATGGGTGATACATTTTATCCTTTGCATAAACTTAGAAGGTGAAAATGTATGCCTCAGACTCCCTGCCTGTCCAGTCGGATTTGTGTCTGTTCGAAATGACAACTGTAGATACTTTCTTTACAGCTCTCTAGGGATGCTGAAGAGCTGTAGACCCTCATACACAAAAATCTTTTATAGGGACTGTCACCTTGAGACATTTGCCTACATGCACTGCATAATTCTGTTTAAAGTCCTTCCTTGTATTTAGTTCTAAGCCCATGAGAATAAAGCTTCGTTGCTGGAGAGTTTTTGTCATAGGAAATGCCACATCTAGTTTAGCAAGTCCTTTGGTTGATGGCAACATGATACATGAACTTTGTAAAGCAGCTCCCTTAAACTGTATCTAGATCCTCATGGTTCAATGTTCCTTACTGCAGGCTCCTGATCATTTCCTTATTTGAAAAGATCTTTGTCTTGCAGTCTCTATTAAAAAAACCAAAAACTAGTTTTTCAGTGACAACAAAATAACAACAGTAGTTTGTCACAGAGATTGAGATCTGTGTGTGTGCACTACTCAGATTCTGTGACAGACGTCTTCCTTTTTCATGCAGAATCTTCTAATTACAAAAACTAGAGCTAGCAGTTGTACCTGCCTCATATACTTCAGTGAAGGCTTCTTTCCAGTTTAACAAACTTTTGCCCCGGGATCCTGTAAATTCTTGTGTTACCAAGGTTGAGTTACTTAGTAAGCTACCTTTGTGAAGAAGATAGCCACTTTTGATACGTAGCTGGTTTTATTAGAAGGAGATTGCGTATCAGTTGCAGACTTTGAACGCTGTAGGAATGTGAACTTTATAAGTGCTTCTGGAAGTGAAAGTAACCGTTAATTTTGAAGCCTTGATTTCAACCCTGTCTGAAGTCCCTTTTTAGAAAAGCTATGAAATAGCATATACTCTAGGTGATATGCAGCTGCTTTGGTTTAGCAAGAGGAGAGCAGCAAGAGTGTTTGTGTTAAGTGCTTACTATGAGAGTGCTTAAAACATAAGGAGTTTTTTAAGTTTTGGAGAAAGTGAAAAGAAATAGTGGTGTTTCCCTGTGTGATCACAGAAAGTGTATACATTTTGGTTAAGAAAAAGGATTTTTGCTTAAAACCCTCTCTGCTTTTGCTCCCAGAGAGAACAGTTATAAAGCTTTTTAATGTCAATTGTCCTTTGCTGTCTTGTCACAGTAATTAGCACTTAAAAACTATTCTTTGTGACTCAGTTGAGTGCAGTCTTTCAGCTTTCCACGTGGTCATGAGACCTGGATCAGGTGTGAGGTATTATTGGGTCTTCAGTAAGTTGTCATGCTTTAAAACTTTTTTTCTAGGTACCTGAAGCTGTTCAAGGAGTACCTTGCAATACTGAGAAGAAAATGGCCTATAACAATTTAAAGGCATGCATTATTAGAAGCCTCCTACCACAGAAAAGTTGAAGACTTGTTAAATAGGCTTGGGATTATGGAGCACAGAAGTTTACACATTCTGCAGCGTACTAACTCCTTAGTTTTGATAAAAGTTTTTGAAGTCAGTTATTAGTATCATATTCTAGATTTAGGTTCACTTGAAAAATAAAACTTTAGCTAAGTTTTAGCTTATATCAGTTAATTTTGAAGCTTGTTTTCTTTAATGTTGACACTTTGGGGTCACGTACCTGGAATTGGAAAGCATGTACCTATAGTCAGGCTAATGTATATTGAGCATCATTTTGATATAATGGGTAGACTCAGGCTGATCTTGTTTGGTTTATAGAAGCTCTTGGGCCATAGGAGGTGTTTCTGCTTCACTTTGTGGGATTATGTTGGAAGTGATTAGAGAAACATTAGACAGGGACAACATCCTTCATCCTCAAAATTCATCATGCTGGCTGCTGAAACTTTGGATTCGTCCTGTGCCTTATTGGGATTAGAATTCATGTAGACTTGCTTAAATCACACATTTTATAAATGTTTAAGACACCTAAGAGGCTTCTGGAAAGCTGGATGAGAATTGACTTATATTTTGAGACTTAAGAGTGAGAGGAAATTAGAATGAAATTTTGTTATTGGACTGTATTTGCAGTCAGTGATGAAGAGTCAACACTTGCAGAAGCCTACAGTACTGCAAGGAAATTTGATTGTGGTCTTATCTGTAGTAATACTTGAATTTTAAAAAAATATGGTGGTATCATCTTGTGCACATTGCTGCTAGATGCAAGCAATGCATTTGGAAGTATTAATTTACTTAGTCATCTTTTGTGTTGCTCATTGAGCTTATTGGTGATCAGACATTCTAATGCCTGAGAAATCTGTGGTATTAATTTAGAGAAGACCTCATGGCAATAAATACAGGGAAAGGTAAATTTGTAATTTTGCTTACAAAATTATATTCTTAATACAATAACAGGTTTTTTTCTTTGTGAAAATGTAACACTACTGAGGCAAAGCTTTGGGATACACTTGTCTCATTGGACCTCCCTGGATGTTGTCAGTATAGATATCTGAAGAAAAACATTACATGAAATCTCTGAGAATGCTCACATTTAGTTTGGTCTGAGGTTAAACTGATTATGAGATGTCCTGCTTTTTCCTTGTAGAGTTAAGAATTCTGGAGAAAATTGGAGATTTGACTTTCTATTTGATCTCGCAAATGCTGCACTTTGATATTTCTTCAGGAAAAATAAGAAGATAGCCCAAGTTGGGTTCTTGAAAAATCAAGCATAAACTGAATAATTTGTTCCCTTTCTTAAGGAGGAGGTTGAGGAAGGAGGGCTTCGAAGCTAAGTGAGGAGCCAGGAGCAATTGGGCAAACACTTGCATACACACAGTTAAGAACAACATACAGTGAAAAAACAGAACAGGGTGGGGGAAAAACATCCTTGAAGCAGAAACTGGTGCATAATGTTATATCATTGATTGTGGTTGCCTAACCTTCAGAATGTAGTAGTAAGTACTATGAAATGCAGTTCCTATGATATGGAAACAAATCTTACACTCTTCGTGAGGATATGTTTGAACATTACTGATTCAACCTCGAACTGGAAAACCAGCAACTTGCATGTTCTGTATTCTAATTTCATATTCTTAGTGTAGATAACATTGCTTTTGTATACCACAGCTTTCAATAGACAATTCAGGCTTTACATCAGGTCTGTCTTTTCATAAATGAAGTGGTTGACAGTTGAATTTCTGTGTCCTTTTTGTGAAAGATGATGTGTTACAGCTAGTAAAAATGATGATGATACGTTTACTGCGCTCAGTTTGTCTTTGTATCATCACATTGCGTCTCAGTGAACTAAAAAGATGGGGCCAACTTGTTTCAATAAAAAACATATAGTTCACTGAAACACCTTCTAAAGTTTTGGAATATGCTTTGTCAAAGGGCTCATGTAGGGAAGAACTTGTATGGAAATTTTTACTAAACATGGGCAGTGCTAAAACGTTCCTTCTACAGATAAATTTGGCAATATATTGCCGTCAGGCTGCTTAAAAGAAAACTTGACGTTTTGCATAATAACACTGTGAGAGATGGTGCTTACCTTTGAGTGATTTGATACACAAAGTAGTTTCTGTAATGAATAGTTGATCTTCAGAAATAGTTACTTCTATGGAGTTAAAAGAGAAAAGGATTGTATGTTTGTTGCATAAAGTGTATAGAGTACTGCAAGGCTTTGTTTCAAGCAGGGTGAATGTTTTTGTGCTAGCTACTGATAAAAGTTATATATCAAAACACACAGTTACTCCTTGGAGTTTTGAAATATTAAGCATCACTTAATCTTTAATCCTTTGCTGGCTTTAATGTTCAGTACATCGAGAAACATGACAGAGTTTGGGTCATATATAATCTGGCTTTGAAACCAGAACCACTGAAATGATCTCACTCTTCTTGACTGTAGATTCTACATATAGATACCTAAATTAATTCCTTATGATTGGATATTTTAAATAGAAACTGTTTAAAAACCTTTTTTCACTGTGTATGTAAAACATACTGTGTGTACTACCTCCATTGCAAACACACAGTGGTTTGTTCCAGAAGTTGCATTTGTTTTGTTTTGTTTTTTTTTCTATTTCTCCACATTATTTTCTACTGTTGGAACTTCTGTGTTTTTTGGTCTCTGATTACAGTTACTGAATTACTTCATCTTAATAATTCTTCCCACAGCATCTGTGTTTACTTTTGGCAGGTAGATGAAATATTTTTCATGCATAGTGTTCTAGTGCTGGCATTTGATATAGAAGCGTGGTGAGACTTAGGAAGAGTATCAATGTTGAATGTGCAGAGGGAGGGGATGGAGACCTTGGTGGTGGTCAGGATATGAAAATATGCTTCTCGTGAAATACATGCTGTACTGTCAATTTATTGTGCATACATTTCTATGATTGCTTGGGATATATTAAATAATAAGAAGGTGAATCCTGACTGGAAACTGTGTACTTATTTGGAAGAAGTGACTAAAATCTGAATTAACCAAATGTCTGTAATGCATATAGTGGTTCCTTGTCTGGGGAAAAATAATGCTATGGCAACTTCTTTACTGTTTCGGTTCTTACAATTGCTGGCCTGTTGGCTGTTTGGTAGGCGAAGGTACATCTCAGCAGTATATCTGACAGGTGTCTGGGCAGCACAAGGAGTTTTCTATCCTGTTACTGACCTACTAATGCTAACCTTGGAGTGAAAAATACTGTGTTATAGTAAAATGTCTAATGTCTAGTGTAAATACGGAGCTGATATGGTTGTCCTCTCTATGCATATTAGATCTATGAGGAGCTCTTAAATGCTAGTGCCTCTGGTCAGTTCTGCATGTCCCTTCCTCCATCAGGATGGGAGGACCAAAATCTTTCTCTGTTTTCTGTCATGCACTCTTAATGTGGGTCAGAAAAATTGCCTTAGAAGGAAGTGTCCAAAATAGACTGAACTGAATCTATGTCTTTGGAGATACATCTTTAATAAACTTTTTCCATATGATAGAACTTTCCATGTGATACAGAATGTGTTGCTAGGTGGCATGATTTGCTCTTAATTTTTCTGGATGTTTGGCATGTGAATTATAAACATTCTGAGCAGATACTTCGGTGTCATGAGTGCAGAGTGAAGCTGGAAGTACAATTTTTCTAGGGAACTAAAAGAAAGATGTGCAACTGTTGGGCTTTTTGTGTTTGGATCAGGAGTGTGTTTCTGAAACATCTCTGAAGCATTGTCCCACACAATGATGTGGTTTGTATTGTGGAGTAGTTTTGGAGTAAATGAACTATACTCAAACTGAACCTTCCAAGGTCCATCTAATGCACTCTTAACAGCAAGTGCACATTCAGTCTGTGGCATTAGAGTAGAATGAAACTGAAGCATACAACGGAGAAGAAAGAAAGATAAAATGCATATAATGTGGAAGTTGGGTCCTCATCACCAACTGTTTTGCACCACAGATCTGCCATACCTGGTAGTGTGGTTGTAACCTTAGTAATTTCTCAGACATGCTAAACCTTACTTTCTTCTGTTTTCAGGCCAGTATGGAGATCCTCTAAATAAGTACATTAGACATTATGAAGGATTGTCTTACAATGTGGATTTGTTACACCAAAAACACCAGCGTGCCAAAAGAGCAGTATCGCACGAAGATCAGTTCTTGCACCTAGATTTTCATGCTCATGGAAGGTTAGTGATATTTTAAAAGGTATTTGCTTTAAATATTTTATTCATATATGTGTTTTAATTATAGTGAAATGTACATGGTGAAATAGTCATCAAACTAATGTTAGCTAGAATACACTAAAATGCAGTGCTTATGGTTTCTATGAAGTATTTGCTCTGATGTCCAGTACGAGTGTGAAATTGTTGCTTGTAATCACTCATATGTACTTCTGGTGATAACTATTAATGTGCTTTGAAGCTTAAACAATGGAATCATACTGGGAACAGAATGGTAGTTGATTCTGAGTTTATAATGCAGCTTTGGCACCTTTTTTTTACAATAAATTATGCCAAACTGCCTGAAAAGATTTGAGAAAAAAGTAAATTTCAGACTGCGTTTGAAACTACAAAATAGGCCAAAAAAGTCTTCTGTTTCATGTGTAATGGTGTCATCTGTTTTCTGTGCTGTTGTGGAATTTAGCAATTATTTGACATGGGGAAAACATAATTGCTGTTGCTTTGCCTTGCATTTAATATGTAGTTGTAAGATCCGGTACAAAAGTTAGATATTCAGTGTGAGCAACTGAAATATAATTTGTAGGTTTCACCTAGGAAGAGCTCTTTGTACTTTTAAAATTGCCTGCTTTTTGTATAACCAAGGAGAAACAGGAAGAAAGTTAAAATTTGCGTCTGTGTCTTTGTTTCTTTGACTCCCTCCTTTCCAGCACCACTGCCTTAATATATTTTGGGAATATGTAATGCCCTTGTTTTTCTAATTATCTCAGTTACAATTTTAAGTAATTAGAACTTGATAAATAATTGCTAGCCATATGTAGAAACATAGGAAGTTTGGCAGAGCGAAGGTAAAACCAGGTCTTCTGAATCTGTGTTTGGAATACTGGTTTATAAGTAAGCATTCTACTTCTGTGCCAGCTTGTAATTTCTTCAGGGAGTTGAGTGTTGCTACTGGAGGTGTATGGTGTAATGACTGAATTTCAGTGCATGCTCCCAAAAGGTTAGCATTAGGGTTGTATTTGTAACTGCTGTAGAACTGCAACCCAAATCCTGAATTTGAAGTCCTGTCCTTACATTTTGGGTGTAATTTTTAGTCCAGGGAATTTTATTATTTAAAGAAGAGTCATATTGCTGCTGTCTCTGCTGTAGCTTCACAGGCAATCTCTAGTCCTTGCTGTTAAATTGTTCTAATAAACAAGACTGCAGAGTAGAATGTTTCAGAAGCTCCTCATACTGTAAACCTTTCCACTTTTAAATCTCCAACAAGGTTGCAAGACAGTGAAGTTTAGTTTCAGTCTAATGCTGCCACTCTTAAGCTGCAGGCTGATGGTTAATTAAGGCTTACCAAAGTGTGTGGTGCTGCAGAGAGGAACAGGCCTGACCACATTCCCAGTATTATCTTTGTGCTAGCACTAGTATTCTTAAGACCATGCAAGGAATAGGATCTGGGAACTGATCCAGCTGAAAATTACTTGGCAGAAAAAGCAATCAGCATGACTTGAAGGGTTGATGGAGGGAGGATGAGACCATTCTTTCTGGGAGCAGTCCACATTTCAGTCCACTTGAGCAGGTTCATCTTGTCATTGATAAAGATCCCATAATACTCCTCTGTAAAATAGAGCTCTTAGCTTAGCCTGTGCATTCTATCTGTGTTAATAAGGTGGGCTGAAAAGCATTACCGTATGAAAATGTTAACCATACTGACAATGAGGTCTAAAAAAGATTTCCTCTCTTACTTCATGGATCTCAGTCACACCAAACCTTAGACAAACAGGTTTATAAAGGTTTTGATAACAGCTACTATTACTCACAAAGGAAAGTGTTGGTGTTTGTACGTGGAATTGATTCTAAATCCCTATGCTCTGAGGCACAAATCCATTGTTAACTGAGGAGGCTGAATGGAAACTTCCTATAAGGTCAAACCAGTCCATAATTTAGGATTTTGGTGGTTTCCTGTGACACATCTAACACTTCCTGCCAAAGAGAGGGTAGCTGACAGGCTGTAAATTTAGTCCACAAATTCCCATTAATCCGTCTGAGTGTGTTCTTACAACATATTTTCATTTTTCTTTAAATATGAATTAGGAAGGATCAAGTGAATTGTGTTTTACTTCATACAGTGTATTTAGTAGCTTTGAAGGTGTGTAGCAGTTTGGAAAACTGTTGTATTGGCTTTGTGTGGCAAGGTTTTGATAGCGGGGGGTGTTACAGGGGTGGCTTCTGTAAGAAGCTGCTGAAAGCTTCCCCTGTGTCCGACAGAGCCAATACCAGCCGGCTCTAAGATGGACCCACCGCCGGCCAAGGCCGAGCCCATCAGCGATAGTGGTAACGCCTCTGTGATAACATTTTTAAGAAGGAAAAAAAAGTTGGGACAGACAGAAACGGCAGCCGGGGAGAGGAGTGAGAACATGTAAGAGAAACAACCCTGCAGACACCAAGGTCAGTGAAGAAGGAGGGGGAGGAGGTGCTCCAGGCGCCGGAGCAGAGATTCCCCTGCAGCCCGTGGTGAAGACCATGGTGAGGCAGGCTGTCCCCCTGCAGCCCAGGGAGGTCCACAGTGGAGCAGATCTCCACCTGCAGCCCAGGGAGGACCCCATGCTGGAGCAGGTGGGTTCCTGAAGGAGGCTGTGACCCCATGGGAAGCCCATGCTGGAGCAGGCTCCTGGCAGGACCTGCAGGTCTGTGGAGAGAGGAGTCCATGGAGCAGGTTTTCTGGCAGGACTTTTGACCCTGTGGGGGACCCACGCTGGAGCAGTGTGCTCCTGAAGGACTGCACACCGTGAAAAGGACCCACGCTGGAGCAGTTCGTGAAGAACTGCAGCCTGTAGGAAGGACCCACATTGGAGAAGTTCGTGGAGGACTGTCTCCTGTGGGAGGGACCCCACACTGGAGCAGGGGAAGAGTGTGAGGAGTCCTGCCCCTGAGGAGGATGAAGTGGCAGAAAATAGCGTGTGACGAACTGACCATAAACCCCATTCCCCGTCCCTCTGTGCCGCTGGGGGGGTTGGTAGAGAATCTGGGAGTGAAGCTGTGCCCAGGAAGAAGGGAGGGGTGGAGGGAAGGTGTTTTGAGATTTGGTTTTATTTCTTATTACCCTACTCCTGTTGATTTGTAATAAATTGAGTTAATTTTCCCCAAGCTGAGTCTGTTTTGCCCATGATGGTAATTGGTGAGTGATCTGTCCTGTGGTTATCTTGACCCACAAGCTCTTTGTTATATTTTCTCTTCCCTGTCCAGCTGAGGAGGGGGAGTGATAGAACAGCTTTGGTGGGCATCTGGCATCCTTTTTGTAGTTGTAGCTAGTTTATTGTGAATAGTTATAAGTGATGTATGTCATGGCAACATTAAAACCTTCCTATCAAATATTCTAATTACTGTGTGCTAAGGTAGGAAAAAAAGCTTTTGCAAAATCCTTAAACCATTTAGATTTAGCCCATGGACTATTACAGTGCTGTTTTATTTAAATATGGTGATGAAACTTACAGGCTTTCGGTAAACATGAGGTTTGAGATTCTGAAAATTTAAACCTGTTTTTTTGAATGGCCTTATACCAAATGGTTAGTTAAGACTTTGTCCAGGTGTAGTGGTTTATTGGCATACAGCTGTCTGACTTGCATCTCCTTAACTTAATAAAGATACTAAACAGCTGCTACTTATGGGTACTGAAATGATAACCTTCTGTTTTGAGTTGGCTTCTGATGAAATGGCTATCTTCTGTAGCCAAGAAACAATGGAAGAGCTGTCCCAATAATTACTGCTGTTGCCTGCTGGAAACTGCAAATGAAGCTAGCTGGACCACAACAGTTCTTATGCTGTATCTCTGGTACCAGTCTGAACTTTATAAACTTAATCTTTTCTTTTGTGCCAGAGGAAGCACCTGTTGGTCACATGGCCAGTCAAGATGGGAAGTGATTTGGCTGGTTATTTTTCAGCCAGATTAATTTGTCATTCAATTCAGTATATAAGCTGTAAGAAGAAAGGGTACAGAAATAAGCAGAAGTGGTGAGAGGGAAGATGCAATACTACCCTTTTCAGTGGCAGTGCTGACATACACCAGATTAGCATTCATCAAATTTAGTTTCATTGTCCAGAAAATGGCTGGCAGCTACAAGTATTTTATGACTGTGTAAGTAGCATCTGTTCTTTTCAGTAGACTGTTTGGATTTAAGAACTGTATTTCATAGTAGCCTCTTGTTGAAAAAGGATAAAATAAAAATTAAATATTATATATTTATACTAAGCTAAAGTGACCATTTAACCATGGGCTAATAACAGTTTAATAATGAAATAGATGCTGTTATGACCGAATTAAACCCAAAGCTACCTATTTTTCACACCAGGCTCAGTAGTTCTACAAATGGGTGTATAAGGTTCCATCATTGAAAAACCCTGCCTTCTTTAACCTTGCTCTGAAAGTTAAATGCTACACAGTAGCATTAAGAAGAGAAATTTTTCAAAACTTTTTTGTTGGGTAATCTAAAATACAACTCGTTATGGCAGATGTAGTGAATTAAACCAAACCAGCCACTATTCAATGCTGAAACACTAGCTTAATAGGGCAGTTAAAATTGCTGAAACTAAGCTATGGATACCTATTAATTCTTTTGAATCATAAACTGTGTGGTTTAGATGAGTTGACATTATTGTTTCACCAGTGGTGCAAAATGTGCCCATTTCTAAAATGCTTCAAATGGGAAGGAATATGAAGTTTTAAAACAATCCTGGTTATGTATCATAGCTGTTCCACCTGCCAGTTTATATTGAGTGTTTTAGAGTCCATACAAAGATAATGAATGCACAGTCTTAGTATTAACCAACTAAGTTCCTGGTATAAAGTAGCTTTTGAACCCACTCCAGAACCCTCCCCAGGCAACTCCCCCCCCCCCCAAAAAAAAAAACAACCAAAAAAACCCACAAAATGAAATACATGGCATGATGCATAGAAGAGCAATGCCTTTGGCACCAGCTTAAGATACAGTGAAGGAGTTTAATATAGCATAACTTTCTTTTGCATGTTAAGGTAATGTCAGTAGTTTTGAAAATGAAGTTGGGACATCACCCAAACTGACATTGTATTTTATACCCAGTTTTGACTTAGTCACAAAATGTGTACTTGCACTTGTTCACTTACTGAACACAACCCTTCCCATGCAGAGAAGCTGGAAAGTTTTCTTTACTTTTTCAGTATAAACATTTGCAATATATTAATCATAGAACATCCTGAACTGAATTCCTATCAACTGTAGAATGTCAGAAGTATCCTAGATACTTCATTCATAGTGATTTCATTTTGAGGATAGAGCTTGAAAAACTTGTCTGATGCTCTCTGAACTATACCTTTTTACCTAATTCCTGAGACCCTGATGCGTTCAGGAGTAGAGGATCTACATCTGTGTAGTGTTTAACTGTACTGCCAGTCAACTTTTTACTTAGTGCATTCCTAATAACTTATGCTTTCTAGTTTTTTCTTAATTTGTCCTGTTAATCACCTGTCCACACCCACTTCCACTCTTTCTCTTGGATTAGTTGATGACTCTTGCTTGGGAAAGTTGCCTACACAGCTTGAGTGAACAGTTGAATTTTCAAGTGGTGCTTGGAACACATGGTAACACCTGCTTATTACTAAGTTACAGATACGTTGAGAACTTTCAGATGTTTTGCAATTTAGCTATAATGTTCCTTAGATTTTTACCTAAAATTTTATCTAAAAAAAAAAAAATACTGCGAGTTAAGTTCAGACATGTTTGTTGGAATATATGATCTTTGCATGATCCTTATAATAGGAAAACTGTTATAGAAATGCTTGCAACATCACTTCTTTGTAAGCCATACAAATAAAAAGACCTTTCATATGGTTATACTTGTGAATGTTAAAGCATTCACTTGTTGAATATTGGTAGGTTGTTCTATAAAATCTGTGATAGTTTAAAAATATGGGCTTCACCAATAAAAATGTTTCTTTGTGTTTTAATTTGGGCTTACAAGTCATGGCTGCTAAGTTCAGATTCTTTTAGCCCAGCATATTCAAATCTTAAAAACTAGCTCAATATAGGGTTAAAATTGTTTATATATTAGAATATTATTTCAGTTGGTGCAATTAGAGTAACCAATTCTTCAGTCTCCACCACCTTATACAGTTCATCTGGACTCAAAAGTACTTCTACTGTGCTCCAATATGCTCCAATACTGTTATATCGTATTTTCAGATCAGTCTGTATAAATGCTTGTCGAGGTTTGGATTATGACAGAAACCTGAATACCTTCTAACTAATGATGAAACACAAGCTTTGCTTCCACTGCATTAAAAATCAGTGATACTGGTCATTTGTAGTGATCCTTCATGACCATTAGACATTTTTCCATCTCTTGTTACTCACCAGAATGTTCTTGCCTACTGTTCTGCGTCACTACAAGGACATACCCCTATGTATCCAAAAGAGCATGCATCCAGCTCTGCTCTGTAACTTCAGAACTGCAACAATAGGTGGGTTTTGGAGGGAGTTTAGAAAAATGTTATTATCCTATCCTTCTTGGGTTTGTATAGGGTGGGAAGGAGTGAAAAGAATTCTTGTCTTTGTGGTTCTATATAAAAAGGCTAATAGTATGCATGTGTCTAATGTGGCAAGTCCAGTGGGCACCAAGATTTGGCCATTATTACTTCAAATAACTTGACAGCTAAAGTGTCTATCAGTGCTTTCAAAAGTTACACTGAGTGCCAGGAGTCAGGAAGATGCTGTAAGGCAAGCTTCCACTTGAGATTGTTTTGCCTGATTATGTCAAAGTGCTGAGAGTAGCATTTGATCAATAAGTAGCTGGAAAAAACTGCATCAGTCTCACTATTGCTGCTAGTAGGGTACTCCTGCATGTTACTGCATGTAACCTTTTTTTTCCCTGTAGTTAATGAGCAAATTTTCTACAATGTCTTTATTAAGAAAACACTGTGTAAAGCTATAATATATTGCAGAGTGACCATGCAATTCAGCTGCTAGGTAAAAATGCTTTAACTGTCACCCAGTTTGGAATAAAGTTCAATAAATGATGGGTTCTTAAATATTCTACTACCTTTTACAGTGTTTTGCATTGAGCAAAGGAACTTTTATAACAATGAGAGCTTGCATATTGTGAAATCGTGTGGCTTTGGGTCTCAATCTGTGCTCACTGCACCATTTGGCAAGGCGTATTTGTGAAGCAGTATTTGCTGATTGGCTTTAATACTGCTTTGCTATGCAGGTACCTTTTTCAGAATTATTTTCAACAGCTATCAGTCATAAATTGAGCTTTCTGGTACAGTCATGAATGGCAAGAGTGGACCACAACATTTCAGAGTTCTTAAGTATGAGGTTTTTTTATTTTTGGTTCTATAGTAACCTGTAATTCTTTGTATTGCCTTCATTATTCAGAGCTGTTAAATGTTTGTGTTTAAATAGATAGTTGTTGACTGTATTTGAATAGGTAATGCAAATGAAGGAGGCTACCTGCACAGAAATCATATTTGATATGTTGAGTTTCAAAGGTGACATTCTGAGCATGCTGCCATGCTGTCTGAGATGGACTGAAGTAACGGAGCTAGTTACTCTTGGATTAAAGAGGACTTTATATTGTCACCTTCTGTTTTTTATTAAACACTAGATACTCTTTTTATGGCATTTAATTTATATTTAAGTACTTCGTAACTGTGCATACAACATAGTACTCAATTCATGAAATGGCTTTGTCTTCCACATTCTGTGAGTCTGTCAGAATCTAAAGCAGATTTGCTATTACTGGACTAATCTGAAAATTTGTTGTGTCTGTTTTTCAGTTCAATGTGCACCCTCCTAAACAGACTAACTTAAATAGCTTGTTTTAGTGGTCATAAAATAGGACTAACTGGTTGGCTTCTGTGAGACTTAAGTGAATTATTTCCATGAATTTTACTAAGTGAATTTTTTGCAAGGTTCACTTACTACAGCTCATTTTAGGCTGTCCTGAATTTAAAGAGGAAAAACCAAAACTCTTTAGTTCTTAGTGTATTCTTTTCAGCTTTATTCGGTGCTTTGTGACCATTCTTCAATTATCCCCTGTCTATTGTACCTTTTAAGTTATATACCTTAACAAATAACTTGCCAGGCAAGAGGCCCGTGAATCGGGTCTTGCTTTCTACACCTGTTTTGTCAGAAAAAACCCAAACCACCCTATGTTGGTGCTTGTAGGTAAAGCAATTTTATCTTGCAGAGAATTGGGAAGCAGGTACCTGAGTTCTTACTTGTTTTTTAAATTCAATTAATCTAAAAAATATTTTAGAGGCTGAATCTGTGGGTTAAATGTCCTGCATTTTATGGGTTTAAATGCAGTGAGCTGGAATATGCATAGCCCTCAGGAAAAAGGCATTTAGTGTTTCACTTGGGTTTGTCTAGGAAATGCCTGGTACAGTAGCATCGGACTGGTGAGACTGCCCAGCTGAGGCACAGGGTTTCCCAGCTGTACTGCTAAAATTAGTATTAATACTTTAGAACTTTACTCCTTGGCCAACAAACTTTAGTAGACATAGCCATGTTCTCAAAAATCCATGTTCTTAAAATGAAAAGTAGTAGGCTTAAATGAAAGTACTTAAGCTATGTGCTTCGTATGTGCTTATATTATCAGCTAGCAGATTTCTTTTCTTTGTATGTCTTTGTTTCACTGAGAAAGTTTCTTCCTAAACTAGTTAGTTTGAATTCATGTAGTAACTTTGATGCCTTGTGATTTTATTCTAGTACATCTTTACCTGTTTTCTTGTTTTGATCTCATGTTTTTGAATTATGTTAGAACGTGGCACTGCATATAAATATTTAACTTTATGTAAATACAAATGGGATGGTTATTTTGCATAAACAGGAAACCAAGTGACAGAATTGGTACTTAACTTCCCATAGAAGCTTTACTGAAAGGAAAAAAAAAAAATCAACCCTGGGTAAAGACTATTCTGCTTTTAAAATCTGTATACCATACTCTTCAGGACAGAGAGATACTTGACTGACCTTCTTAAAGTGTAAATTAGCCAACATGTAGCTACTTGTAATCCTACTTGGATGATTTCTGTTATTTGAGCTAGTTTATGTGTTTGCAGCTATGTATATCAAGAGTAATCAGTGGCAAATTGTTTAGGATGAAGGCTGCATCCTCAGTTGTGTTCTTCTAGAATAACAAGTTTAGCAAGTCTGGCTTCTGAAGGTCAGGAAAGAAATCTCTGAACAATCACAAGTGCCACCCTAGAGGTGTCGATGGAAAACAAACATAAACTGCAAATATTCTAGCTGGGATTGCTGAGCATTGCAATGCTGTAGAGGTTGTTTTTTAGATAAATACTTAACAGAGGATGGTACCCTCTATCTGCATCTAGGTGGGTAATAGAATGATAAACCTGGAGACCCTATCGTGCTGTTTCAAAGATGTTTTTTTTAGTGTCAGTAGCAGGACCATGGGAATTGAAGAAATATGTTATGGTGGGTTTAATACAAAGTGAAAACAGTGTAAAAAATAATAATGTCCGTAACTGTGATGGTTCTGTAGACTTAGCTTGTGAGTAGTTTAAACCCATCATTAAGTTGTTAAGCTGTCTTCTATTTAATATAGTTCAGGGTTGGAGTGAATCTGACTGTGGGAAGTGAGTTTAGATTTTGGGATACCTCATGTGGAAGCAGTTAGAAAGAAGGGCTCAAATTATTCTCCCCTTCCATTTTTCAGAAAAGAGAGTCTTTGCCTTCTTAAATGGAAGAAGTAAGGATAAAAGACTTGCACCTCAAGCAGAGTGGTGTCGTGGTTTACCCCCAGCCAGCAACTAAGCACCACGCAGCCGCTCACTAACTCCCCCCCATCCAGTGGGATGGGGGAGAAAATCGGGAAAAAGAAGTAAAACTCCTGGGTTGAGATAAGAACAGTTTAATAGAACAGAAAAGAAGAAACTAATAATGATAATGATAACACTAATAAAATGACAACAGTAGTAATAAAAGGATTGGAATGTACAAATGATGCGCAGGGCAATTGCTCACCACCCGCCGACCAACACCCAGCCAGTCCCCGAGCGGTGATTCCCTGTCCCCACTTCCCAGTTCCTAAACTAGATGGGATGTCACATGGTATGGAATACACTGTTGGCCAGTTTGGGTCAGGTGCCCTGGTTGTGTCCTGTGCCAACTTCTTGTGCCCTGGCTGGGCATGAGAAGCTGAAAAATCCTTGACTATAGTCTAAACACTACTGAGCAATAATGGAAAACATCAGTGTTATCAACATTCTTCGCATAGTGAACTCAAAACATAGCACTGTACCAGCTACTAGAAAGATAGTTAACTCTATCCCAGCTGAAACCAGGACAAGTGGTATCTTCTAGATCCTGACTTGTGAGGAGGCTCATGGAGGCACAGGTGCAAAGATTTTTCTGGTTCCTTCTAAGAGGAGTATGAACCTAAATGGACTCTCCCTGTACTGGAGTCATGTTCCATACTGCTGCCAACCCATCACCTTCTGTTTCCTTTTCCCAGCTGCTTCCTCCAGCTGTGGAGTAACTCCTCCGTCTCCTTTTTCCCTTTTTTAATTTTTTTTTTTGTACAGTCTTCTCTGGTCACTGAGTGATTCTGCCTGCTCAGCCTGCCATTGGTTACAGCAGTTTGGCTGAGGAAAGGTAGGAAAGGGAAAGCACCAAGTGCCCTTTTGCATGCCACTGATAGTAGCTCTTTCTGCCAGTTTTGGAAAAGTCTGTAGGCTTCCTATCGGTGTCCCAATATATTGGACATTCAATCATGGCAAAATCACTGATCTTAGAAGGTAACACATACTAGAAAGAAACAGAATAATATATTAGGCATTAACTCTTACATGTACACCTTTATGTTCATTTTACCAAGTGCTGTTAGTATATACACAACTTCTTTTTTTTTTTTTAAGTACTTGCTCTGTGATTAGAGCGTAGGATTGACATAACTCAAGCCCATGGGAAACTACAGGGTTTTAACTAAGTGTGGTGCTCTCAACTATTTTTTTTCTTTAATTATCACTGAGTTGCTATGTTACATACTTGCAAATCTGACATAGTCTCCCTGAGGTAAGCTAAAGTGAAGTAAAAACCTACCTCTTGATAGTCTTTAGGGTACTGCCATTAATGAATAAGATGTAGTTTATTATTAAAGCAGATTATATAACAATATAAACACTTTTACCAAAAACTCTGTCTTCAACTAAACGAGCAACCATATAGTAACCAAGTAGTGGCCTGTTACCATATCAGTTTTCAGATACATGTAAGACAGAAGCAGTAACAAATAAGCAAGGTCAAAACTTGGTCTTAATTGATTTAATTCTGTTCTAGAGACCACTACTGCTGGGAAGTGTCTTACGCAAGGTATTAAGTGTGTAAATAAAAGTAGTATTATTTTTCTGGAAATAGTCTTCTGCCTGGTATGTAGCTAGGCTAGGGAATAGCTTACTTTACATTGATATAGGTGCTGGCACAGAGAACTTGATGCATGCTGTAGAGGTGGTAATTACTAAAAGGCTTATTTGAAGTTTCTTATGTCTTCCATTGTGGCTAGTTTTAGAAACCATATTCAGGACTGAAACGGACAAATTTGCTGAACTTCTCGGGAATCTCCTGTCCCTGGAAGAATTCATGAAGTTACTGGATTTAAGCCAAGAAAGAAGACTGAGGTGCATTCTCTTCCACATCATAGAAGTGACTAGCTTATATTCCTTTCAAGAAAGGGGAAGAAATACTAGCTTGGAAGAAATTTAGAGTAAACGTTAGGAGAACTTCTATATTGGGTGAGATAGTGAAATGGATTTTGTAGGGTCTTTGGAAGTTTCTTACTGAGAAATTAGGGTGTTGAACTGGATTTTTTTGGGGGGTCCCTGCCAACTATCCATTTGTTTGAATCAGTCATTACAAATGCCACCTATGAACTGGCATCTTTTCAGTGCAGTTAATTTAATCAACACTTGTAAGTAGTACATTAAGATGTCTCTGCATAGCCATAAAAAAGGAATTTACTTTCTCTACTGCAGGTTTCATGTAATACATGGGGTTTTATGATTACCATTGTTTAAAATTTGGTGATTTGTTAAAGTTGTTAATTCTTGGAATTAGAGACAAATAGATGCTTGTTTACCCCCACCCTACCCCCCAAGTTGCCTCTCTTTCCACCTCTCTTTTTTGCTGGGGAAGAACTAAAGGAAGATTTGTCACTTCATTTTTCATTATTAAAAGGGTGAACAGTCCAGTCGGATAATCCTGTTCCCACCAAGCATGTTTGAATGACCAAGAAAAGACTTGTTTAAAAATAGCTGTGAGACTATCAGGTTATCTAAAAGTTTAACTAAATTAAGAAATCAAATGGTCAGAGAATTGTTATTGTCAAATACAGCTGCATTATTTTCTGTTTGGAATAGTTCTCTAATCCTGCAAATAGAGCTAATTTTATTAATAAATAGATAATAACAGCATGGATTAGAATTTGTAGTGTTAGTTATGTACCAATGCAGAAAGTAGGAAGAGGGGGGAAATGAAAGGAGAATAAATAGAGGCGTCTTAATTTTAAAACTAGTGAAAGTTTTTGTTTGGTACATACAACTTCTAACAGTCCACTTTGAAGTGACAGATAGGCTAATACTGATGAAAAGGCATCACGCCCTAAAGGAAAAACCATTCCCCGCTTTGATAGACTATACTGAGCTTCCCCTTGCCCCTCCAAAAGCATATTCCTGGAGTGCAGGCCATCTAGGCAAAACTCAAAACTGACCCTAAAGCATGATTAGGTGATAGTCAACAATGGTAGACCAGAAGTGCGATGCTGAATGTCATGCTAATTTGTAAGGATGAGAACGTAGATGACTTGGCAAGTGAGGAAGGGATACCTTGGATGGCTTCACAGTTGAGGCCTAGGGCTAGTTCATCTATCTACTTGGTGTTATTTTAGGCTAAACTTGATAAATTACTTTCATTCTGAGGTAAAGTCCTTTCCCCCCACCCCAACATATATGAGTATATGACAAGCCCTGCATCATCTAACATAGTGTACTTCAAAACGATAAAGAAATTGCTGATGCAGTTGAGTGTTACAGATAATTGCTCCTCAATTTTATTTGAAACTTACATGAATACAACCAGAAAAATCTAATTTCAGAGTAACTTTCTTGCACTTCTGAGAGAAAAGTGCTATATAGATTGAGGTGCTTTTTCAGAAAACCTACTTTTTTCCACCAGGAAAAAGTAATTTTAGCTGTAATAGGTGCCCTTGGTGGGATTAGTACATACTTCAGTTCATCACAGAGACAGAATTACAGACTTGTTATGGTAAGAAGTCTTCTATCAAATATTAGAGAAGGGAGGAGAGATATTCTAAAGTATCCAGGATCTCTTGTCATTTAACTTGAGTTCAGATGCACATGAAAAGAGTCTGATCCATCCTCAGTAACTCTAGAGAACTCAGTCACAGAGAAAACTCAAACTAAAATGAAGTTCAAATCTCGTAACACCTTGATCAGTGTATTACAATCAAAGTGAGTAGAACTTCTTGAAGTACTTGAAAGAAGTTCTTCAAATTCTTATCAGTGTCTTAATTTTCTTCTGCCTGTTCATTTCTAACTTCTGCCCAGAAGAGCCACACAAGGTGGCTTAAAGTATATTTTTTTTCCCTAGAGAAATGTATTGTGTCATCTTGTAGCATTCTGTTCTATGATGTTTTTCCAAGTGGCTTGTTCATGTTATCTCCTCATCCTCATGAACCTCTGTGTTGCCAAAAGGCAGTTTTACAGAGCTAGTAAAGAGACTAACTTAAAGAAGAAGAAATCCTATTTTTTGTCTCTCCATGTTATTATAAATACTAGCTATCTATTGTAAAACATGCCTTTCTCTCTGGGTGTGGATAGCTACTAACTGCTAGCTGGTTTGTGTTCTTCGGTGACTCAAATACTCAAGCACATCTGTAGTGAACTGTTTCATCCTTTTTAGCAGAAGAATCTGCCCTCATGAAATAGATCCATACTGAAACTATAATATGAGCACTGGTTGGCTTGGCTGTATTGGGTTTGTGTGGCAAGGTTTTTGTAGCGGGGGGACTACAGGGGTGGCTTCTGTGAGAAGCTGCTAGAAGCTTCCCCTGTCCCCCATGGAGCCAATGCCAGCCGGCTCCAAGATGGACCCACCGCTGGCCAAGGCCGAGCCCATCAGCGACAGTGGTAGTGCCTCTGGGAGAACAGATTTAAGAAGGGAAAAAAAGTGGTGGCAGGCACAGAAGCTGCAGCCAGAGAGAGGAGGGAGAACATGTAAGAGAAACAACCCTGCAGACACCAAGGTCAGTGAAGAAGGAGGGGGAGGAGGTGCTCCAGGTGCTGGAGAAGAGATTCCCCTGCAGCCCGTGGTGAAGACCATGGTGAAGCAGGCTGTCCCCTTGCAGCCCAGGGAGGTCCACGGTGGAGCAGGGACCCCACGCCAGAGCAGGTGGATGCCCAAAGGAGGCTGTGACCCCGTGGGAAGCCCGCGCTGGAGCAGGCTCCTGGCAGGACCTGTGGATCTGTGGAGAGAGGAGCCCACGGAGCAGGTTTTCTGGCAGGACTTGTGACCCTGTGGGGGACCCATGCTGGAGCAGTGTGCTCCTGAAGGACTGCACACCATGGAAGGGACCCACACTGGAGCAGTCTGTGAAGAACTGCAGCCCGTGGGAAGGACCCACATTGGAGAAGTTCATGAAGGACTGTCTCCTGTGGGAGGGACCCTATGCTGGAGCAGGGGAAGAGTGTGATGAGTCCTGCCCCTGAGGAGGAAGGAGTGGTGGAGATGTGTGATGAAGTGATCGTAACCCCCATTCCCCGTCCCCCTGTGCTGCTGGGGGTGGGTAGGTGTAGAGAGTTTGGGAGTGAAGCCGTGCCCAGGAAGAAGGGAGGGGTAGGGGGAAGGTGTATTAAGATTTGGTTTTATTTCTCATTACCCTACTCTGGTTTGATTGGCAATAAATTGAGTTAATTCTCCCCAAGTTGAGTCTGTTTTGCCCATGATGGTAATTGGTTGAGTGATCTCTCCTGTACTTATCTCAACCCATGAGCTCTTTGTTATATTTCCTCTCCCCTGTCCAGTTGAGGGTGGGGGAGTGATAGAGCGGCTTTGGGCACCTGGTGTCTGGCCACGGTCAACCTACCACATTGGCACAAAGCCCAGAAGTCACAGGGAATTGCTGAAGTTTGACATTCCCCATCTACCAGCCACATCTCAGAATTTTCATCACCTTGTGGTAGATACCTTTAATGCATCACCAGAGGAGAATACTCACTTTGAAGCTTTATTAACACTGTGGCAACAATAATAAAGAAAGATAGTTTGCTTGTGAAATAATGTTTGC
Source organism: Haliaeetus leucocephalus (assembly GCF_000737465.1). Taxonomy (NCBI): domain Eukaryota; kingdom Metazoa; phylum Chordata; class Aves; order Accipitriformes; family Accipitridae; genus Haliaeetus; species Haliaeetus leucocephalus. The sequence continues at coordinate 7,924,957 of NW_010972775.1, forward strand.
ATTACAGAATAGTCAACATGAGTCACTAGAGCCCTTACCATGTTTTAAGTGTAGGCATGACTTTTTTTCTTTGATTATTTTGCATCTTAATGTACAGTTTCAAAATACATATAACCGTAGTGTGATATTATTTAATGTGCAAGTGAAGACTGAAGATATATTTTGTATATGCTTCAGCTGAACTAAAAATTAATTAGATTTAATTGACTTTACACTGTGGCACTTAAATGTTTTGGTTATTTTGCTGTTTGCACTAATGGATACTAGCTTTCATTATGGAAAGTCAGCTCTATCATTAGTATACTGTGTATACTGGGAGACTGGTCACGTTTTTTTAGATGAAGACTCTGACACAGATGTAGCCAACTTACTGGTTACTTTTTTGTAACAAATTGGTAGCATAAGTATAATATTCCTTCAATTTCATGATTGTGCAGAAAGAGAAAAATTTAGGCAGAAAATCAAGAGTAAAATTGGAATGACTGAAGTTTCAACGACTTCAGTGATCTGTATTTGCACAATGTGTTTAGACAAAATTTAAGAGAATACCAAATGAAACTCTGAAGCAAGCTAATGGTTGTCACAGGTATAAATTCATATAATGTCAGGCATTTTAAAACACTTCAGTTACTTCACTGAACCAAACTTCTGTTTTCGTACAAAGAAAATGTAGTATGTTTCATGTAAAAGTTAGTAGGAGGATTTGCATCAAAGAATGTAGTGTTGTAATTTGAACAAGATCATTCAATGAGTGGAGTTGTTTACATAGTTGTACCAGTTTATTATTTATTAAATGTTGTTGTCCATCTTACTGTTTCAACTGAAACTCAAAAAATAATTAGCTCACCTACATTTCATTTACATAACTTAAATGTTGGCAATGAAATTAAAATAAGCTGATAGTTGTTCTTATCTCTTCTGCTTCACAGTGCTGTGAAGTAAAATAGTTGCTTTTTCCATTAAGCTACATCTGTGTCTTCTGGAGGAATGGGAACAAGTGTATAGTCAAAGCATTTTAGATTTATGCATTTAACTCTAACTCTGTTTTCTAACTTAAATATTGTAAACTTAGCCACTTGTATCAAAAGCATCTAAATAATCTTGCTTAAGAAAATCCTTCTAAGCTATGGTCTAATTCTTGTACAGTATAAACGTCTTCTATAGATAAATTTTGCAGGGTCTGGAAACTGTTTGCATAAAAATGTTGGTTAGAAGTACTTTGCTTAGTGCTCTTGTAACTGAAGCTCAAAGCCAATTTACCATCTTGTTTTATTCACTTTAGACACTTCAACCTTCGAATGAAGAGAGACACATCTCTCTTTAGTGATGACTTTAAAGTAGAAATGTCAAACCAAGTAATTGATTATGATACCTCCCATATTTACACTGGACACATTTATGGTAAGTACAACACTTTAAAATGGATTGAAGTGCAGTCATTTTAAACAGGATTTTTTTTAATAGTACATGCAGAAAATGCGTATCTGTATGATTAGGTTATCTTCATTATCAAACTTTAATAATGCATCTAAATGCATTTAAACTCCATCTGCTTTTATTCTCATATAACAGTCACACTTAACAAATGACTATTTTACCTAATAATTTTCATATCCATAGAACTTGAAGTTCAACTCTGTTTATGAACATAATCTTCATAGAAGTCTGATGCATTTTTAAAAAAAAGAAACGGAAAAAGCTGTCTGCATTAAAAAAAATAAGGTACTGTTCTTAGTTTAAAGGACTTTAAGGACTATAAAGCTACCATCGTTAAGGGTAATATACTGGATTTCAGTAAATATAAAAGTTAAATTTGATTAAAAAGGAAGGAGAATTAAGGAATTAATGAAAAGGAGAGATGGATTAAGACTCACTCTGTCCCTCTCTATACAGTCTGTTTGGTTCTGAAAGGAATCGTAACTGCTTCCTGAAGATCTGTTAGTAATGTCCTACAGTCTTGAAGTGACTGTTTTAAACTGCAAAAAGTATACATGCTTAGCACATTATATGCATCTAGGTAGACCAATTTACCAGTTGACTTAAGTCAGAGGGCTTTTAAGGTGTGTGGTGTCTTTGGTTGGGTTTTTTTCCTTATTTTGTGAAATTATTTCAGAAAAGCTTTTGGTTCTTTCCTTGTTGCTGAGGGATGAGATGAGAGGATTGACATGAACCTACACACTAGGCTTACTCTACATCTTCTTTTAATCCTCTTTATTATCTTTCTCATTCACCCAACTTTGTACTTGTCATGAAGATCATGAACAAAGTTAGAGTTGAGTAAATAAACTGTTTTGCTGTGGTTCTTGATTTCCATTCAGATCAAAAGTCTTCCTTCCAAGTATTCTGAAATTTCCAAAGGTACATGGCCTATAAGTTCAGGTTATTAATGCACATTCTAATAGAATATAGTCTGAAGTAAATCTGGGATCACTTATGAATGTCTTGAAATGTGTTATACAAAGCCTATTTCTACTTTTTAGTGTACAATCAAGAGTTGTATCGCATATCTTCAAGATACTTTTTTCCAAATTTCAGTACTGTGGATGAGCTTTATAAAATTCTTGATAACTGTTAATTAGAAATTAGTGGTGGTTAATTATAAGAATGAGTACAGTTCTGATGATTCAATAGTGTGATTCTGAACCCTCCGCAATGGAGGAGTATATATAAATGTTCTTTTAATAATCCTTCATCCTTTTTATAGAAAAGGTTTGTTGGGGATGCTGCATGTTGTAGCTGTCAATGTTTAAACGTTGATAGTTGTACTTTTCCAGATTGTGACTGCTTCAAATACAAATTCACTCCATCCTGCATTTAAACCTAGCTACAGTTTTAAGGGGCTTATGCTTGAAGAGAAAAATTGATATCTTGACTATAGGGAGATCTTTCTTTGAAAGCTTTCAAAGCTCAGTATACACTCTGAATTTTTTTTTTAATTTTTTTTTATAATTGTATGAACAGATGTATAAGTACAGGACTTGGATATAGGATTACATGCTGTATTTTTGTGACAGCTTTAAAATATGGAGTTGAATTCTTCATTATATGCTTTTTAAACATGTCATGCACCTGATTAGGAAGCTATTGAACTTAATAACTATGATTTTGGGATAACTGTATGTCATACTGTTGCATAATCTTAGTCTTAAAAATTCAGACACAAACTTTCTGCAAGAATTTCTTACTGCTGTTATCCAGGATCTTATTACTGTATAATTCATATAGGTTTTTAGCAGTTTGGGAACTGGTGCACAATCAGGATAATTATGCAACTATCATGCTTTAGCATTGTGTGCTTAACGCCTTGGGTAGTTTGTATGCTTGAAGCTTGCACAGAATTAAAAGCTTTTAGAAAGCTAATGCGCTTTTTCCCTTAACAGGTGAGCAAGGAAGTCTTACCCATGGGTCTGTTATTGATGGAAAATTTGAAGGATTCATCCAGACTCACAGTGGGACCTTTTATATTGAGCCAGCAGAGAGATATATTAAGGACAAAACTCTACCGTTCCACTCTGTCATTTATCATGAAGATGATATCAGTGAGTACTTCCATTTTGTGCTACAGATGAAATAAATTTTTTTTTATTAAATGTCAAAAACAGTAAGCCATTTGTAAGCATCAAATGAGACTTCTGCTTGTGTATGACACTGTGAATCATGCTGTCCTGAAATGATTCATATACAGTTATGGTGTGAAAGAGATTTATGGCAAAGCAAAGTGAGTCTTCCTTACTCTGCCATTTTAAGAAATCCTTAGCAGTCAGGTTTAAGTGTATAAGCTGTCTATTTTCTATTCAATAGATATATGTTTCTTTTGAAAAATGCTTTCTTAAAATGCTCTATACTCATTGTTCTTCCTTGTGATCTGGTAGATAAAGGATAATTAAAGTTCAAGTCACTAAGCATTTGCCTACATCTAGTGAAGGTGGTACTTGTGGGAAGTGAAAGCTGCTTCTGCATGCATGGGTCACAGATGCCTTCAGAGAACTCTTTAGAAGATGTGGTGGCACCCAGTATGTCCCATTTTACACAGTAACTGATAGAAGTATACAGAGAATACTACTTGAATTTGAAGAGTATAGCCCCAGAAGTCTAGCTTTAGTTGTAAATGCCTAGAAGGATGAGAAAGTACCATGGAATACTTTTACATCTTCAGAACTGATGCATCAGAGTTCTCTTGCACTCTACCTGCCTTTTTATGTACAATCAGTCTTCAGCTGTAATAAAAATCAGTTTTATTTGATGCTTAGGTAACTTTATGCTGAACCAAAAAATGCTGCAATAAAGTTGTGATTCCAAGTTTCAATCCTTCCAAGTAGGTGTTGGCAGAGGGTCACTTTAAGATTATCTTTTGGTTATTGAAGCTAGCAAGTTGTGTGTTGCAAGCTAACTTTATGTAGGACTTCAATCTTGCTTAAAAATCAATTTAAACTATAACTTCATCTGAAAACTTGCCCCATCAGGACATTGTGCAAATCCTAGAAGACTTGAGTTCAAAATCTCATTTGGAATTGAATGACAAGTCTTGGGTTAGATCACTAGAAATTACTTGAACCACTCTCATGATGATGTGTGTATAAATCATTTTCAAAGTGTGTCATAATGAGACTATATTGTGAAAAGAAATGTCAAAAATAGGAAAATAGATGAGGAAAATCTCTGGTTGTGATTTGTCTTTATCATTTTCTCTGTGCTGTAAGCCAGTGAAAAACAGGGTTATTGTATAATACTCTCTCTGGTTACTTCTTTTGCATGCATGCAGTGAAGAGGAATGATCTTTCTCTGCTAAAAACTCAGCAAATTTGGGGGTTTTTTTTCTAATTGAATAAAACTTCTGGAATACAGCTATGTTTTTACATTCAGTGGCAGTATGTGTGCTGTCTGCGTATGTTAAAATGGCTGTGAGCTAGCAGATATGTTTGTCCTTCCTGTTACCCCATTTTGTAAATATGATTACTAACCCCAAATCAAATAGAAGTTGCATAATTTTAAAGAGCTTCTCAATGAATGCAGTTATTGAATTTTATGTACATTGTGAGCTACACTTGCTTTCAGACTGACTAAATATGTATCTTCCTGGTGCTTACAAGACACGTATTTGAGAATAAAGTAACTTTATAGGATAGCATTCCATATACTGCTTTTGATTCTCAAAGAGAAGTTGCAGCATGCATTTAATTTTCAGCTCTACAGAGCATTGCAGGTGGAAGTCTGAGAAGGCAGTTTGCCTTGCTAGCTTCTCTTGGAGTATTACAGTTTGCTGCTGTAACAGAAAAGCAGTGGAGAAAAGTAATAAAAAAATTACAAAAGCATGGTGTGAAACCATAAAGTATGTCTTTTATAACATTTCTGTGAATAATTTGCACATACTTCTAAATTTTTTGGTATGTTTTATAGGTCTCGCCAAACAGTTCAATACACTGCTTGATAGTGGGAATACTGGACTACCACTCACATAGCACTTTCTGTAAATAGGTCTGTCTGCTTTACAAAAGGTTTTATTAACCCTGTTGTAGAAAGCGGGGGGAGAGGGGGGTAGTAAAAGGACATAACGCAATAAAGTGATTTGCCCAGTTTCCACAGGGTGAGACAAGCAAGAAGATTGTTTTGTGTCCCAGTTCCTTATGCTGTAAATAGTGGGTGACTAAAAACTACTCTCTTCGCTGTTATCAACTAATGACAGAAATAAAGCTGCACCTTAAAGAAGCAGCTAAAACGATTTTATGAAAGTTAGTATTGCTGTTTTGTAGAAATTATCTCTGTTGGAGGAGTAAATGGATCACTTGAGAGCTGGAAAAACCTAATGATGAAATTGGTTCATATTAATGCTTATTAAAGTGAATGGGAGCAGGATATGTATTTTTTTTAATTATTCAGGTGATGGTGTGTTGGTTTACACTGTTTTTCCTCTTCAATCTAGTGCATCAAAACCATCAGTTAGGAACAAAATCAGATTATCAGAGGGGATTGTCTAAATCTATTCGACAGTGCCACATTAAAGCAACAGTACAATATGGCTTCCAAATCACCAAGTGAGTGAACATTGCTGCTTGCTCAGCATGGTTGAAAATAGCTCACCCTGGAGCTAAGTCTAAGCAGCACTATTTGAAAATGTGCCACTCCTGTTGGTTGCTGTCAATGCAGAGTCTGATGTGCACGCATTCTGATTGTATAGTTTAACTTTTTTCATTGGTATCCTAGATGCTTTTAGGATTTCTGTGGTCTGAAATATCTGAAGTATACAACTGCTTCTGTCACTTTTTGAATAGTGCTTTTGAGGCTAAAATTTTTTTGCCTTTCATGAGAGCTGTTTTTGCATTGAACTGCAGCTCCCAAAAAACCTGAACAACAACTAAAAAAAGCTAAGCTTTACAGTAACTTTAAAAATAAAAACAAGCATGCAAATCTGTTGTTATTGTTCTAATCTAAAGCTAATTCCTGTGAAATAGAGTCAAACCACTAGTATCTTACACGGGACAAAAGCAACAAAAAATACTCACATTTCTAACTTGGGAGAGACTGGGAGAAGTCAACTTTGCCTTAATTTGGGATGGTTTTTGGTCACCCATGTTTCAGACTTTTGAAACAATATGCTTTTTGGTGCCTTTCAGAAATCACAATGCAACATATGATTAGCATCTCAATGAGTTCTTATTCAGTAGTTAAACAAAAGTTTTTTTGTAAATGGGGATTATATTGTCAAATTTATAAGGCAGCTTTTGTCTGTTACAGTGGATGTGGTGACCAGTGGAAGGCAGCCTTCTATTCATGACTCGAAACACAAGTTGAATGATTTTAGTTTCTAAACCATTCTTGATCAAACTGTTTTATAACTTAGTGCTAGAAAGATGCAAATTGCTATTTTCATTAAAATATTTTGGAAACTTTAAGGAACAAACTATATTTACTTTATTTAAATCATATATGCCTCAAATGTATCCCTGAGTTTACACTGTAAAATACAAAATCGGTATTTGCTCAGATCAACAGCAGACAGGAAAATCCTGTTCAGACCTTCAGGAGAACAAATGTGGTCATTTAATTGTCTTTATGGTCTTGGAAGAACTATACAACTGAGAAAGTAAAGTATTTTGAAATTTCGCAAAGCCCTATCTGCTGAAAGAACTGATATTGCAAACTATGTATTATTAGTGAGAATTCTGATTCTTTTTTTTTTTTTTCATATTGTGGTTGTCGATTTAATAATGAAGGTCTACTTGGCAGTTGTCATGGGAGCACAGTGTGACAGACTGCTTAGAATGAAATCTAATAAGGATTTTTTTTATCTGCTTACATTTGACATTTGTTCTGACACTATTGCTTTTCCTGGTATTGGGTAAATCTCTACGGCTGTTGAAGAACTGCATTTTCATCATTTTTAATGGAAGTTTGATGTCACGTCCTTGCCCCAGATGACTAAATCCACTATCCATTAAATAGTTAACCTAAATGCTTAAAAGATCATACTATTTACTGACAAGTGGAAGAAAAAAACCTCATGTGATCAGGAATCTTTGTGGTGGGTAGTGCATTTTTTAAAAGGATAAAAATTCTTATTTTGAGCATCTGTAGTTGCGTATATCATTAATAATGATCTGCCATCTAGTTAGAAAAAGATATCGTTGTCAGAAAGTATGAAATGACAAGATTTGGGGGGAGGTAGGTTTGTTATTATATTACAGTATTATTGTTTACTATTTTTAATATTCTGTCAGGATGTACAAAAATTGAAAGTGGAAAATAGGAAACTGGACAATATGGGAAAAGAAAAATAAAGTATTTGTTTTGCCTGAGGATTTTCTCTAGCTAGAGAATTGATCCTGTAATTAAACTCTTCTTTTATAGATCTGATGGGAAGTAGGCTTCTAGTTTTTCCTCAACTCTGCATTCATTGTAAGCAATCATTTGTAGTAAAGGCATGTGTTTTCCCTTGATCAAATCACAGGGTTGTGGTAGCAATAGGCTAAGAAGCTCTTGATCCCAAAGAGGTGGCAGAAGGCTGTACCTCTCAAAACATTTAAAGGCATCACAAGAGCATGGACCAGACTTCTGTGATGTGGGTCAAAACTGTCCAAGTCACCTGAAACCATGTAGTTCCTGCTTAGCTTCAGAAATGGAACTGCTGCAGGGGATGTGGAAATGGGAAGTCTCAACTGTTGTAATGCCACCAAGTGTGATAATAGCAGAAAATGACATTTTTTGCTGGTGCAAAATATGCTGTGCAGTCATGTTTCCAGTTAATTTCTGTGGATTCCTGCAGTTACCACATGCAGAAGTTGCTTTAAAGTTACAATGGTTTTATGTAGATGAAGTGTGCTGATGGTGAGGCAGTATTGTCCATTACTGTCCCCCTTGTGTAATGTGCTTTTGTCGTAGAGATAAGTGGTCAGTGGTGTGAAATCAGGTAGTGGGTAATGAGAACTTTAGTTAGCTTAAATACAGTAGAATTTTTTTTTAATACCATGGTGGGAGAAAAAAAAAGGTGGTGGAGATGGAGAAGGGAAGGATCACAGTGGTAGTAAACAGGATCACAAAAGGTACAGATGACCTCAACAGTGAGTGAGCAATGCTTTTTGTTTCATACTGGTTGTAGCAAAGCCAGTGTTCCACTACATTGCTGATCAAATTGGGTGAGGTGGCTTACAGTAAGAGCATTTTTTTTTTTTTTCCTTTTTTTCTCTCCATTCTTCTGGCACTGTGCTGGGACTACTGGGAGGAAAGTAATGGGACAGCAGTTCAAAAATGGTATTTGTGTGGTGTTTGAAATTTAAATGTGGGAAACTAATGTGCAGAAAATCATTAAATAAACTTACAAGGTTCTAATAACAGTAATTCATGAACATTTCCGTAAAATAGTGAACATACCAGTTCCTTCGGAAGTCTAGGATTTTTTCAAAAACCTAAGTACTGCACATTCATTGTAGTTACTTCTCAAAAGTTCGGTGGTTTTTTTTCTTTTTAATTTAAACAACCAACCTTATTGGAATTCAAGCAAATTACCTCCCACACAATATCAAGATTTTGCAAATAATCGTACTGGCAAACAGTAATCAAAACAGTAGGCATAAAGTTGACCAAAGAAAAAGTGATTTTGTTGTATGTTGGAGCAGTGTCTCTAACATTCAGACTGGAAATGAGTTTTGAAATACAATACTGTACCTGGATACCTTTACAGTAGATAAAATTAATTTGCTAGTGAGATAATGAATAACTGTTTACACCCCAACTGTAATCTTTCAATTACTCTTCGGCTGAAACTTTCTTTGCCAAGAAGCGTGTTTATTAAATCTGATTCTTTCCCACTAAGCAAGGTTTACAATTGCAGTAAAATACTTTGTACCGGGAAAAGGACCCAATTTGAAAAAAGTGATGTTAACTACGTTTAAATTAGCAGCATTTGTCATTAACTAGTTTTTAAAAAGACAGTGTTAAACATGGCCTCTTTAAATACTTGTAAATATGTGTCATAAAGACTGCTTTTATTTCTTGATAGTCCTTTTAAGCTTATTGGTGGGTCCACTGAATCTGGTCTTTGGGTATTTTGGAGCATAAACTCATATTAAACGAGGTTTTTTTTCAGAACTCAACTTTAGCTGTATGCCAAGGAAATTTTTGTTGTTGTTGTTGTTTTAATATTCCTGTTCCCTGCTTAATTTGCCCCCAGCTTTTAATAATTGAAATACAAAGTTTAGAACTTAATGATATAGGGAGAAAATCTGAAGCAAGTTGGGCTTGTATATTGAAATAGTTTAGAAGTATCCTACAGTGTGACTGCAGGAAACAGGTATGAGAATCAAAGATAATTAAAGGCAACTGTCATGTGAAACTGTACCAGAGTGCATCTACTGTGCTCCAACTGCTAAGAGGCTTTGACTCCACAGAACCAGACTAGAGCTAGTCCTGGGGTAAAATCCCCTGAAATGCATATAATGTGGACATCAGGTCCTTGGTGCCAGGTCTTAGCCTGTATAAATCTACTTCTATGTCTCTGTTCCATTTACTTTGTGATTCTGGATCTTCATGCTTTCTTAAAAAAAAAAACCAAAAAAAAAAAAAACCCCACCAAACAAAAATAAAAAACCAACCCAACAACAACTCCCTAAAAACAACAAACCTTGGTAAAGTTTACACATTTCTGACAAAACCTGTACCCTGTTGAGATCATAGTAAAACTGTGGTTTGCCCTACAGAAACTGGTTCCTTGAGTATTTACATACGTGGTTCCCATAATCTGTACTCCATTATCTCTTACTGGGGCAGCAGTTTATAATGGGATCTTATCTGCAGAGAAACTGAAGGGGCAAGACCTCTTCCCTTCAGTACTTCTCATCTCCAGAGGAAGCTTCTGCAAGTACAGGTTGCTTACAAATCTCCAATTGGTACTAACAGTCAAAACCTAACCATATGTGTCTGAAGTACATTCACATGTGTAATGAGATCTGCATTAACAAGTATTGAAAGAATTACCTTTGGTAAGCAGCCAATTGTATGATATTCTCACTGAGCTAGTTTGGATCTCCAGCATGTTTAACTGATGTGTACCTGGATAGTACTACAGTTTTGTTTTTAAAATTCAGTCAGCTATAGTGAGGAGATGATGAAAATGTTTCTTTTCAGTCTTGTTTTACTTTGTAAGTTTTTAATATATCTGTATATTTTGTAATCTGTGATTCTGTAAGTTTTAAGCCTACACACTTGCATAGACATATACACACACTGATATCTTATCCTTAATTTTGTTGTTTACTTTCCAGAATGAAAATAACGCATTTCATCTTGTCAATAAAATTGTTAACAAACTCATAATTCTAGAATTGTAGAGTTGAGTTTGAAACCAAGTTTCATTAGAGTTTTGGTTCTTTATGTATTGGTAGTTAAGTTGCATAATATAAAATCTTTCAAAAATTCCATGGAAGATGAATAAAGTAATACAGTCTTCTAAGAATGTTAGCAAGGTTTCTTAGTTTTAGTTTATCAAGTAGAATAAAAAAACCCTGTCTCTTATCCAAGCAGTCTTTAGTATACTTGGTCTCTAATAATTTTCCATTGTGAGTTCATTCTTTTTTTTAAGGCTGTGTTAGTTCAAGCTAATCAGTACAGATGTGTAAGTAATAGCTCTTGTTCTTATTTTAGATGTTGCTCATCGTATTTTCTTTTGCTGTCAATTAGAAAACAATGTTAAGAAGCAGTTGTCAGTTTTGTTCTGTTTGTAAAGCTAAGAATGTATCTTACAAATGTTTAATGAAGAAGACATCTGCCTAAATCTTGAATCTTAGAATGCTTCCCTCAAACCCCATGAGCAATATTGGGCACAAACTGAGTAGGTTGCAGTGATACAGCCGTATTTTGCACTTGTACTTGGAATTTGAAAATTCAACCTGGCCTTCCTCTTTTTAGAATATCCACATAAATATGGACCACAAGGAGGTTGTGCAGATCACTCAGTATTTGAAAGAATGCAGAAGTACCAGATGACTGGTATAGAAGAACCAACAACAGAGGTACCACACAGGCTCATGGATTATTTTGATTAGAAATTAGTGTAATAGCTTCCTATTCCTTGTGTGTAGTCTCTTTTACTTTTGGTCAGTCATCATCCCTCAACATTGTGAGGTACTTAAATTATTGCTAGAGGTTTCTTATTAACACAATTTTTCTAAATTCTTTTTCTCATTGCTTCTACAGCATAGATGTGCTAGCTCAGTCTTAACGAATCCCACATGATCTCAAATTTTTCAACAATTGGAATTTTAGATGGATGCAGATGTGGAATATACTTAATTGCAGTTGAGAAGGAAGAGTTTCAAGATCCCTTGATCTCTAAGTAATATATTGGTCCTTAAAGAGTAATAATGTTTAGATTTTCAAGCTATGTTAATGTAACACACTTGTAGTATCTGAGTGCCTTCAGTGGTAAATGAAGTGACATGAGTGGGAGGGTCTTACTAGCAATATTGAAAGATTGAAGGGGTTACAGCATGCTACAGATTACCTGTAATAGGAGGTAAGTGGTGTATTGGGAGGGACTTGTGTATCTGTTTAGAGTCCTGCAGGTGTTTTTGCCTTCAGGTTTGCACCACTTCTCATGAAACTGGATTTTTTTTCAACACTTTCCATTAGTAAATTATTGAGTTTCTCTTGGTGTTAGCTATGTTCTGAGCTGTTTGAAGTTTTTGCATCATTTTGTGGTGTCAGTTAAGTATATGCCAACAAAACTATGCAATATGACTTGTTAAATAGCATCAGCAACTTAAAGTTTATTTACATTGTGACTCCAGAAATTATCAACAGTATTACACAATTCAGCCTTGGTAACAATAACATGCTTTCCCAAATATTTACTAGCAAAACTTCATGGAGACAATGGGCCATCAACCAGTGAATACATATAAGGCAAATGTGTTAGCAGATACTGCTCTAACGAACGTTATTTTGACTTCATGTTTAGTGTACCATTTGTTCCATGCTGAAGTGCCTGAGTATTTCTGTTTGCTGAGGTAGCTGAGTAAGGTAATTACAATGTGAAATAACCTGTGTTAAGGAGGGTGCATTTAAGTCCCACAGGGCTGTTTTTTTCTGATCTACAAACTGTTCATCTTAGAAACGGATTATGAAAAAGAAAAATTCTAAAGATCACGTGAATGAAAAAATCTATTTCACCTTGACTGCCTTTTATAATGTAAAGTGAAATGCACAGAAAGTTTTGACTGAGATATTAAAAATAGATGAGATACTTGAAAACTGGCTATAACATACTTAGTTTAATTCAAGATTCATGAAACTTTGTGGGTTAAAGAAAAAGAATGAAAATCTGTTTATATTAGTGGAGTATGTTTAGAAAAATACATCATTCTTTTTAGGTAATCTAGTGCAGCATTTAGTTCTACAGAGTTAATACATTTATTTCCTATGTATATGTAGAAGCCTTTTGAAGAGCCTAAGAACAAGGGTCCACAGCTTCTAAGAAAAAAGCGTGCCACTCAGGCTGAAAAAAATACATGTCAGCTGTATATTCAGACTGATCATCTGTTCTATAAGCATTATGGAACAAGGGAGGCTGTAATTGCACAGGTATTTCCAATCCCTTTGTTTTAAATAATCTGCTTTTACTTTATTTGTATATTTCTGATAAATTTCATGTAATTTTAATTGTGTATGTTATTGCTTATTTACTGTAGAATGTCTTATTTCATTTGTAACAGTGATCTTGATATTATTGAAACAGCTTTTCTTATTTCACTAAAAAGATGCTATCTATCTGTGGCAAAAGTCCTGGGCACTTGTGCTTCCCTTTAGTTAATAATGGTAGCTGTGGTTTGTTTAGCACCTCTGAGCAAGACTTGCAGTCTGACTTGTTCAATTCTTACTCAGAAAAATAATACTTCCTGAAGAGGAAGAAGTTCTTCACTCCAAGGGCAGTGAGGCACTTGAACAGGTTGCCCAGAGAAGTTGTGGATGTGTTCAAGGCCAGGCTGGATGGGGCTTTGAGCAACCTGGTGTAGTGGAAGGTGCCCCTGCCCATGGCAGGGGGCTTGGAACTGGGTGATCTTCACAGTCCCTTCCAACCCAAACCATTCTGTGATTCTGTGAAGAGTTCTATTCTGTTTGACAGCCTGCCAAGCCTCTGTGTTAACACTTACATAGCCTTTCATTTGAAATTTTAGTTCAAAACACTGTGTGCTAATGACACTGAGATCTGTTCCTGTAAGTGTCCGATGTAGTAGAAGGTTAAAAAAGCAGTGGCAACTAAAGGTAGATGCTTTTCATTTGTCAGTATACTATTAACTGGGAAAAGGTTTGGGGTTTTTTTTGCTGATCATTTGCTAAAAATATAACTAGCATGTTAACATACTTGTCTTGAAGTCACAGGTTTCGCTGCTGCTTGCAAATCTGACTTTTACTATTTATTCATCTGTCATGGTTTAAGCCCAGCCAGCAACTAAGTGCCACGCAGCTGCTCTATCACTCCTCTGCTTCAACTGGACAGGGGAGAGAAAATATAACAAAAGGCTTATGGGTTAAGATAAGGACAGGGAGAGATCACTCAACCAATTACCGTCACGGGCAAAACAGACTTGACCTGAGGAAAATTGGTTTGATTGGCAGTAAAATAAGTTAGAGTAGGGTAATGAGAAATAAAACCAAATCTCAAAACACCTTCCCTCCACCCCTCCCTTCTTCCTGGGCACAGCTTCACTCCCAAACTCTCTACCAAACCACCCCAGCAGCACAGGGGGACGGGGAATAGGGTTTACAGTCAGTTCATCACATGTCGTCTCTGGCGCTTCATCCCCCTCAGGGACAGGACTCCTCACACTCTTTCCCTGCTCCAGCGTGGGGTCTCTCCCACAGGAGACAGTCCTCCACAAACTTCTCCAACGTGAGTCCTTCCCACGGGCTGCAGTTCTTCATGAACTGCTCCAGCGTGGGTCCCTTCCACAGGGTGCAGTCCTTCAGGCACAGACTGCTTCAGCGTGGATCACCTGCAGGGTCACAAGTCCTGCCAGAAAACCTGCTCCGTGGGCTCCTCTCTCCACAGATCCACAGGTCCTGCCAGGAGCCTGCTCCAGCGCAGGGTTCCCACGGGGTCACAGCCTCCTTTGGGCATCCACCTGCTCCGGCGTGGGGTCCTCCCCGGGCTGCAGGTGGAGATCTGCTCCACCGTGGACCTCCCTGGGCTGCGGGGCACAGCCTGCCTCACCATGGTCTTCACCATGGGCCGCAGGGGAATCTCTGCTCTGGCGCCTGGAGCACCTCCTCCCCCTCCTTCACTGACCTTGGTGTCTGCAGGGTTGTTTCTCTTACATGTTCTCACTCCTCTCTCTGGCTGCAGTTTCTGTGCCTGCCGCAATTTTTTTCCCTTCTTAAATCTGTTCTCCCAGAGGCACTACCACTGTCGCTGATGGGCTCAGCCCTGGCCAGCGGCGGGTCCGTCTTGGAGCCGGCTGGCCTTGGCTCCATGGGACACAGGGGAAGCTTCCAGCAGCTTCTCACAGAAGCCACCCCTGTAACCCCCGCCCCCCCCACTAACAAAACCTTGCCACACAAACCCAATACATCATCACACTGTACATATGCAATTCAACTTGAGTAACATTTTCCTAAGCTCTGAAGTCATCTTCAAAATCAGGTTTTCAATGTGTTAGCTTTTCTATGTGCTCTTGGAAAAGGTAAATGATCAATTTTTTCATATTTGTGTTCTACCAGAAATGAAAGAATAATGCTGTAACAAGTAAAATTTTTCTCAAAAAAAGAAATACAGCTCTTTGAATACAATTTTAACTACAGGGCTATCTTATTGTAGCAATGAATTGAATGCATATCACAAACAAGTACCTGAATAGTTGATAGCATTATGTATTAAAAAAAAAAAAAGCAAATGGCAAAATACTTTGCTGTTATCTGGCATGGTGGCAATGCAGATGCTAGGTTATGTAGTGATTTATTTCCATTATTTGCCCTCAGCTTTTTATTAAAAAGGCCCATTAGAGTTCATATGGCATTATATCTTATATGTAAAAGTATAGGCCCTGCAGTTGTAGCTATTTAAGATCAGCTATTGCATAGTGCGTAGATCTTTGAACTGTACTTTTGTTTTTGACAGATATCCAGCCATGTTAAAGCGATTGACACAATTTACCAGTCAACAGATTTCTCAGGAATACGTAACATCAGCTTCATGGTGAAACGAATAAGAGTAAGTTGTATTGGAAATAGTTTTAGCTTCGCTGATAACTGCTTGGAAGCTGTATTTTTCAAAAGTCCTGTTGCTGTTCACTTGTAACCATTTATTGTTAGTAATTTTGTAACACAAGTGTCTCTGTAAAACAGTTCCTTAACCCATTTATTCGGTTTGGTTTTAGTGTTTATTGTCAAAAGCCTGCCACTTCTGTTGTTAAGCTGTAGTCAACTTTTACAGGAATCAACTTACATTTCAGCATTGTTGACTGTGCGGTGAATAGACTGTATTGGTCTCCAAGAACTTTAATACTATATAAATAAATAGATATTAAATAGATTATGACTATCCAGGTTGAAAGTTCCTTCTAAAAGTGATGATTTAAGAGGATAAATATAAGCTTTTGGGTGCTGATGGAAAGGAAGAAGAAAGAAATAAGAGAGTGGGGTTTTACTACACAAATGCAATTCTTTCTTTAATGTAGAACTTAGTTTTCCAAATATTGCGGTGGTAATTTGTCAAGGCCTATAAATCTTTAGCAACATCTTTAACTATTTAACACAACAAGGTATTGACAACAGTAAACCTCTTGACTGGTATTTACAAGTTAAGTGAAAATGAATCACGTCTTATAGTTTGTTTCAATTTACTTTTAGATTAACACAACTGTAGATGAGAAGGACTCTTCCAATCCCTTCAGATTTCCTAATATTGGCGTGGAAAAGTTTCTGGAACTGAACTCAGAACAGAATCATGATGATTATTGCTTGGCCTATGTGTTTACAGACCGTGATTTTGATGATGGAGTTCTTGGTCTGGCTTGGGTTGGAGCCCCTTCAGGTAATTATATCCAAACCTTCAGTGCTATGAGATAAAGTATTGTAGGTCGGTACAAAGAAGAAGGGTAGAAACCTTTGACAGCAAATAGACAAAAATGTCTTAACCAGCTTTTCACATTTTTGGTTAGGTATGGTTTGAATTATATTTTTTAAAATATAAACAGCATATCATGTGTCGCTTCAATTAGTCTTGCTGTCTTTTTGATGAGCAAGACGTGAACAATAAAGAAAAACATATTTCTTTTGTTAGACAAAGGTGGTATTACTTGGATGGCTTTTATTTATGACAGGTATGAGTGACCAGTAAAGTAACAGAAGAAACAAGTATTTTTGCTGTATATAAACAGAGGCTACAACTGTGCAGTTTGAATTTTGTAGTAGAATCACACTGATTAGATTTTGTAGTAGAATCACACTGATAGAAAACTTAGGTTTTCTAGGTAGTGCTGGAAGCAAAATTATTATTTTATTTTATTTTTAATAAAGTAAAATTAGTGAGATCTTGTTCTGGGAGATACCAGAATAATTATTGTGTGACTCTTCTTGAACTTCCTCTCATTAGTTTCAATCTAGTTGTGTATTTTGGGTCTGAAGTATGTCTCGATGTAAAAAACCAAACAATAGTCTTCATGCGTGCAGCATCTTGAGATGTTTGTCCTGGATGTATTAGTTTTGTAGAGTGTATTGGATGTATTAGTTTCATAAAATGATGTATTTGAAAGATGTTAGTCTTTAAATTTGAATAAATACAAATTCTTTAATAATAGCTCAGCACAAATTCTAATTGTGGAAACATTCACAGAAGTAAAAATCAGAAATTCAGAAGGAATAGTTTTCCATTGTTTCTTCCCTCGAGTGATTTCTATACAATAAGGAATTAGGCTGAAGAGCAACAGGTTCTATGAGACTTTGCAAGAGACTGGATACACTTTTATGAGAACATTATCAAGAGCTTTAGCAGCATTCAAGTAATTGTGGAAGAAACATTAAACCGTTCATGAGATATAGCTGTACATTATGATCTCACTCTGTTTACTGCTGTACTTTCCTCTAAAGCGCATGTTGGTTGTAGAGTGCTGGAGCTATGTAGAAAACTGTTGTGGCATGACAGTCTCTCAGACTTTGATTTTAGGAGATTATAATGCTCAAATAAGTATTAGTAGCGTATTCAGAGGGGTAACAGATCAGTGGATCCATGAGTGTAGTAAGTATGTTGGAGGGACCTGTGTGGACTAACCTTAGTGACTGTGGAAGAACCATAGGAAAAATAATACACAGGTGGCATATGTAAATAAGAAACTGGGTCTGCGATGACTAGTCCAGTGTATAGACTGAGCAGCCACAGGATGAATTGGAATGTGCTTTCCATAAACACTGCTTCCAAAACTAAATTTAATTTAGAAAAATTAAGTTGCTTTGAGATTTTCATTCTTAACGCATACTGACATAGGTTAAACAGGATATTTCACTAAAATGGAATTTTACTTCAGAAAGCAAGGAAGCTTCTTTAGAGTATTTTTTAGACACCACTTATGTTAGTAATAGAATAGCTGAATTCTAGAATATTGATAATGCCTCAGTACAAACTCAAGTTATGGAAAAATTAGGTGAAGTTAAAGTCACAATTTCATGACTTTTCCAAACAGTAAGTGTGATGCATTCTATTGCTGACCTTCTAAATACGGGTCTGATTAACCCACACATCAAAAGTATTTTCAGCTTTAGTTTGTACAGTGGAAAAATGAGTCACTTTTGCTGACAAGGATATATAGCTAATCTTAGGCATTTTATATAAATGCTTATGCTATGAGAAAGGATCCCCTGTGATTTTACTGTGGGTGGTTTTTTTACTTAGTGAAGTCTAAATGGGATGTAGATTGAGGCTGCCTGTACTGGACGTTGCACCCTGCTAGTCTCGTACTACAGGTATGATGAAATCAGGGCTTGTCCATGCATTGAAAGCCCAAAATAGCTCTTGCTTAATAGCTCTTCTAAAACAGCTAACTTCCGTATGAATGTATCCATTCAATGCTGTGAGAGCATTACTCTGGATAAATCTAATCTACTTTCAAAGTTGGTTTAATATTAATTACATAGAAGAACTCTTAGTCCATAGGCATCCACTGAGGAGGCAAGCTGTTTCTTGTTCTAAATGTCACTAGAAAAGTAACACAGGACTTCTTTTCTTAAATGACTAACTGTTGTACTTTTGTCTAAATGCAGGGAGCTCTGGTGGAATATGTGAAAAGAGCAAACTGTATTCTGATGGTAAGAAGAAGTCTCTGAACACTGGAATCATCACCGTTCAGAACTATGGCTCTCATGTTCCTCCCAAGGTTTCTCACATTACTTTTGCTCATGAGGTTGGGCATAACTTTGGTTCACCTGTGAGTATTGCTATTGATCTTTTAACTCATTTTCAGCCATTTTGAAGCGCATGATTTGCAAATGGAGTTTTTACTTCTTATAAACAAGGAAAATATGATAGTGACTGCATGTGTATATGTGCAGGTACGTCGTACGTGACCAAAAAACAGACTGCAGAACTAAGCCCCTTTTATGAGTATTTGACAACGCTGGCGCAACAGTGGATTTTGTGAATTGTTTATTTCCACTAGTTCAATCTCTTATAAAGGGACTTTATTATTATTCCCTAAAAACTTCCCTATTTTTATTGAAGACGAGGGTCACACACATCTTTAAAATATATTTTAGTTTATCCTAGAGAGGAGGAAGAAGAATCAATGCAAAAATGATTAAGACGATACTTTATTCAACAAATGAAGGTAGAACTGGTTCTTTTTTGTGTTCAATTATTTATAATTACAAGTTTACCTTAGAAAATCATGGAGAGGATTAAGGTACCAAGAACAGTATTTTAGAGCAAAATTGTCTCCCAGTCATTTAGGGACATGATTTGTTTGTGGCAAGCTGAAAGCATAAGCCTTTTGGTTTTGCTGGCGATCAGAACAAAGTTTTCTAGTTTGGGTTTTTTATTTTTAAACTGAAGTATATAGGCTTTCTACTCTTGGAAGTAAAATGAAGTCAAGATATGACAAGAATCATGAGCTCTTCCAAAACAGCTGTTCACACGTGAATGCATTCCTCATGTGCCTTGAAAATACCTAGTACCACTGCTCTGAGTGGGAACAAACAAGCCTTCCAAGTATAACTGAAAATGTGAGCACATGAAACTGAAAAACCAGTCCTACTGAGTGAAACAACTTTTGGATCTGCCTGGAAGATGGTTCTTTTCATTTTACTCTAAGTTGCATTTAATCCAGGGAAATACGTGAAAGTACATGTTTCGTTCTACCAAACTGTAATAAATTATATAGTTCTCACAACTATGTTGAAAATTTTAAAATTTACCTACTTCTTTTGGAGACATAGGTTGTATTTCTGGAAAGTTGGATGCATCAGAACAGCATTAGAGTTCCTCTTACACTTAGTAACAGTATGTTGTCAGTCTGCTAATCGCTAGTATGCCAAACTCTAATGCATTATTTCACTCATCATGCTGGATATTGTATAGATCTAGTCACTGGCTGACAGAAACAGACTTCTGCTCTATTCTGAAGATCTCTTTGCACCTCCCTCAAAATGAGCAAAAAGAATGGACTGCTGTTTCAGTTAACTCCTGCTTTTATTCCACAGAACACTTATTACCCTTTTGTGATCATAAAGCCACTCTTCTTAGGATATGGCAACTTCTTTGAGTCAGAATTCATTCCAAGACATGCACTTGGGGTACAAATTACCAAAAATGCGCAAATAAGCTAAAACTTAAGAAATCACATACTTGCTACTGTTGTCTGGGAAAAACAAAAAAAAAACCCAAACCAAATCTTTCTTTTCTGTATGCTTTTTGTATTCCAAGAAACCTTAGCGTATAAGATGGTGTTTTGTTTTTATGAACCTTTTATTCTTGCTGTGTTAAGGTTACCAAATCATGTTACTTTTGCACATGTATAAAAAGATAGCAAGAAATTAGAGAAGCTGTTTTGGTAGCAATAGTTTTAAAATACTTGTTTTGCAGCATGATTCTGGAATGGAGTGCACTCCAGGAGAGTCCAAGAACTTGGGACAGAAAGAAAATGGCAATTATATCATGTATGCAAGAGCTACATCTGGGGACAAACTTAACAACAACAAGTTCTCTATCTGTAGCATTCGAAATATCAGCCAAGTTCTTGAGAAAAAGAGAAATAATTGTTTTGTTGGTATGTATTTAGTTATCCTGAAAGCAGAATGGCTAAGCTATTACTGTTGTGCTTGATTAGAAATTTATTAATTTTTATTTTACTTTTTTATTTATCTTACTCATTATTTATTATTTTTTTTAGTTTATTGAAAAATTCTGTAAGTAAAGAATTGAATTTGAGATCTGGAGTACTGTGTCAAGTTTTGGGCTCCCCAGTACAGGAAAGACATGGACATACTGGTGTGAGTCCAGCAAAGGGCCACAAAGATTATTAAGGGATTGGAGCATCTGACATGTGAGGAGAGGCTGTGAGAGCTGAGACTGTTTAGTCTGGAGAAGAGAAGGCTGGGGAGTGGGGTCTGTCCTTATAAAAGCCTGGTGGGAGGGAGTAAAGAAAGCAGGGCCAGAGTTTCAGTCATGCCCTACGAAAGGACAGGAGGTAAGGAGCACAAATTAAAATACAGGAAAATCTATTTAAACATTAAAAATATAAGGATTTTGCAGGAATTTTCTTTCTGGAGTTTGATGTGTGAGCTCTCACAAATTTTGTGAGACAGTGCAGCAAGTAGGTTTTGGGGTTTGGAGCAGTAGTAGTTCACCCCACTAGCATCAGCTTTAGCCTTAAGGTCCTCAGACTCTTAAACGAGGAGTGCAAGAAAGGATGCTGCTCTGGTGGAGGCTTAGCAGAAAGCTTCCTCTTATCATTGTTGATTTCCTACCCACACAAGGAAATCCCGCTGTTATCAGCAGAAGCCTTTTACTCGGAGGCTTAAAATTCTGAATTGCAGGAATGACTAAGCTGGGTGGCAAGCAAATAATGCAAGTTGACTTGAGCCCTAGTCTGAAGTCCATCTTGACCAGTCATTTTCAGTCACGATTAGCTGGATGCTGTTGCAAGTCAATGTTAACATTTATAAGTCTATTTCCGTATTCTTTGTACTGCTTTGTACATAAATATACTGGCATTTTTCAGAGTCTGGTCAGCCCATCTGTGGTAATGGACTGGTTGAACAAGGAGAACAGTGTGACTGTGGATACAGTGACCAGTGCAAAGATGAATGCTGTTACGATGCAAACCAATCAGAAGATAAAAAATGCAAGTTAAAACCAGGCAAATACTGCAGGTATGGTGCATGTCTGTTTCAGTGCACTTTAATTTTTCATATTTATTGGTAGCTATAATTGATATTTTAGAATCTGAGTCTGTTTACTTGCATTCTTAAAGTATTTATTTTGTTTAAAATGCCTTATACAGTGAGAAGTTCATAAGCACAGTTATGCTATGCAAGTCTTGGTGCTAATTGTAGCTTGCTTTCCCTTAGATGACTGTTGTCTAGCTTTTGAAAAAAAGATAATATGGCACTGGAGTGTATCAATGCTAACATATAATACTCAGTGCAGACAAATACATGTTGGAATTCTGTTATCTTTATTGGAAATGTGTTGTGCAAAAGTCTTGCAAAAACCATACGATTCAGAAAAACACAACCAGGATGCTGTTTTTATGATAAGTACAGGAAAGTATTAATTACCCAAAGGACGGTGGAGGATATTACAAAATTGGATCCTATCCTAGTGCCATTTCTACAGCATTGTGTAGCTGGAAGATGACTGAAGAATAGAGTTGATTTTTTTTTTTTTCATTTAATGCTTGTTTTGCAAATTAAATTAAACTATGTTTTTAAGTCACCTTGTATCTTGGCAGTGTTGTACACACAGTGGTTATTAGAGGAACTTTTAAAGATCATAAGACTTACAGTGAAGTAACTCAACTTCTACCTTTTAGTTCTGTGACTTAAGATACATGTTAAATTTTTACTTTATCTGAAAACCTAAGTGGATTTTTTTCACATGAAAGGTATGAGCTTTTGTTCCTCTCTAAAGACAGACATAAATCTAACATCTGGTTAGACTCAGCCAAAGATGAAGATAAAATTACTATTATTTTTAAGTCTAAACCAGCTCAACTTTTAATACAGCATACACAATTTTGTTCTAATTAAACTTTTCTGCCCTAAAAATGATCTTTGTCATCCTGGCAGCGGGAGTAAAAGTAGCATCTACTGGTAAAATGTATTCGACAGTGTAGACGTCGTAGAAGGACCATCTCCTGTGAATTCCTAGTTGCAATAATTTTGTATGTCTCTTCCCCCTGCCTCCCCACCTTGCAAATTCTTATTATTTCTGCTAAAACAAGGGCCTTACATTGTCTTGCTTTATAATTGTTTTCTGAGGTTTTATGTTTTATGTTGCACCTATGGTGAGGAGCTGTTTCCTTCTGAGTACAACAGGTGCCACTGCCACCTCCTTTCTTTGCTCTCTTGTGTTCAGCTGACTGTAGTCTAGCTTTATGCCCTGCTGGAACAGTCTTAAATATGAACTACCGCATCATTTTTGGTTTAGGATTCCTTTTTTTCCAGTTCTATTAAGATTGAAAATTTTACTGTACAAAGAGGTTTCCAAAGACATGTAAAGCAAATCCAAGTGTAAGAATGGATCACGTAAATAACACGTTAAAATACATTTTAGGAAAACTATGGTATCTATTCAGCTACTTTACATGTCTTTCATGGGTGATGTAAGAGTGATTTTTCTTAGCATGCAATAGTTTTAAAATAGAGACATCCTGACCTGCAGAAGGTCTGTGCTATTTTCTCATGTCCACTGAATGCCAATGAGCACACTGAATAGTGTTGAGATACACAACAATTTGAGAACTCAGGAGGCTTAGCTTTAATCAAGTAATTACGTATGTTTTATAACATAAGGGGCTCAGATGCTTTGATGTCTGTGACAGAAAGGAGTCCAAGTGTTTTGGGGGAGCCAGCGAAGCTATATGGCTTCTTTGACAAATCTTTCCTTCCCCCAAAATTTGTTCATGTGCTGACTGTGATTTCTAATACAAGATCTGACCTGTCTCCTTCTCTTTTCTTGTTTATTTAAACAATCTAAGTGGTATGGCTGCAGAAAGTAGAAAAAAAAATTTCTTACAGATGTTAATCAGTGACAGATAAATCTTGTCTTATTTACTATATTGAAACTGATACTATCAAACTAATCAGTTGTTCCTGAATTAATTTTGCCAACTTGCTAATTGAATGTTTTATATATACAAACTTTGAAATGCTGTTATTTTCTATATATTATCATTTAAAATGTGCTTGTACTGGCTTTCTAATATTATGCAAATAGTTCAGCTGGTTACTACAATGACTAAGAAGTCTGTATTCAGTGCAGTAACCTTTTGTTACCTTAAGGGACAGAAAAAAATTATTTTCAATCCACAGTTTACTTGGCACAAATCAGAAATATGTTGATTGTTTGAGTAGGTTTCAGGACGAAGAGTTCTTCTGGAATCGTTCATGCTTTTTCTTTACATCCATGTTTTCTGCTTATTTCTAGCCCTAGTCAAGGCCCCTGCTGTACTGCACAATGTAATTTCAAACTGAAGACTGATAAGTGCCGAAATGATTCTGACTGTGCAAGGGAAGGAATGTGTAATGGTGTCAGTGCTCTCTGTCCAGCATCTGAGCCTAAACTAAACTTCACAGCTTGCAACAGGCACACACAAGTTTGCATAAATGGGGTATGATTTTTTTTTACAGTCATGTGCAACTGCAGTTGTTTATTGTGAGGCACTGTGTTATGAAGTGATATGGTTTCAATACTTAATGGAGAAGAGTGTAAGAATCTCTTTTTCAATAAAAAAGTTTGATTTATTGCTCTCAATCAAAATAACTCTGAAGGTACACCAAATATTAAGAAGCAGGTAACAAATATCAAGCTAGCTTTACTGTTCGAGAAAGTTCCATTTGAAGTTTTTTGTAAAAATCAGGGATATGAAAGTGTTTTATTTCCTAGTTCCATCTTTTCATTTTATGTCAGTCTTGGTCAAGTAATTTTGTTGCCTTAGAAAATTAGATATGCTGTCAATACATGTTGAATTTGGTTTAATGAAAATACACAGTTCCCATGTGCATGTAACAGATGTGCAAGCATATGGAATTACTCTGAACTGCCATTAGTTTCCTGGGTTAAAGAGTCCACGGCAGTTGCTATGAAATATTAATGGGAAGTCTCTTATAAATCAATCTATGTTTACCTGGAAGCAGAAACAAGCAAAAGTCATCCTCTTAAAGAGCTGTAACTTGTGTTGCTGTAAGTCTGTTTTCTGCAGTCCAGGTTTTTAAGGAAATAATACAGCTTGTAATAATTTTTCAGCTAATATAGAGTAATCTTAAAGATAGAGGTATTGTCTTTATATAGTTACTTGATTTTGAAACAAGATTATAAATAACACTGAAAATTTTTTTATTGGAATTTGAAGGGTCCTCCCGCAGTGGAGTTAAATACAGAATCTTTCCTGCCATTTATTTTTATTATTATTTTCTGAGAAAAAAACATTTTTGAAGAAATGCTTTTGATTTATTTTCTTAACCACGATTTTGAGTAATCATGTTTCAGTGTGAATTGCAGTGCTATGAGTGTTTTGCAGGGTACTCTGAGGCCCTAAAAAAGATAGTGTTAAAAAATGAAATAGGGTAAACCACCTTTAAAAAAATTATCAAATAAACCTAAACACTGCAACTGAATAACTGTAGTAATTTTCTGTTTTATAAACTTTAGATGAAATTCTAGCTATTATTTTTATTGATAAGCATCTTTAGACCTATGATTATGCTTTCAGCTATTAAAAATTAATATCCTTCCTAATGTCAGTGTGCTTAAAAGTGAAATTGATTTTTGTGTTCTCATGCTTTTGTCTCATCAACAGCAATGTGCTGGCTCTATCTGTGAGAAGTATGGCTTGGAGGAATGTACATGTGCTAGTTCAGATGGCAAGGATGATAGAGAATTGTGTCATGTCTGCTGCATGAGAAAAAGTAAGATTTGTCTGAATTGTAAGCATAAATATAGCAGTAGGTATCTGAGGAATCTTCTCATGGTGTTTATATTTTAGTTTTTTTTAACTTGAGAGCATACTGTGATTTTTATTTGTGCTTAGTTTCAGATAGACATTGCATTGTATTTTGTAGGAAATAAACAATATATTCTGGTTTTTTACAGATTAATAGAAACTTGAAATTTTTCAAAAGCATTTTGAACAATTGAACACCAAGGTTTCTTTCATGCATGCATGTTTTAATACAATAATGGTATTTGTATTCACTTTTCAGTGGACCCAGCTACTTGTGCAAGTACAGGCTCTATCCACTGGGAGAAACACTTTGGTCGTAAAACTATTACTTTGCAACCTGGATCTCCTTGTAATGATTTCAAAGGCTACTGTGATGTGTTTATGAGGTGTCGGCTAGTAGATGCCGATGGCCCTCTAGCTAGATTAAAGAAAGCAATTTTTAATCCGGAGCTATATGAAAATATCGCAGAATGGATTGTGGTAAGTATTTTTTTTTTAATCTTGCCAGTGTAATACAAAACTTTCTTGTTAATCAGTATTCACAGTTGGTATGTGTTGCTGTATATATAAAGTACTTCAGCATTCTTCAAATTATAATCAGTCCTTGTTTTATTAGTTTTTCTATAAGCACCTTGAGGGCAGCAAACAAGTTTGACAGATTGAAGGGAATGGAAACAAATAGATAACAAATAAATAAGTAAATATTTTGTGTTTAATACCTCTATTCACTCTACTGTCTGTTTTGGTGTAAATGTTCACGTTTTTAATTTATTGGGTTTTCCTGGTTTATACTCTTCATGTTTGAATGCTCTGATTTCTTTTAAGGAACTAAATATATTGATCTCTAGCATTTCTTATTTTTACTGCACTAGATGACACTTTCCTAATAATAGACTGGGAGGAGACCTGCAATGAAACACCATTATAGAGCTGCATAGTCAATTTTGTGTAAGCTGTTGATTGTTTTAGGCTTATATAGCTCTGTTGTAGTGTATTTTCTGTGAAATACTTTTCTGATAATAGAGTGAATCTGAAGTATTTGGGTTTGGTTTTTTTTTTTTTATAAGAACATCAGGGACGTTTTTCTTTAAAATTTTATGGTCTTTCAAGTGATGTTTCAGAACAGGTTTTTGATGACTCTTAAAAGGCAAAGGAAAGCCATATTCAATGACCCCTGTCTCTTGCGCATGTCTGCCAGCCCTCCAGAAATCATTCTTTTTGTGTTTTTAGGCTTATTGGTGGGCAGTGTTGCTTATGGGAATTGCCTTGATCATGTTAATGGCTGGTTTCATTAAGATATGCAGTGTTCATACTCCAAGCAGTAATCCAAAGTTGCCTCCTCATAAACCACTTCCTGGTGAGTACACCAGATAGTTAAATTTGTAGAGAAATGTTTTCTCCTCAACTGTTTTATCCTAAAGGAAAATTTCAGGTGTCCCAACCTACAGTTCTTAGTCTGGCACTGTGAAACTACAAATGAAATTCATGCCAGTGAAACAATTCATAAAAATGTTACTCCTGCCTTATTTTCTTATAACATAATATGCATATCAAAAGAAAACTTTGAAGACTTATTTCTAAGTCAGAGTTCCTTTTATTTCCTATTCCATGCTATGTTTTGTAAGAATCAGCCTGTTCAAGGAACTGCTGTTGAGATGATAAAATGTATTCTGTAAATACTCTATGCAGTTAATCATCTATTTAAAACCTTGCAGGTCTAAATCTGAAGCCTTTCAGAAAAATAGTTATATTTAATTTGCATGGTCAGGGCAACTTTTCTGGAAATCATTTCTTTTTTAAATTCATTGTAATAATGTGTACCTTTCTTTGAAACAGGCACTTTAAAAAGGAGGAGACCACCACAAACTACTCAGCCACCACAGCGGCAAAGGCCCCGTGAGAGTTATCAGATGGGACATATGAGGCGTTGACTGCAGCTTTTTGCCTTGGTTCTTCCTAGTGCCTACAATGGGAAAACTCACTCCAAAGAAAACCTAATAAGTCATTGTCCCCGGTCTAACTCTCAAAAATTGAAGAGGAAAAAAAAAAAGCATGATATGCCCTCAAAACAAGCGGAAATGGTTAATTTTTAATAAGTGAATCTTCCAGCTCAAAAAGAAGAAAAGTGTTTTTCTTGCATATTCTTAATTTAGTGGCACCAAGTCCTAGAGTATCATGATTCTTTCCCCCTTCTGTGCTCTTCATTGCTGCATTTTCTTCACTTGCAGGCAAATATGGCTGTAGTAAAACTTCTACTGAAGAATTGAAAAAAAAATATATTTTTCAACTGCCAGACAAGGCTAGGAAGCTAGACCACCTCAGCATTGGAGACATTACTTGTCTATGTATATACATTGTTATATGCAGACATGTATTTCTAACGTACACCCGTACTTGTGTGCAATTGTAAACAAGAGAATTGCAATATGGATGTTTCTTTGTATTATAAAACTTTTCTGCTATTAATGAAGAAATTACTGTTTAATTGACATACTCAGGATAACAGAGGATGATGGTGTGTAATGGTCAAGGATCCTGTGATGCTTTACACAGCAATTTTGAATCAAATCAAACTTTTTTGTCGCGATCAAAGTTGTTTCAAGCACTCATTTCATCTTTATCAAACAGCTGCTAAGACATAGCATACAAGATTGACTGGTCTTTTAGAGATATAACAGGTGTTCTGCAAACTTTGCAAATGCCAGAATGTTTAAAAATGTTTTATGTAAGTGTCTAATTTCTTGTAGTTCAGCATAAATATCTTTAATTTGTCTGATTATTCAGTTAAATAATGAATAGTTAGATGAAATATTTCCATGCTTTATTAGAAAAATCTGCCTGTTATTCAAATTGTTTTAAAAATTGCAACCATTTTATTTGGGCTGTTCAGATATTCATACAGTATGATAATTAAGTTCGTGTTCTGAGGGATGTGGAAAGAAAGAAAAGCTGTAGGTTTTTTTATTTTCTTTTGTAATTTATCAGATATTTGGATAACTTTTCAGCATGATGCTGTTGACTGATAACCACTAAAGTAGAGTGATTTGCCCAGCTACTGTGGCAGAGTTAAAATTGTAGTTAGGACTACCAGTTTTCCCACATTTTATACCAGTAGCGAAGTTCAACAGCACAATGTCCCATTCCAAAGTTTTTATTACGAATGTAAATAATTGGCATTTTTGAAAGAGGAAACAAAAGATGTCTTAAGGTGCTTAATGCTATGCAGGAGATGAAAGGGGGCATTACAAAATGTTTAAGCTTGTGATATATTTATTGCTTGTTTTCCAAAAGCACCAAGCTGATTAGAGACGCAAATGGCTATGATTTTCCTGGCTTTGCTTAGGAGAAAATTTACTAAGGGTTGGACAGGCTTCCTTTGTTTTTTTCTTTTTGTTTTGTTTTTTAAGAGTATAAGGTTTACACAATCATTCTCATAATGTGACGCAAGCCAGCAAGGCCAAAAATGTTACAGAATATAATGGGATCTCTTCCTTGTAAACTTGTACAGTATGTGGTAACTTTTTCAAAATACAGCTTT
Source organism: Haliaeetus leucocephalus (assembly GCF_000737465.1). Classification (NCBI taxonomy): domain Eukaryota; kingdom Metazoa; phylum Chordata; class Aves; order Accipitriformes; family Accipitridae; genus Haliaeetus; species Haliaeetus leucocephalus. Next base: position 7,954,135 of record NW_010972775.1, read on the forward strand.
TTGTACATGGTTTAGAGACAAATTTTGTACATGAAACCCCAAGTCCAATAGACTATATAAATAATTCTAAATGATCTTAACTAGTTAGAAGTGTATGTAGTTGCTTTTAAGTAATTTTAAATACATTTGTTTTAAGACTGTGCAAAGGTTGGAAGTGGGTTTGCATTTCTAAAATGGTGACTTTTATTCAGCAAGAGTTCTTAGTAACTTCTTGAGTGTGGTAGACTTTGGAACATGTAAATTTTTTGCCTGTAATGTTATCCTGTGGTAGGATTTTGGCAGAGAGATGCTGCCCTATTTTATTTTGAGTCTAAGTTAAATGTTTTCTGAAAACAGAAATGTGCACTGAACTCTCCACTGCAAGTCAAGATGTGGTAAAACCGAAAGAAAGTTCAAGACAATGAAATGGAATACTACTGTCGATTTCATGTCCACTGTGTTTTATACAGTATCTTTTTTGTTCACTTTGGAAATTTTTACTAAAAATGCAAAAAATAAAGTATTGTGCAAAGATATGTAAGGTTTTTTGAAACTTGAAATGCATTAATAAATAGACTTGATGAAATCATCCTCTGAAGATCCATTTACTTTTTGAACCCTGAAAGCAAAAAGGAATACACAGATTCTGCTTAATTTTTGGCTTTCTCTGGAAAGAGGCTGTCATGCCAAAAAGTAATTGTACTTCACACTATTGAAGTGCACCTCCCAATTTTAACATCATGCAGTAAAATGTAAGACAGTGTTTTTGTGTAACCTTTTTAAGGAAAAGCCCTAAAATTACCTTTAAATTCCTTGTATGATCACAGGAATAAACCTTTCTCTGTTCTTATCTTCAAAATGGTAACTACTTACTGGTGGGGTATTCAAGCCTGGCACCGTAGCTACTGAATGGTAATACCTTCTGAAATAAATATATATTTGAAGAGGAATGCTGGAATTGTGCATTCAGAGTATTGCATGTTAACTGATAGATAAGGCTTAGAAGGAGTAAGTTTGCTTTTTGCAAGGTGTTTTAAAACTGCTAAGCTGGCGCTGTGTTTCCCTGTATGTTGTATAGTTGATTTAAGTAATAAGAGTGCTTTTAAAAGCCAAGTCCAGCCAGCTAGCCTTTCATTCTTAGGGCTGTTTGTTGAGAGTGGCCTGCTTAGACATCTGTTTCCCTAACTGAGCAGCATATGCTTTGATGTAATCAAAGCATATTCAGAGTTCCTGCCTTGCAGTACTTTTTATTTTCTTTTTCCCCTCGCTTTTTTTTTTTTCTTTTTTTTTTTAATGGAAGTGCTTCCCCTTGCAGCTGCATTACACTGTCAGGGCAAAAGGTATTAAAAGAAAATCAGTTGGAGCAGAGCCCTTCTGCAAACCAGCATCATAGGTGCCTAATAGATTTGGTGGTGGTTGCATTTAAATTTCTGCCTAGGAACACAAACCAGGTGCATAGAAATAATGCCTAAACATCTAAAATACAAATTTTCTGTATATTTTAAAATGTTTTGGGGGAGATAAATGGGTACATAAATAGCTGTAATTAACTAATATTCAACCTGGTAGTCCCTAGTTGTAGCTATTCATTTATTCATCTTGAATTTCTTAATGTTTAGTCATTAAATGTATACATTCACCTCTGGGATAGAAGCATATATAGTCAGAATGTATTTATACCATACAGACTAGAAGTCATTCATATAGTTTGCCTTTTATTTAACATTCCAATATTTCTTTCAGGAAAAAAAAACCTCAAAAAGGAAGGAAGAGATTTTTTTACTTCTGAATATTGGAGGTTCATTATTACAGAGAGGTGCTTGAAAGGACAGCAGTCATTATGTCGTCGTAAGCTGTGCTTGCGCTGACAGGATTAGGCTCCTCATGGCTTTCAAGGTCTTGATTCAGTTGTTTGGAGTGAGACAGAAATAATTCCAATGAGCAGAAAGTAAGGCACCGCTACAGGCACTTGCAATTGTAGGTATGATTTCAGTATTATATTCAGGCATCGTACGACTTTGAGTATGCTGCAACTTGGGCTTTATTTCATTTTTATGTTAGAAATTAGTGTAATGGCTATCAAAACACAGGGACAGAATTTATTTAGACATATGACTTGTGAAAAATGACATCAGAATAAGGATCTTCATATCTGCAAGAGTTCAAATACTGAATGTTCTTTTAATTTTCCTATTTGACTTTTTAAAGGTTTTCAATTTGTCTGAGGATGTACTAGCTTGTTTCAGTTGAACTGGAGAATGGGTTTTTTTCCTCAGAAACTTTAGAAGTCCTCAAACTGCAGTATCCCCATTACTTGAGTTTCAGCACACTGTAGTCATCTCTGACCTTTTTTTTCCACCTGCTTTTCCTGAACTTACGCTTTCAAGCCTGTTTCTCCTAAAGTTTAGATTCCTTTATCGGCCTTCTTACCAAGTAAGTGATAGTAATGTGAAAGAAATGCCAATTTTAATGTCTAAAATGTTTTTAAGTGTGTTAGGATGTGTAACTACAGGAAAATTATTACTTGAAAGGCTCTGTGAATATGCATGTTCTACATCATAGAAATCTCATTAAAAGCTGTCTCTCCAACTCTAGTGTTTTTTTTTTTTCAGGTATAGCAAAACACTAACGTCGTAGTTTCTGCACTGAAGAAGCACAGTCCAGTTCTTTCTAACCTTTGTCTCTTGCTCCATCATCGTTCACTATCTTCTGAACAAAGCCTTTTTGGAGGAGTAAGAGTAGGATTTGGTTCAGGAAGCTTACAGAGTTCATAGAAAGTTGGTGATAACCAATGTTGTAGATGCAATTCCAATGACAGTATTTCAATTCTTCTATAAGTAGACATGTATTGTATAAACAAAACAACTCTAAACATAAGAAGTAAAAGTGGGAGATCTTTAGCTTTCCCCAGAAGCAAAAACTGAATTCTAGAAACAGTCTAGGGAGATGCATAATTTGAGTTAGCCACACACACATACTTCTCTCTCTGTTCTCTCTCACTTTTCATTGTGCTTTGGAAAACTAAAACGGCCACACTGTCATTTTTGTTTGTTGTCTGTTATTCTTCAGGACACTGTCCATTTTAACTTCATGCTGCTAAAAATGTTGTCACTGGGTCTCTAGCACTTGAGTGTCTCCCGTGGATTATAGCTACTACAAATGTAAAAAAATAAACCAACCATCATCTAAAAAAGGTCTGGTGCTTACCTAACTATTTCAGGGATACTTATTGCTGAAATTTCCCTCTTCTGTGTGTGCTCCTGATTTGACTTCTGGCTATTATTAAAGTGATCGATTTTTAGATAAACACAGAACATATTACAGAGCTTTAATAAAATAATTATGTTAGGAAGTTTAAGTATTGGGGATAGTAACCTGAAGCATGAAATTAATCATTTAAATTGTGGTTTTTGACATAGGAGGAGGAAATACTTTTCATGTTTTAAAAAACCAATTTGCGTCACTGAGCAAAATCATTTAAAGCACAAACCTTCATTTTCAGTAAAGACCTAAAGATTCTTTTACATGGAATTTGTATCTAAATCTATAAATATTTCTCCTAATCAAGATGCTACTCCAAGTGGCCATTTTAAATATCAGATCAGCTTCTGAAATTCACACCTCAGGAAGGACAGCCATTCTCGTTTGAAAAGTAAGTATGCTTCAGTTCCCATCATATTTAGTCAGCCTTTCTGTTTCTGTATTGAATATTCCTGATTGTTTAAAGGACTGGTAGTTATTGAAAGCCACTTTTAAAAGTTAGAAGTTAATATTCTGAATGTTTGGCAAAGATGCCTGCGTTCAACATTTGATCACTGTTCATTGCTTGTGGGATTGCTTGCTCTGCTCAACTTGTTCATTTGTTGTGCTTTTTAAATAAATCTCCCTTTAATCCTGCTAACATCTGTATATTTTGATTCAAAATTCCCTGCAATATCTCGGTATGGAAAATATGCTTTGCTCCAGGTCTTAGGACTATCTTGCACTTTTTTTACCATTTAGAGAACATTTAAAACAAATTAAATTCAGAATACAGAGTTGTAGAAACATAATTTTTAATGAATCTTGTGCTTAGCATTACAAAGTGACAAATGGAATACTCTGACATACATATTGATTTCTATTTCGGTATGCACTAGCTGTAAAATAAAAATAATCTGAGACAATGTTTCTTTATGTAGTTTATATTCTGACATAGGAAAAAAAGGAATTGTTGTGTTTGAATTTATAAAGTTTGTTTATATACACTAAAGATGTTTGAGGGTTTTACCATTTTCATTTATTCATGCAGTTTTGACTCATGCTAAAATCTGCTATACAGTGATTTAAAATCTAAAAATCTCGAGCCTTACCTGAATAGGTAAATATGATTTTAATGTAAAAGTTAACTGAACTTAGTTGTGCTAGGATTGCATGTAGTATACTAAGCATCATTAAAATAATTAAATTACTAGTAATTTAAATCAGTACTTCAATTAAAACAGTTAAACAGCAAAACATTTTCCAATAGAACAAAGTTTAGTATAGCGTTTTTAGATAATAGTTATTTGGCTTGTCATATGGTTATGGCAGATAGCTCAAGCATTCTGTATGTTGAGATATGTTTTAGGTTTTGAATGTTACAAAGTAAAAAGTTCAAACTCTTTGTTAACAATGTTACCTATTTGGGAATATTTTGTTCTATTAATTATTTAACTTTCCCTTCCTTATGGAATAATTTAGGAAAGTCTTATCTGATAGTAGTCACTATTAGCATTTCGAAGTATTTAATGGGAAATGAGGCTTCTTTTTCCCTTAAATTCAACAAAATGAAATTTTTCAAAGGCTTATGGCAGTGATTCTTTCAAATAGTAATCTTTTTATTTCTGGTGAGCAGGTGTTTTTTAAAACTTTAAACAATTTAAAACTGATGGTTGCCCTTCATTAAATCGCTGATTGATCACATTGAGAGTAGGCTCATAGATGAACAAAGCACATATTTCAGCTTACTGTTGTATCACAAAATCTAAATTTTTTTTTAATGCATTTTCTTTACCACCTCTGAAACTATCAGGATATTTAAATTTAACATAGCTGTGTATTTTTAAAACATTTTACTAGATGTATAGTATTTTGAATATATTTGGTGAGTAGTTTTTTGTGTTCTTGCTCATTTTCTGTTTTGTCTCGGAAAGCGATCTTCACACCTCACAAATGTTTTCTCCTGGGCTGGATGAAGGTGAACGTTGTCAATGCTTTGAGAACAAAATGTCATTCTAGAAAGAAAACACAGCATGTAAGCATGATGTTATTTTTTAGGGCTACTATCTGTATTAAAAGTGTGCTCTCTGGATACACCAAATCTGACTTTCTTTATCCTGTCTTTTACAGGAAGGTATCTGATTGTTTTTATGGGCTTGTGAGGAAAGAGATGCATCTGGCTGCCAGATAGTAGGTACAGAGTAAAAGGAGTAGACAACTCCCATGTACTGACTGCATTATGCCTCCATCTTTCTGTTACCATACACAGCATGCTGTCCTCCAGAGCATACCCTCACAGTGATTTGGTCTTTGTATTCTCAGTGGCCATTGTCATTGTTTCAACTCTTACTATTACTACCAGGACTGCACTATTTAGCCTACTAGTACTTAGTTGGACTACTAGTATTTAGTTGTGAGGTTGCAAAAAATCAGTTATGTAGGATGCTAACAACATCAGTAGCTACATATGCTACAGAAATATTTTCCATATTTGGAACTCAGATATGTTGGAATCTGGTATTTTATTGCTCATAATAGTCTGTTTATTAAGTACTTTTTAAGTTTATGCTGTTACGTTGTGTCTAAGTGTTTGTCATTAGATAATCTAACAGGAAAATTTATCATGTCTATAAATATCACAACATTGTGAGGTAAAGGTACATGGAGATAAAATATTGTCAACAGTTTGTTCAAATTCTTGAGAAAGCACAAGACAACTCAAAACACGTCTTGTGTTTACTACCTTTTTTTTAATATTGAATTTCCAGGATTGATAATTCTTTGATCCATGATGTTTGGTCTTTCCAAGACAACTGAAAACTACACAGTCCTTTCTTTGAGGAAAATACTTTTCTTTGAGTGTCCTTTGTTCCTCCTTTTAGAATCACCTAATAATCTTTCATTCCCCCCGTCCTGGTTTCAGCTGGGTCACATCTAGTATATAAACTGGGGGGAGTGGGGGCGGGAGGATGGCTGCTCGGGGACTAACTGGGTGTTGATTGGCGGGTAGTGAGCAGTTGCATTGTGCATCATTTGTATATTCCAATCCTTTTATTATTACTGTTGTCATTTTATTAGTGTTATCGTTATCATTATTAGTTTCTTCTTTTCTGTGCTATTAAACCGTTCTTATCTCAACCCAGGAGTTTTACTTCTTTTCCCGATTTTCTCCCCCATCCCACTGGCTGGGAGGGGGAAGTGAGTGAGCAGCTGCGTGGTGCTTAGTTGCTGGCTGGGCTTAAACCATGACACCCCCTCAAGCATTAATACAGTAATTCAACAGTAACATGTCATTTCCTTTCCCATGACAAGCCCAGATCGCACACAACAAAACCCAGCACGTAATCCGTATCCACTAAAATCTTGACACAAACTCCCACTTCTGTTTGCAGAAAAAAAAACAACTTCTAAGGAGCCTTAGGTAGCTGAAGACACCAGCATCATTTTTTGTTAGTATAATAATTACCCACCTCAGTTACCCATTTCCTAGGATTTCTTTAGTAGTACATGAGTAGTATTTGGGAGAGTAGTAATGCGGGAGTATGTGCCAAGTGCTGGGTTAGGATAGGAAAATACTTAAAAAATACATTTTCAGGGGGACAAAACCCAAGAAAATATGATCCCTCCTCTGGCCCCCCAGCACACACAGATGGTCTTATGAAAATATCTCTAAATTGTCTAATTTCTGTCAGTATCAAAGAGATGCAGGTCTCCAAATAAGTATTGTTCCACAGAAAGTCTGCAGTAGTTATAACTGCTGCTGGTAAGAAAGACACTGCAGCAAGGAATAGCCACCTTCTAACTGAGCCACAGTTACAAGGTAAGACATGCTTTTCTCATTAACCTTAATTAAACTGCTCAGTTAAAATTTCTCAAAGGATTAAAGCAGTGGGAATCATTACAAGTTTTGTTATTCTGTCTTCTGGCTGAAATTTCTCTGTGAATAAGCAGTTTCAAATGTGTTATTAGCATTACTGTATGTAGAGAACAAGGCTACTCAGACTTATTGATCCAGTTTCAAAGCAATCAGCGGGGGGAAAAAAAAAAAAACCACGCACACACACACACACACCCCAAAAAACAAAACAAACAAAACACCAAAAAAAACCAAATACAGAGTTCAGTTTCCATTCTTTTTTTTTTTTCTGGAAAACTGCACTCTGATGCTACTTCAGAGTTCAGCTGACAAAATTCACATCCCTGAATAAAAAAGCACAACCAGAGTGCAAAAATTACTGTCAAATACCAGTGAAAGTCTGGTGTGTAGAAGTATAGATAGTCTTTTTGTTTTCTAGGACTGCTGACATTCTGTTTGCCCACTACAGAAATTTCACAATATCTGTAGTTGAAACTTTACTTGCACAGTTTATCACTCCAGGAACTTCTTATACAGCCTGCACAGTGTAGTAATTCCTTATAAACTGTCAGATGCTGGACTGGCTCTTAAACAGATGAGACAGAAATAAGGGATTTTTATGATAAAGCCCTTAACTTCAATGAATAATCAGATGACTAGTTCTGCATGTGATGCTTCTAATGAGTACTTTCAGGAATGATGATGTTGAGATTCTCTATGAAGTAGGTATTGAAAGTCAAATAATTAAGATTTGGCATATTTTTAAAGTAAGAATTTGAATTTTTCATGGCCTTAATGTTGGAGTCAATATTTATCTTAGGTAGTACCTTGTTTCTTTGAAAATTCATATCGTCCTTATGGAGTGAGATAATCACATTCTAAAAATAAGTCAGAATTCATCATCAATTTTTGTCAATAATTGTGTAGAAAAATTGCATTGCAGAACTTGTTAAAATTCTTCTTGGATCTGTGTGCTAACTCCTCTATCCTCTATTCCCAAGTATCAACAAAATTGTCACCCAAGGTTATTATGCCTTAAACTCAGATTAGTGACAGTGGTGAGCCAGAACACTTCCCAGTATTCATTTCTGACTTGGAAACAAAGAAATTCTTTAAGTCACTTAAAAATCATGCAGTCTGATCTGAGGGGGAGGGGTGAAATCCAGACGTTGTACATGGTTGAATTCACCATTGGTGTGAGTACTGGGACTCAGTTGCTTGTTTTTGAACTAGGATACCCTGTGTGCCAAATATCTGTGGTGTTATTATAGAAAAACAGTGTTTTCATTACACTTACTTTTGCTGTGTTTCCCCTGCTTTCACTCTTATTGTCTTCACTATAAGTCCTGGTCGACGGGTGCCTTTTGTCCATGGTATTATGGTTTGAACTGTGTCCCAGATATTTTCCCAAACTGCAGTTCCTTCCCATTTGAACTTGATCATTATTAGCTCACCAATATCAGTGTCCAGGGTGATGAGAAAAGAGTAGGTTTTATTCCCATTAATACCTTCAACTCTGCAGAAAACAAAACCACAATAATGCTGTCTTAATTATTATGCATTAAAGTGAAAAAACTAGTTTCTAAGCATCTATGTTATGTCTTTTGTCTACTAGAGCAAATGCTGACCCCCACTGTTGCCTTTGCTTTTGTTAATACAGATAGTGTCCATCGTGAGAAATATCCAAAATTCTTTACCTTAATTACAGCTGTTTATTTATTTGTGCTTTAATTGATTAGACCTCCCTGTGTTAGCCATAGGATGGACCGAACATAAGTGGACAGGATACTTAATGTTCAGGGAAACTTCCAAGATCACTAAGTTTGTTTTATAGAGGTTTTTCATGTAAAAACTCTATGAACTTTGTAAACGTTTGTGATATTTAGGGAATATGGGTGAAGAGAGGACAATTTCCAGTTCATTTTTACTTAGCTGTACTAAACCATTTCACTCACAGCATGATTATGTACATGATATGGTATTATAAATTGGCACCTTGTTTTTCACTTGTACAATGACATGTAATATGAATACTCACAGTGTGATGGGCAGGTTTTTAGCATCCTCCTTAGTGCCTGTCAGAGAGATGGTAAAAGTAGGGTCTATCGGCTTGCCTTGGATTTCATTGATGAAGTGGATCTTGAACTGATAATGATAGACTGTAGAAAGGAAGAATTTGCAAAGCGACGAAATTAATGGTCAAAGAAGCAATAGATTTCTCAGGCAAAAGAGTTTTGTCTTTCAGAGCAGAAACTTGATTGATATTCCATTTTATTTTTTAAACAGATTCATTGCAATTGAAACATCATAATTTCTTCTGATTGCTGTGCTGTGTAATCCCTTAGGGTTTGGGGCCCTGTTGCTCTATTTAAAAGGATGGAGAAAAAAGGTAATCTGGGTTGAGTTCCCTTCATAGGATAAAACGTTATTCCATGGGAAATGTTTCTGCTTTTCTGAAGTTTAATTGTTACAATTTCTGGCAAGTCCTCTATCTAATCACCAGACAAATCCTTATGACTGGACATGGCTAGAGATGCATGATACAGATTGAAGACCTTACGCAATGTAGTCAGGCTTTTTCTCTGATCGGCTAGAAAATTGCCCTGCGAAACAGATGACTCACAAACTTTCCTTCACTGCATAATGATACATTGTGCTTAACGTGTATCCATTAACAATATGACTTTGTCCAAGCACATTGCTATAAGAAAGATGTCATTAATACTTCGAGATTTGGTGGGTTTCTAGAAGAACAGTGTTTAGGAAAGTCTTTGACCTGAGTATTGTTGGAATGAAGAATGCCTGAGAAATCATAAGCATACCGATTATAAGCAGTTTGACATTTAGTAAATTATGGAAAAAAAAAAAAAAACCAAACCCAAAACTACCAAACATAGAGACCATGTGCACGCAGATATTGTCAACTAGATTTGAATGCTCAAAACTCTTCTGTCTGGTGATTCTACCAGCCACCTTTTTGACAAAACTGATAGATTTAGGTGCTAAAGAAGAAAACCCTAAGCAATTTCTATTAACAAAGACCACAGAGTATTTGGAAGAATTAGGGGTGTTGTATTTATCCTTGCAATCTGGTCAAATTATGGATGGGAAACTGTTCTGGTAAACATTATCGCGCACTAGTTCTTGAGTAGAAAGATGCTCTTTCCTCATTTCGTCTCCTCACCCACTTCAGGCTTCCCTACATCTGAGAATTGCTCCACCATACTGCTAAGGGAGTCATCTTTTTATGTATATGCACAGATAGATTTTTGTTGTTGTTGTTGTGCAGCTCTGAGTGTTCACAATGGAAGGTATTTGCTAGAAAAGCTGTATCTTTTTGTTGTTGTTTCATGGTTATTGTATGTTAATGAATAATGAATTTTCTTTTGAAAAGGTGTCACTCAGTAGAAAACAAAATGGCTGATTCTTTGCTGCAAACCTCATGAGGACAAAGTATGCAGAGAGGCTTGTTTACAGATCACTTATTACTAAGCTGTCTTCCTCTGAGTTTTCTCTCTGTGTAAAAATTTGTTCTGGTGTATGTTCTGATAAAGCCTGGGCTTTTGCTGTGGTTATGATGCTCACTTTAAGGAAGAAGGTGAGCGTATTCATATAAAAACTCTGACTCAGGGTCCCATCACAGCTTTATTATAACTGTTGACTTCTTTGTAGCAACTATTTTTTTGTTTGAACTGGATTAAAGTACGCTCCAAAATATAATGCTGCTATTAACTTGAAAAATGAAACATCAGATTTCGTGAAGACGCGGAGGATTGTGAAGTGTAATGCTGACTTTCTCAAATTTCTTCTGTTTGGGCTTCTCACATGATCTTCAAACATTTTTTTAAGAACATTACAAAGATGACTTTGTACATGCCCTCCCACAGTTGCTGCCTTGTTTGGGAACTTTTGTGAAAGGAAACCATTGTCTGGGGCACTGATATCTGCATATGCGCCAAGGACGTTTTTTTGAAGCAAAACCAGTTCCAAGCATAAAAATGCAGCATGTTTAAAATTGAAATCAAAGCCAATAGGACACAGATATTTTAGCACAAGCTGAAAAATCATCTCAGTGTCCAGACAAGAACGCAACACAGGGATGGTGTTTCTATGCCCAGGTGTGGTGGTAGCAAACACCGTGTCCTCAGAGCAATTCAGTTTCCTGACTGACGGTGACCTGACCATACTGCAGCAAAATAACATCAGGAACTAGACGCAGCCTCTGGAATTTTTAAATCTGCTTCAAGTAGCTTCCTGAGGCATTGTAAGAAGTATAAGAAGAGATCCAGCAGATTCAGCTGCTCTGAGTATCAGTCAGGGCTGAGCAGATCCCTCTGGAATCATCACTGAATACTTCACAGCTGCACTAGTGGAAGACTTCAAAAATTATTTTAAAAGTACCTGAATTTTTGTATTTTTTTAAAAATCTGCGATGTTGTCATTGAGTACCGGGCACTGTGGGGAAACAAGATGTGTAACGCAAGCAGCTTTTTTAAGCATTTCTCCTCAGGACTGGAAAGCCCTTGCGCATCCATGCCAGGGGTGCGCTGTCGACTTTCAAAGTGCTTCCCCAACCCCAGCCCCTTGGGCAAGGGGACAAGCGGGCCTCCAACAGGAGGGAGGCACCCCCTTTCCGCCCACACCAGGCAGAACGGGCCAGCACCGACCGCTTGGTGAGGAGGCCAAGCTGCCCAGGCTGTGCTGCGCTGTTGCGTGCCACGTGCTTCATCGATAGCCAGCAAGCAGGTAGTGAGGAGGAACGCCACGCGTCCAAAGTCCCCACACCGAAAGTCCCTTGGCAGACGCGTGTCCCTGCCATTCATCCCACACAGTCCTGCGTGTTCTCGCTTTAAAACGTATGTAAACCTTTCCGCTGGCAGGTGAACGTCTGCTCACCGGCAGCAGTCGCCTCGTGGGCCCTCAGACAGACAAGTTGTAGCTAGCCTACAGCCAGGCCCACGCCATTTTGTAAGGGAGACTGGCAGATAGGCCCCGTTTCCCTGTCAGACTACTTCCCCTCTGGTAATACGTGCAAGAAACCACGTTGATTGTCTCTCGGAGCTTAGAAAATTGTCACTTGGTGCTCTTGATAAAGTAATGTAATGGAGATAAGGCTAGAGTACCGGTCACTTTATTTTAGTGCTACAGTTCTGCCCTGTAAAAGTCCATGCTATTCTGTTGTCTGTCCATTTTTTGAAGAGCAATAATTTATATGTCATCTTGTAGACTACTTGCAGCTAAAATTTGGGCAAGCTTGGAACAGGAGGTTTTACAGGCCCCCTAGAGCAATTATGCTACTTTTTTGGCTTGGCTGTGTGCCTGCATATGCTACAACAAACTCGCACAGGCCAGTTGTGGGAAAATCCTGTAGATCAGGACACCAAGCATCTCTGAGGCCACAGATCCACAGTTAGCCTGTGGCAAGCATGCAGCATGCTTTTTCCCACAGAAATACTGAGAGTCAGAATCTTGGTGAAAGGGCATCAAGACAGCCTACTGGGATTCTCAGTTGACTCAGCAAATTGATTATTCCCACAGAATTTATAAGCTTTAATAAATGAGTAAACAGGATCACAAAGCTTAGGCTCATTCTCACACTTCGTGATCGATCTGGAGACTGTAACAAGTATTCCCACAAACCTTTGAAAGGCATATGTGCTCTTGTTTTCAAAAAGAGTTGTCTACTTTTGGGGAGCCTTTCCTCCCTGATGTTGTAGCCCAGTGTGTTGCACCGGCTCTTTCTACAGCTGAGGCACATTCCTTTGTTGAAAGTGTTGATGTCATTGCACCAGTATGCTGTGCTTTGCTTATCGTTGTGAAGCAGAGAGTCGATGAACAAATGAACTGACCTCTCATGGGCACATTTAACAGTTTGAGTGATGCCTGAAAAAATACAAACAACAAAATTTTGTGTGCATTTCAACTGCAGAGGAGTACAGTAACCAACTATAAACATATGTTATTGTTTTCCCCCCACCCCCTTTATTAATCAAACATCCTGATTTTGCCTCAGAAATCATACATTGTAGCAACTTTACTTTTAGGATCATCCAAAATATTTTGGCTGAACCCCTGTGATAATAAAATTGAATAATTTGCTGCTTAAACTTCTCTAGCCTGACTGTTTAAGACTGTAAATATGAACCTTGATTTCATCGTCCTGGCTGTTTTGGTCAATATGAAATACAATATAAAGCTATGTGCAGTCTTTCAAATCATGCCACGCTAAAGACAGCAGTCTCATTCTGAATGGTTGAACACTTGTCTTTCGGATGCTTACACAGTAGTATCATATTTTGTCCTTATCAGAGTGACAAACTCCCATGTTGAATTGAATTTTGCTTGCACCTACTACTGGGGAAAAAGGAGCAAAAGAAAGTATTAAATACATTTAAAAAATTATTAAATACGCACATCTGCTTTTATGAGAAGTATCTTTTTCTTCCTGAAGTGTCATCAAATTACAAAAGTTATTTTTTAATGTGTAATCAGGATATATCACGATGGACTATTTTTGCAATGAAGTATGCTGGGCGTACAGTACTCTTTTGGCGTTTTTCAGTGAACAGTTCTGGTTGTCACTGTGCATCAGTACCTTGTCTTTTTTCAGTATGTTGCATCAGTTTATATGTTTATGTTTAGGTACATTGGAAATAAACTTCTATATATAAAACCTAGCCTGGAACAGTGGCAGTCAGGTCCTAGAGAGAGCATCATCTGTGCAGCTGAAGGACAGGGAGTTAGGAAAAGGTGAGCTAAGGAGGTGAGTAGTACAGCCCTGTGTTTTATTTGACTTGAAATAATTGCACACTATATGAATCTGGCTTAATTAGAGTAAGTTTTCTCATTTCCTCTACTGCTAAAACGAATACCTTTGCAATTATTCTGAAGTGCTTGACAGAAGGATGCTCATGGCCTCATTTTCAGAAGTGCTAGGCAGCCAAATTCCTTACTGGAGTCAGTAAGAACAGTTTGAATTTAATACATGTAAAAACCAGATAACTAATTTCTAGAAAAGAAATTTCCTTGCATATAATGGGAGTATTATCTCCCATTAGATACTGTTTAAGATCATAGAGATATGTAAAGTTTCCCGGAGTGTCAGTGCAGTTCCAATGCCACTTCCCGTTTGTGCCGTTGGTTCTTACCAGTGATTCCGTATTGTGCAATGTGGTTATACACATGCATGATGTGACAGCCAGGCTGAAAGGTGCCTCCATTGGGATAAAAGTCGAAATGAGCCACAGGCTGCTTGATGCCAACACTGAGACCCATGTGCTGTTTAGTGAATGTATGAATTGCGTCTACGAAGTTTGCATCATCTGGAGATAAACGGTCTGTTGGTGACATTCCTTCAAACAAGGGACCAGCAGGGTCAAGGCCTGCAATAAATGCAAATAATCCAGTCGTGATATAGTACAGATGGGCTGTTCTTTTACTGTTATGAGAAAAGCCTGTGATAAATCTTTAAAAACAGACAGCGCTGGTACTTTACAAGGTCTTTCACTGATAGAAACAGTGCTAGGAACACTTGTCCTGAAGAGAGTACATGGTTACACCAAAAGATAAACACAGATGCTGTAATAAACAGTAACTGCTACATGCACAAGGACACAGGCCCAGAGATAGATGTGTTTGTTATAGACAAACCATGCTTGCTACTGCTTTGTCACTTGAGGGATGTTTATTTAATTTTGTTCTTTCATACTCCAGAGGTCATGCATTTCAGAGGCCCTTTTGAAGACACCAGTCCCACAACAATGTTGACTTTTAGCCCACATTTGGGACCTGAAACTTTATGCAGCTTCACTTACTGCTTAAAAGAGCTATGTGTCTGCTAGATGTTGTTTATAATAATTCTTCAACTTCAAAATTATTCAAGGCAAATTATTATGGTATTCAGAAAAATAATATTCCACTTATGGATTCTTGCTGATTTTTAGTTTTCTAGATATTTTTATATGGAGCCCTTTTTGGCTGGGAACTGATTAATGGAAAAGGACTGCCTGCATAGTTTAAAGCTGCCTTCAGTTTTGAGGACAAGCCTCTAAATTTGAGATTCTTCCGTTGGTACTATGGACTAACGTAGTTTCATAGATGTAACTGGATAAGACTAATAACACAGGCTACAGGTAGGGAGTCACCCTGAAGGCAACTATTTTTAATAGCTTTTATCACTATGAATTTTTGGAGCTTATTGTTACAAGTCTGAATAATTTTTGCTGAGGAATGCATGTAGCTGTTACAATAAATAATGTGTGTTAATGTTTTTTACTTATCCATTATCGAAGTTTGATGTACTACTATGGTTTGAACAAGCAGTGCTATTGAACTAAAGTCCTTCAGCGTATACACAGGTGTAATATCACGACACATTGTGTAAAATCAGCTTCTTGTCATGCAGGCACTGTCACAAGAGCTGATTGTATAAGGGACTATGATATGTGGCAATGAATCCAAGGTCAGAATTGGGACTTCAGACTACAGTTGTGCATATTTGCCTCACTCCCAAATCAGATTAAAGTAAAATGTTTTCTCTGATAACTTAAATGTAGCTGATGCGGGCCTTGTGTAAAATGCTCTTCTGTTTTTGTTTTTTGGTTTTTTTTTTTTAAGCTGTCACTGTCCATTAGATGTGGTACTGTATACAGTGTATCAATAACCTTAGAAATGTATTTTCATTACACTCATAATTAGTACAGTTACAAAACATTACAGAAGGCTCAAAATGCCACTAGTCAAAATAATCAAGTGGTACGGTTAACTTTGTTTACTTTAAGCATCTATTAGGGATGCTCTAATGTTATGCTTCTTGTAAAATGTAATCCAGGGCTATACTTTTTGCCACAGAACTGACTTCAATTCACTGCATGAGCAATGTACCACAATTGAAAGCTCAAGCACAGTTAGAAAATTTCCTTAATGTAATTTTCTTTTTAAAATGAGTTGCTAACAATGAACCGTGTATTTGAATGGCTTTGGGTCAAGATAGTGACCAAAGATCCAAGGTTAGTGGCTAACATTTAATTTAAGGTGTTACTGGGAATGGATATGAGATAAATTCAAGCAACATAAAACTTGAATCTTTGGTTTATGATTTGTAGTCCCCACACTTGTATATTCTGTATGTCATAATTTGGACTGAGGTAGGAAAGATCAAAGCTAGAACTACTATGATACTTCATTTTGAAAAGTGTTTTCATTAAATTTTCTAAATCTAATTTCTAAACCAATGGGATGAAACTTCTAAACTGTGGCAAATATTACTATTCAACAGCTAAATATTGATATGACATTGATATGTCAAATATCTATGTAACTTAAATTAGTTGACTGTTACATTTCTTAAAGTTATAAGTCTCTTACCTGTAATTCTCCCAATCTTGTTTGTACCACTGATATAACTTCCAGCAAATCCTGAAACATGAGCTCCTAGGCTGTACCCAATTAGATGAACATTGCTTCTGGAAAATTGAATAGATTCCTGGAAGATAGTGGCAGCTTGATTTAGATGCAGAAAATGTGAAAAGTAAACAGTGAAATACTTACTACAAGCTAGGTATGCCATGAATAACAGAAGAAATTTGTATGTTGATGACGGAGGTCAAATGAGGTGCATGGATCATGCAATAAATTTCTTCGTTGGCTAAATGTTATTCCTTGCCTCCTTTTCATGCAGCAGAAAAATGCCACACATTTGGGCACTGCTACTTATGTGCTATGCTCAGGAGAACCATCAACACAGATAGTAGAATTTTTGTTGATGTTTCTTGCAAGTGATGCAAATTTGCCTTGCCTCTTGTCTGCAGCATTTGACTTTCCTGTGACTATAAAATGGATATCTGTTCTTTAACTTCAGTGTAAAACAATTCTTTATTGAAAGTGCCGTGCTTTTTTTTGCCTGACATACTAGCACAAGCCAAATTAGAAGCCAAAGTATCAAAATATTGATCAGACATGCTAAGTGATACAGCAATGACATTTCTTGGATTGATTTGTACAAAACTGGGTATCCGATCTGAAACAAACTTGTTGAAGCAGAATTGGCCTCAGGCCCTTCTTTCTACCTAATCAATACTATCTAGATCTTAAGCATTTCACCTGAGCTGCAAGGCTCGAAGTTTTTCTGACTTGTAAAGAAATATGTGGCATATTTTTCTCACAGGAAAGGCAAACCTCTGTTTTAATTTCATTGTGGATATTGTCTGCCCCAGTGGGGTGGCTTTGCAGTCTCAATACCTGTCTCTTGTGAAGATGAGGTGAAACTTGGCAGCCGCCTTTTGAGAGAGGCAAGTCTTAGAAATCACAAGGTCTGACCAATTTTCTTGGTAGGTGTTATTGAGATGGATGCTACTGAGATTGTTACTGATCATGCCCTATTAATTCTTGGACTAAGAGCACCAAGATTTACTTTATTTTTATTCTTTATTAAAAAGTTGTACAGCACTGCAAGTTGTTACATCCATTGAGGATATCTCAAATACTCGCCTGCCTGTAAGCAGACAGAAGCATAACGGAAAGATAGTTATGGGAGTTGGAATGAAGGAGTTTTTAACTGTTAAACTCAGGAGGGGTGCCTCTCAACAGAAAGAAGGTTTACTGCTTGAACATGCTCAGTTGAATGCTGTGAAAATTTATGGCATATTTAAATCCTGGAATATATCACAGTACAAGAGAAGCTATCTACAATGCTGGAGCAAGGGGTCATTTATTCAAGCCTTGATTTGTTTGCTGACACTGGAGGAATCACAGGTTCTCTTTATTGTTGACAGTGTGGTGTGTCCTCTTGGGAACTGATCAAAGTCCATCGTTTGATTCATTCAATAATTAAACAGCTTCAAAATATGACTTTAGGCTCCAGCAATTTAAACTATATTTGACCAAGAGCTAAGGTTTCTTGTAATGTCACAAAGAAAAATAGTGACTCTGGCTCTTCTGCCTTCTCTTTTGTGCCTGTTGTCCTTAAAGGGGCATGGTATCTGACAACTTCTTCTAGCCCTGCCATTCCTGTTGCAAACAGCTTAGCTCTTCAGTGGTATTTGCTACAGATATTTCAGCTTTGCAGTGTATCTCCCTTCCACCTTAGCTGTCACCGTATTTAAATTAATGCATTAAAAAATTTATTGTGAGGTACAGAAGTATAATTTCATTTCAGATTAGGTGGCTTAAATTAGTACTAGAGATAGATGAAATAAGAGTTGCTTAGGGTGCCTGGTTTGTATGAGTGATTCTCATTCTAGTGTTTGCTTTCTGCCTTTTCTTAAATAGTGCTGGAGACCAGTGATCCATTGCAGACTTGTCTGCAGCCTTTTCAATCCAGCCATGGCCACTGCTCCCTACGTAGGAGGGGTTTTGATAAGTAGTCACTACATTAGTGTGGCTCTGTACTCACTACTGTCTCCATGTCATCTGCTTTGTGAGGCATGTCTGTCCTCTTGAAAGGTCTCCCTTTACATTCTGGATCTCTAAGCCATTATTTTAGAATAATCTTTGGGGAACTGAGGCAAAAATCAGACACAATGTCACGCTTGAATTCTGCATTAAAAGCAGAAATTAAGCACAGATAACATAAACCCATTTTACTGAACTAACCACTTGCAAATAATAATGTGTGCCTGCTTTCAAAGTGTGGGAATCTGTCAGTTGTCTGCACACATGCTACTTGAAAAGCTAAAGTAGCATGAAATCATCTCACCTCTAAAGACATATGAAAATATTTTAATAAACAAGACCACTTGCTTTTATCTCTTGCATGATGAAAGTTTTATGAAGTCATATGAAAGTTTATGGAAGAAAAATTTGCAATGTGTTAAAGAAACTTAAGTGATTAAAATGAACAGCGTTAACCAGCGTAGTATTTCAGAAAGGTGGTAGAAGCATAAGAACAGGTAAATAGGCCTTTTCCAGTGAAACATGTGTTGATCTGGGGGCTCTTACCTCCAGCCATTCCAGGAAGTCTGCTATCTCCTGTCCTATGTAGCGTGTATTCTGTACAGCAATGGGATAGTGCTGGTGAGCAAATGTAAGCCAGTCTGCAATGATCACATTAATTTGTTTATGCTGAGACTTCAGAGCTGCTGCCATTTTCCAAATCCAACCTTCTAACATCCCATCCACCTGTTTTATTAAGGAAAAAAACCAACCACAAAAACAAAACAAAAAACATTCTTAAGGTAAAGCAGTCTCTGCCAAATATTTCTTGTGAAAACCTCAAGGAGACAAAAACCATGATATCAACAAGGAGGGCTTAATGCTGATAACTAGATTTTAGCATGCTTCAGTACTGAGAATCTTTGGGGTTTAGTGGACAAAAAAATTAGGAATGAATGTATGAACTGTATAATAATTTGTCTTGTAATAAGAACTGTTATGAGGGATGTCCCTAAGTATTTTCACTCATCATGAGATAATTGATATTACTGATGAAAAAGAAAGACAGAAATGCCCAGAAAATTTTTGATTTGTTAATCTGCAAACTAAGTTAGTGTGAATGATAAATTTCAATGGCAGCAGCTTCAGGTCCATGGTTTGTCTTTGAGGAGGGTACAGGTTTTGAACAAATTCTTGTTTGGGAGGCTTGGCTAAAGTAATCTAGGGCAATATTTCATCCAAATCAGCTCTGCTGTTATTTGTTAAGAGAGTTATAAGCATCAAGGGTTCAAAGTTTCTCTGCATATTTACAGATGTGCAAGAAAGAGTCATTTTGCCATTTTATGTGATGACATGGGTTCTATGAGAATTGAGGATCTGTTAAAATGACATTATTTCTTATCCTGCCTTTTCTTTTGTTTCTTTTTCAACTGAGAAGCTGATTAAAAGTCACTCTTAGTACTGCTATGCTTTTGAGAAAGGTTTTTGTGGTAGCTTTTTTGGTTTTGTTTTTGTTTTTTTTTTACAGTTTAACTAGAAGAAGTTCAGTGATAATTCATTGATATTGAAGGCTTCATTTTCAGCCGAAGGGGCTTATAGAGAAGTTCTCTTTAAAGGTGTACCTGTGAGAAAGACGTGGGGAGATTGTGTGCACTTCTTTTCAATAAGTCTGTAAATATCTGGCAGTGAACATATCAGAGAAATGAAACTGGTATTCAGTCCTCCAGAGGCATAGCACATTAATTCAGCTACTTGTTCGAACTCTACTGGCTTTAAACCAGGGCTGAAACTAATCCTTGGCATGGGACTCCCATATGAAAAATTGCTTGTAGACTCTTCCTTCAGAATCTCAGCAGGGAATATTCACTTTGTATTATTTCTAGCCATGATTGCTACCAGGGAAATCCACCATCCTTCTAATCACAACCTTTCTCCTGAAGTTACTTTTGGCACTAGCATAATAAGAAGGAAAGTATATCAAATCAGATGTAGATTGAATTAAAAATAAAATGTGAGTTCATACCGACCAGCCATGGACTATTATCACCAGAGGAAGAGAGGCATTGAAACTGCATTTGTCAAGAGTCTCCAACTGATTTAAAAAAATCTGACAGCCTTCTTCAGTTGTATCTGTATAAAGTCGAAATTTGGTTTCTAAGTTTTGCTGATCCTTCTTTGTTCTAGTGTGCTGACTCTGTGATCCTAGTGCCTCTGAAATGAAATTCATAACAACAGTCATAATAGCATGGAATCTAAAACCTGAAGAAGTTACTAGTTAAGCACAGTTTATAAGACAGAGTAAACTAGTAAGATTGAAACTCTAGCTATATAATTGCTGCCTACTCCAGGTGGGCCTAAGCTGTACATTTTGCGTCAAAAAAGTGATCTCTTTCAAAGTTTGAGATGGTTTAGATGTGCCTCTGAGTCTGTCTATTTGAACAATAACAATTACACAGGAAATATTGATCTTATTGCTATGGGCCCTTATAGAATGCATAAGTATTTAAAAAACACGGTACAGGTGTTGTGACTTTACAATGTTAGTGCATGCACAGGCAAGCACATTCATAGGCTATTAACTCTGCAGGACGTATTTTACCAATGTTCATTTGCTAGTAATTGCTGAGCAAGCATCATTACACTAAAATAACCATTTTATTCAGGGTTATAACTCTGCTTAGAGACTTAAGTGACTGCTTAAAACTATTAGACCACATCGTAAACGATTCTTTTTCTCTAAAAAGGCAAGATGAAATGCTCTTGTTCTAGTTGTAATATTTTTGGTGGTTTCATTTTTAGATAAAATAGCTTGGTATATATAGAACAGCATTTTTAGAAATGTCTATTAAGTATCTGGGATGGTATCTGTATTTAAGAAAGTGGGGGCAGGATGAACTGTGGTCTTATCAACGTTACAAGCTTAGAAGAAAAAAACATGAATATAGAAAAATTGCTGAAAAATGGAGTAAAATAAAGCAAAAGCTTACAAAAAGCACTTTGTAACATGCAAGCCTGGTGTTTCTTTCGAATAAGCCTTCAGACTGTTTGTTTATCTGAAAATAATCCATATAAGATAGAAAAAATGGGGATTAGTAGAAGAAAAGTTAGGGTGTGATGAACTAGACAAATGAAAGGTTACAGTTGTTTGTGTTGGAAAGGAAACTTTTAGAGTGGAGACAGTTTACTGATGGAGTTCCTTGGGGACTGTTTTTTGGCTAATTTTGTTTAATATTTTCGTTAAAGAAGTAGGCAGGAAAGTTACAAGACTGACAAAATTTGGGAGGTATTTGCTAACACTGAGGAGACCAAAATGTTAAACACTAAGAGCCTGATGACCTTGAAATTACAGCAACAGAAACAGGTAGAAATGTCACACTATGAAGTGCAAGGTCATACAGTTGATAGGAATTTCTCTATAAATGGGGGTCATAAATTGGAAGTGACACAAGAGCAGAGACTTGACTGTAGTAATCGGTAACAAAACTGACTATGAGTCACTTCTGTGATTTGGCTGTGAGAAAGGAAAATATAATTCCAAGGTGCATCAGGAAGATGTTTTCAGTAGGAAGAGAGAATATTAGTGCCAGTAAGTTAAGGCACTTACTAACCACATACAGAACAGTGTGCATAGCTCTCGTTACCAAGTTCAGGTGATACCAATTCAAGCTACAACAGCTGCTCAGCAGCAGTGCTAAAATGGTCAGGGAGAAGGCTTTTGTTTTTATTAGACTTAAATTGTGAACTATTCTTGGAGATGAAAATGAAGTATTTTATTCACTGACAAAGAAGTTAAAATTATCTGTGTTGGAACAGAACACACATCAATTTTAGTTCTTATATTTTTCTTGCATAAAAATTCCTGAATAAAACACTAATATTAGAAATATTGTATTGTATTTTATCTTCTAAGTCAGCAGATTTAAATTTTTTTTTTTACATCACAACTCTTATGTCTGCAGATGTTTTCAGAAAACATCTAAAATCATAGCATATTCATTTCTGTATTATATCTGCAAATGTATCCTGAGGTTCTATGACATTGTTGTCTTGATAAGATTTTGATAATTTACAAGGTGGTACTGGTACGTTTACAGATGAGCTTTTATCCTGTAAGCCTATTTAGTGATGGGAAACTCCCATATTTATATATCTGTGGTAGTAGCATCTTACAATGCACAGTACGAAGAACCCTAATGTGAAAGCATGCTGGTTTTGGATCAGACTGTATTTTTGCCACGTCAGTCTTGTTACAAACTTTATTCAAGGTTTTATTTTAGTATAATAATAAGACATGATATAAACAGCATATTTAATTTGGTTAAGTAATTGGAAATTCTGGCAAGAAAACTCCCAAACTGATCTGCACTGGATGAGCACTGTTTTCTATTTGTCGCTAATTATTGTACGTTCCAAGTAACTCCAGGCAATGTTTCATAGCTAGGAAACATCGTTGTAGAAAGCTGTTCAGCCTTTTACAACAGCTGGAATTTAAAAAGCTTCAAAGTTAGCGAAGGTTTGGTTCTCAAAATTCTTAGCTTCAGTCTCACATTTTTCTTTAATAGCACTTTTAATCGTGATATCTAGCTAGGACTAAGTCTGATCATTTCTCTGCTACAATGTCTACTTAAGAGCATTTCTTTTGGATTTTTTTGCTGGGAGAGGACTCGGTTTCTGAAAAAAGTAATATTAGGAGAAAGTGAATCTAGATAAAGAATTGAAAATTGGAAAGAGTTTTAATGATGTTGATATTCTTAACCTCAAGTTTATCCAGGCTTTGGTGAGTAGTCTCTACACAAAGATAAGTATTGTGTTCTATTTTTAGCACAAAAAGAAAAACAAACAAGCACAAGTAACTTGTGCCTGTTCCATTGTACACATCCTTTCTTTGTTTTATGCCTTGTTTTCATTTTCTTTTTGCGCTCTCAGTGTTTGTGCAATGCAAAGGCACTTTGTCACTCTCCGTATTCTTTGTGCACACTACAGAAAACAAGTCTAATAAACAGTTGTTTTCTTTATACATTGACTGTGAAAGTGCTGTGTTGCTTTAGTGGGTGAGCTTTTGGCTTGCCAGTAAGTCTGGGAAAGGGAATTAAAAATACAATTTGAACTTCTTCATGGCTGTCAAAAGTTCCAGTAGAATCTGTTGTGTTATTAGACAAAGAACTGCTACGATCTGTCAATACATGTAATGACTTGGAGAAGGAAATAGAGTCTGAAGAGCTTAGCTTCTACAACAGACTTTTGCTAAAAATATCATACCAGTGACTCGGTGACATGATCGAAGGGAACTGCAAAGTTTCATAGGTGAGTTTACAAAAACAACAAAATAAAACTGCTAAAAATTTTCCCATGCTAGTTGCAGCTAGAGTGCTGAGATCTTCCTGAAACTCCAAAGAATTTCTCTTTGGAAAATTAGCCCTTACCCAGGTGAGTGAGTTGATGACTTGATTTCCTTTTTCTCTGAAGATCCTACTCTAACATGAATTCTTTCAGGAAAGGCAATGCAACATGGCCACACTGATCCATGTGTTATCTCACAGATTACCTTCACACAGAGCAGCATGGTAATCACAAGCAAGAAATGTTGTGACTTCTTGATACCTCAGAGGAGATTCAGCCCTTTACCTTTCCTTACTTTGTGTTAATGATGTTTCTGTGAAGTGCAGTAAAGACTGTAACTGAAGACTGGGTTTGTAAATACTACTCAACTGTAATATAGCAAAGTTTCTTGTAAAATGTTTTGTGGTTAGTTTTGGCAGACAAACCAAAACACTTTTACATTTCGCCTGAGTTAATCATGCTTTCTTGCTGAAAAGTAAAACCAGAAGAGTGATCCCAGCTGAACAAAATGAAGCTTTTTTAATTGGGATTAAAAAAAAAGATGCCTGCATACCTGGTAGATGGTATAGTAGCCATCCAAATTCAATGCACGTTGGGATGTGCAAGATAAGAGTTCAGTTATTGTTTCTCACAATTAGCATTTAATTATTATTCACATTATTAGTGTTTATTGCTTTAGGTGATGTCCATCCTGCTTCTAATAATGTGAGCTCCAAACTAAGATGAAAGGAGCATATGAAGAATAATGAGAAAGCTAGTAAATATGAAGAAATAATTTTTTCTGTAAAAAGAGGTCTTGCAAATAGTAATAATAATAATAATAATTCCATATGGACCAAACTCAGATTATTTGAACTAAATCTTCTATTTACCTGTAGAAGCAGGTTAACCCAGGACACTGATTTGGATTGAATCACCCCAAATGATAAGGCATATGGTTTTCTTAACGATGGCATTTTTGGAGTCTCCTTTGAAATTTACAGATGTGATAGTAATGCTTTAAGGCTTGTAAATGAAAACTTTACTGGAAACTAGACAAAGGTCTGGACACTGGCCAGGGTTTGAAACCATGAAATATCGTATGCTTTTTTGCAGAGAGATCCAGAATCTAAAAGTATTTCTTTCTATATCATGTTTGATTGGGCATAAAAATACGACTATAAAATACCTGCTTCACATCACAAAATTTGCCTAAAGATGTGTCAGGAATGAGGACAAAGTATGGTAGGACTATGTAATGTCAAGAGCAAAATTTTAATATTTGCTAAGTCATACATTTTAAATTCATCTTATGGTACAGCATAAAAAAAATTGATTAAAATTGGCATTCCCAATTAAGGAAAGTAGCTTTTCTGGCTAGGAAAAATAGTGTTCAGCATCCTTCTTCCTGTCATGGAACTGTACAGGAAGAGTTTCTCAATAAGGTCTCACTGAAGAGGGTTGAAGAGGATGTTTCAATGGAACTCACCTAATCCATAGACAATTGAAAAATAAAGTAAACAAGCCTGAATGGAAGCTAAAATTTCAGCTGCTGGTATGTTAAGGACACTTAAAGATCATACAAGTAAGCATGCATACACACCCCACTACCTAGACACAACATTTTTTCTGGTTGCCTTCTGACCCTTACTGCAGCCTCCCTTCATGTTCATGAGTGGATTTGTCTGAGCCTTAATAAATCTCCTTTATCTTTTGGATGGTTTTTACTGCTTTTCATACATGGAAATGTTTCCAAAAGACTGCTTATGTATTGTGATGTTATTTTAGTTATTTAAGAAACAAGTGATAACCTTTGTTGTCCCCAGAATTCTGTTGTGAAAGTGAGCACGGGCAGTGACATGTTATTTTTGTTTGGGCCACGGAAAGTGGAATATATCACAGATCCCCTCATTTCCAATGGCCAGATGTTTTTTTTTGTCACTTAAGAGCTAATGACATGGAAGCATTCAGGTCTCTCAATTTGGCAAATGCTTCCCTTAGAGCTATTCTGTTCTTGCTAGAAGCATAGTTGTCAGTGTTCCTGTTGGATATGGAAAATCCTCTTTGCTAACCCCTTTTACTTTGTTTAGCAGTGCCTGTCATAACCTCCAGACTGTGTGCTTTTTAGGGAAGGCCATTTGCTGCAACTGACACAAAATGACAAAAATTAATAGTGAACTATTAGAACATGTATGGTAAAGGACTCTTAAATCTGAAAATCCTGAAAAATTTAAGCAATAGTGTGTAAAATGTAAGTAAATGGTACATTTCAGTTGCTCTATGTTTACCTAAGCATTATATATCTCTGTGGGCAAAGTTTCTTGTACAATAGCTGACACAAAATCAGGACTGGACTTCTGCTATTTAATAATTTATTCAATCAAAAAGATGATGGGAATAGATTGGAAACATTAGATTAGCTTTTGTTTGCTTTTATATTACTGATTTACAGCAGTATCTTGAAGCCGGGTGTGGTCCATTCTCTATTTTGTTGAGATTAGTAGTTAAGGTACTTGTATATAAGATGATTTTAATTTTTTCTGTCAGTTCAAGGCTTTTGGATGCTGTTTGACTAATGGTTGAAAGTTCCATCTCATGTAGTTCCTAGGTGAGAACTCTAAAACATGGAGTGTTTGGGGGAAATCCAGGTCTTATTGGTTGCTCTAGAGTCCTAGGCAGTCAAAACTCATGTCTGTTGATTTCTTGGTATATTATTATTGTGCTTAAATTTTTTTATATCCTCATGCAGTTCCTTTTTATTTTTCACTCTCCTTAACTTGCTCACCTTGCCAAAGGAAAAGTAGGTATCACTCACAAAAGAATGAATGAAAAAATAGCAAGCAAGCAACAAAAATCTATATCAATTGGATTAAAAATGATGAGGTCTGTTTAGAAAGAGACTTTTTGGAAAAAGCTTCCCTTTTTGTTCAAGTTTAAATGAATAACAAGTAGTGATACTTTTCTCAGCATCAGATGCTCTGTCTGAAAAGTATCATAGTTTTCTGAGCTGCCATTTCTTGTTTTTCCTATATTATATGCATGCACACATGCCAAAGATAAGTCAACAGTCTCACCATGAGTGTAGTTCATACCCAAACAGCCCTGAAGGGAGAGAAGAGGCTGTTAACTAACCATTGTTAAACCTCTGCTAACATACTTTTAACACTCTGTTGAAAAATCCATGAAGAGGAGAGCATATAAAACCATGCCATTCATACTGACTTTCTTCCCCGTGTGTTTCATTGCTTTAAAATCATCCAGATAATGCTACTAACGGATGGCATTAGTGACTCTTGGAACTGGAAGAAAGATGCGTTTAGAAAGAGGCTAATATAAGAATTCATTGGAGCTGGTACCCTGTTTTCATTAGTGAGGTAATGATACTGTCAATGGAAGGTATGCATATGAGTGCCTGTTCAAAAATTACCTCCTGAGTTATCGGGGATGATTATGTCTGTGATTCTTTACCATTAAAGTGCAGAGGATACTTTTTTTTTTTTGAAAATCAGACCCATCCAATGTCTAGCAAAAGTCAGATTTCGAATTCTTTACTAAAACATGATTACCATTTGGAAATCTCTCTTTTTTTTTTTTTTTTCCTGGTGTCTAAATACGGTTCATCTTTCCTGAACTCATTATTATCAGACACTGCTATCATGATTTGAAGCACTGTGGAGGACATGGTGGTCTGAGATAATCCATAAAAACTCATCCCGCAGTTTAACAAAGGGAAGATTGTTCTGTTCCACTCTCCCTGAACCTCCCAGGTCTGTGTTCTTTATTTACCTGGGCTATTTGTGGAAGGGGTGAGGAACCTGGAAATTTGTTTGCAGATGTGATGAGCAACTACAATGTTACAACTGTCAGCAGAGATCCATCCCTATCATTTACTTCTATTCAGAATTAATTTCTGGGTGCAGGAAATTGGAGAAAGCAGAGAATGTAAAGTCCTGTTGGGTAATAGCAGAATCATGATTTTTAAAAAGTTATTAACATGTTAGTAAGGAGTTTAGACCTAGATGATATTTTTTTGAAAAAAACACCCAGCATTGAATTCATGGCATATACAAGAACTGTAAAATATATTCTGAGTATTCAGTACAGATCATTGTTTAGTACAATTCGCTTGCTTGGTGGTCTAAGATATGAAGGAGTGCAACCTACTCTCAGAAGTTGCTTATGTCAAAATAATTGATAAAAGACCGTTGTCAGTTCGTTTTAAATTCTCTACTTATGTATCTCCTGCTGCTGTTTATTTGAAATTGCCTCTCTTGAAAGCATTTGGACAGGTGGTAGAGACAGATACAAAGAGCTTCTGTTTCGCAGAGTGCCTTAAATGGGAGTATGTGGGGATCTGGAGAATAAAATGAGAACATCAAAACAAAAGTCTTGCTAAAAAACCTTGGAAAAGATGATGAAACAGATTAAATATGCTTTGGTTTCCACTTGCTGTTGTGTGTCTCTACTATTCAGAGACATATCTCTTAAGTCACCTACGAATCAAATAATGCATTTATATTTAATGGTTTCAAGAGAGGGAGTGTAACCTGTCCTTTAAGAGACAAAACTTCTAAGAGACAAAAACTAGTAGGTTATCCTTTTGCTTTCCTCTAAATTATCTGTTTATTATTTACATGTATTAGAGCATGTATTTTTATTCCTCTTGCTAAATTTGTGTT
This sequence comes from Haliaeetus leucocephalus, assembly GCF_000737465.1. Taxonomy (NCBI): domain Eukaryota; kingdom Metazoa; phylum Chordata; class Aves; order Accipitriformes; family Accipitridae; genus Haliaeetus; species Haliaeetus leucocephalus. The sequence continues at coordinate 7,982,578 of NW_010972775.1, forward strand.
TCTGTCATTGGTTTTGAACACTGGGTTGCCTCAAAATTCTCCAAAGAATTACCTCTGATTCTTGTCCCTTACTCTTTCTCTTCCCTGTTAAAACCCTTTTTTAGTATGTGAAACTTGTGAAAAATAAGTTTTGGTCTCCTTTATTTAGAACCAAGTATTGAAATGATGGTTAGAACAGAAGGCAAAGAAATAACACCCACCCTCCCAACTGTTAACTGTCCCTTTTGTCTTTTTATATCAGGTGAAAACTTCATGGAAGAATGCTGATTTTCAAAAGCTTGATATTTCTTTTATTGTCTGATTAAGTTAGGTAAATAACTTTTTCCTTTTTTCTGTCCTTCATTGTGACATAATTTAAAAATATTAGTTAGTTCTCTATTAAAAAATGTGAGTTTAAGTACAATAATCAATAAGCTTGTGAGACTGTTGTTGCAAAGAACAGGGAAAACAGTGCACAAAGAAACCAGCAGTGCCTCTTTGTTTAGAATTCTGCGCCTGGGTTCTGGGCTGATGCACTGTGCAGAACAATACATCCAAATCTCTGTGTCCTCTCTTGAAAACGGTGCAGAAGGAGGCACCAACCACACAACTGTTGAACAGCTTGCATTATTTACAGGGTAACAAAAATGCTGTACTCCGAGTTTCCTCATCTAAAGCAAAATACTTCCAAATATGAACGTTAAAGTGCTACTTGTGCAATGCATAATTGCTAAATTAAAATTAGTAACCCAATGGTTTAATCTGACCTAATCTGAATTTTATGAACAAAAATACTGGAAAAGCATTACAGTATGTCTTTCTAGGAATGCTTTGGACTAGCACATAATCTAGATCTCAAATTGTTACTATAAATTAATGTTAAAAAATAATCATCTCTCCTCCATCTGTTACCTAACCAAAACTTTCATAGTTTCAAGTAAGATTTAAAAGCAGGTAAATGTTGCAAAAAATACTTAATGCCCTTCATGAAGATGCTTCCTTTTGTATATATGCATGACTAAATTTTTTTGGCCAGGGTTTCTGCCAAGTTATTCAGATGCCTGATTTGGAGCTTAAATTTCCTTTCTTTTTTTGATATTAAAAGCAAAAAGAAGAAAGAGTCACAAACTGCCTGGGTGAAATATATATGTTCATATGATGTTACTAGATAGAGGAAGGGGCAAATGAATAATGACAAATGTGAAGCTAAGTAGATGAGGACTTTTCAGCCAGGAGACAACTAAGAGTGATATGGTATAGAGGTCTATAAAATCATGAATGGCATGGGCAAAATAGAGAGGGGATCACTTGTATGTCTCTCCCAGTGCAAGATGTAAAGATTATTTTGATAACAAAATATTTTTATAGTGAATAGCAAAAGATGATGAAATGGTTCTCCTCGAGACATGTAGTTAACCTGTGGAATTCCTTGCTGGGTGTGATATGGATATTAAGCATTTATATAAGGTTAGTTGGAAACTGGAAGTGTATGTAAGAGAAATCCAGTGAGGATTACTAAACACATAGACATCACCACTAACTCAGGAGATCTCTGAACTGAAAATGGTTGATGACTGGGAGAGTACACGGGGGAAGTACTGTATGTATATGTAAACTTCCCCTTCTGAGTATGCATCTGCTTTTGGCCACTACTGCAGGTCATTGAACTAGCTGGACCTTGGGTTTCATCCACTACAGTCACTCTTGTGTTTGATGTAGAGCTACCTGGCATTACTTTTGACTTAGATTTTGGCTGGTTTTTGAAACAGAAACAACCTGTGAAAAATAACAGGTTTTGGAAAATATTTCAGTTGAAAACTTCTTTCATTCCCTCTTTACATCCAAGTTATCAGTGTTAATATTTGCTGTTGTTCAAAATCATTAATTGTCTGGCAATATTTGTTAATTGGTAGTAATTAAAAAAATAATGTCACAATCAGAATTGATCAACAGCATATTTAGGCTAATTTATGTTGAAATGTCTGGAGCTTTTATTTCAATTTTGTTGCTGTTGAAGTTGTGGCTTTTTATCTAGTTTGGGCTGGAAAATGTTCTTGGGATATGAAAATATTTTCCTCTTCAACTCTAGTAAAAAGTCAAGTCAGCTCTTACCCTGGAAGAGGTGGACAAGAGCTGAACAGGAAATACAGATCAAAGGATTCAAAACTGTATATATACTTGCTTATAACATCACAATTCAGAGCATTGTTTTCTTCAATTTTATTTGTAAGGGACCACAAGAAGACTTCTATTACTTTTGTGCATGTCCCTTGGAACCATTTCACATATACTGACACTATCATGACAGGAGTAAATGTTTATTAAAAAAAGACAGTCTTGCAGAATATAAGACATTTTTGGAGTTGTATTTTAGGATAGCTTGCTGGAAGTGGGAGTTTGTTTTCTTCCTATGGCCTTACTTTTTTTGCTGTATGATCCTGCAGTGAAATCATTTGTCTGGTGCCAACTTCCTGAGTCAGAAATTCAGCAGAACTTCTGCATCACAGTGTTCTGTAGGACAAGTAGAAATTAAATATATGCAGCAAGAACATGTGTTTGAAGCTCAGGGAAAAAAAAATAACAGGAAACTTACAAGAATGAGAAAGTAGAAACATTAGAATCTTTAGAATATTAGCACAGGAAAGCATTACTGAGTGAAACTCACTCGCTGGGCCGTGGCATGACCTTCAGGCCAGACTGCTGCATAATAGCTATATTCCCTGGAAGGCAGAACCAAGCTGGTAGGTGGTGGCTGTAGGTGTGGGCATAGTATTCATATGGACAGCCAGCCTTGTCTGCACAGGGAAGTTAGTGAATTGTAGGTTTACTTATGAATTTTTCGTATGAGCTATTCTCACAAACTCAGCTTGTGAATATTTATGCTTGGCACTATTCTGATACTCAGAAAAAGACAAATGCTTGTCTCAGAGTTTGCAGAAAGGCAGTGGGAAATGAAGAGGTCAGTGATGCTTGGAAGATGATTGAGTGTTCAGTGGAAAGGAAGAAAAAAAGAAGGGGGGGTGGATTTGGGTGAGTTTTAGCCTTAGGACTGTAGTAACAATGACAAAGAGACCAAACAACTCTCCAGCACTAGGCAGCCCATTGATTAAGTGGGGGAATCTGCCTAGCTTGAGTATAATTAAATCCCAGTCTACCAAAGTGGCCTTTGTTCAATTCAAGGAATAGGACTAAGCATCCAAAGGTCTCAGTCTGAGTGGTGACTTGACATCTGATCCCTTAAAATTTTCATACTTCCAAGAAATCTGTATTTTAGAGGAAATATTGGGAAAATTTTTAAGGATATATTCTTGGGAGCTATATTTTGCTTTAATCACCCTATCCTCCCTTTCTTCTTGTTTCCTTTTTTCTTGCCTCTCAGATATGGTCCTGTTTTTTTCCACTGTGTCCTTTGATTTTTTTTTTTTTTTTTTTTTTTAATAGAGTTGTTTTATTTTTACTGGTTTTGTCTGAAAGCCTTAGTTAAGCCAAAATAGCTGAGGGGAAATCCTGTTTTTGCAGCACATAGGAAGTGTTTGCTTTGACAATCACTAGGTGTGTTCATCTGAGGAAGAGATTGATGGTTTCACTGATACGGTATCAAAAGCCTTCGATCATTTCAAGTGTACCCTGAATTTCTCCAAACTCATCTTTGACAGCAGATGCCTGTACTTATTTCTTCTAAAACCTCTGCAGTGCACAGTGCTTACAAAGGTTATCTCCATGCAATTATGTCCAGAAGAGACTTCTTATCAAACATTGATTTTTTTATTTTTTTTTTTTTTTAAATTAGAGTTTTTAAGAGGAAGGAAAATTTACTGTGGACATGTTTTAAAGTAGATTCTGCATACTGAACCAGTGTTAGAGTTTTTATTATTGCTGTCATACAATTTTTGTTACTATTTTCCTTGTATAGGTGAACTGAGTCCACATTATAACAATTGCTATTGCTTGAGCCATAGTTCGCAAAAATTTCTCAAGTACTTTTGTCTAGTACTCTAGTACAACTCTCTTTTAGTAAAAGTGGTCATGCAATGGTGTCCTACAAAGATTTGTTAGCATAAGCTTGGGGTGAGCAATTATCAAAATTGGCAAAGCTGTTGCTGAGCTCTGCAGGCCTTTCCAGGAGTCCTGTGAAAACTATTATGCAAAATATTGTTTTGTGGAATACTTAATACTATATGCATCGTACAATGCAAAAAGTCATTAAAAAGATGAACAGCTTATAAAACTTTTATTAGTTTTATCCATTTCACCTGTAAGGCCAGACACCTTTGCACACTGTGATTCCAGTCATAGAGACAAGATGTATAAAATGATCAAAAATGTATTTTAAAAGTCATGATGCTAAGATCCAGTAAATTAGATGGCTACGCAGCCAATTTCTGTCCCATTCAAAGCCTTAAATCTCAATTTCAAGCAAGATAAATCTGCCTCGGCAGCACTGCAAGGGCACACAGTGCTGGAATTTTAACCTGCTACTACAGTGACAGTGAGAATTCTGTTTCTGGGCCTCTGGCAGTATTTGGGTTTTGGGTGTAAAATTCCAAATTTCGAATGGGGAGAGAAAGAAACACTTGTTTTGTTTCCTGGTGACTTAAAAAATTGTAGATTTTGAAGCTGATGCGAGTCCAAAAATCTGGAAACCGGTAGCAGTAAATATGTATTAGAGGGCAGTATAGTAGTACCTAATGATATGTTAGAGTATAATTTGGTTCGTAATTATCCATTATAGCTATGTAATTTGTATAATTATCTCAGGTAGTGTTGTGTAAAGTGCATCCAGACACAGAAACTTATATATTTATAAAAATCTATACACAATTGTTAAATGCTATGTATAAATACTACCTGTGTATTTGATGAAGTATACGACATTCCCCTCATTATTACAGTATTTAGTATGAATGAAATATTACTTTGGGCATTTGTATTAGAAGGTTCAAGTGTTTGATATTCAGAGACCATTTACATAAAATGTCCATGAATGTTTCTAAATTTTCACTGTGCATTCATGCATTGCTGAACACTTTTTACAGGCCCAGAGCATGGTTCTTAATGCAGGTGAAGGACATGCTAACGGAACAGCTGCAGTAGCTTGGGTAACCTTGAAAATGCTTGTACCTACAGGGTGATTAAGCTAGTTTCTTTCTGAATCTTTCTCACAGTGTAAGCAATGATGACTGCTGATTTGCACTGTAAAAGGATGTCTATTCAGCATATGTAGCAAAGGAATCTGCAATTATTTGGAATAATGTAATCTTCCCATGAGTCAGGATCTCTCATTTAAGAAGCTCCCTCTTGCTCTTTCCTGAGTATAGCTTTCTTTTTGCTATGACCTAGTGTCCGTATCTGTATGAAGTATTTTACTGTTTAAGAGACATTGCCTACTTGAAAAGTGTGTTTGTTAATGTAAACATTACTCTGGAGACACAAGTGAATGCATGCCCCATTTAAAGCCTAATAATTGATTAGGCTTGATTGTGCTGAAACACAAGGAGAAAAAAAGGTGTCTTTTAACACTGTGATATCTTTAGCATCCAGTAAAAAAGGAGTGGTGAGAGGTGTGCTTTGAATAGCCCTTGCTAGCTTATGCCCCTCAGCACCATAATGATTTGGATCTCTGGAGGAAAGGGACATGCTGGCTTCACAGGGGCAGAGGAGGAGAAAGGCATAGGAGGTCCTAGGACTGGAAGAATCCTCTTGGTCTGCTGGACTCTTCCCCAGTTCATCTCAGTGAGACTAATCTGAATAAAGCTGGAGGATGTGGTTGGTCCACAGACAATTTGTTGATCATCTTTCTTTAGTCAATTTGTATACATTAGTGTATGAAAAGAGAAATATAAAAATTCAGAGACCCATAGAAGGGCAAGCACAAAAAGCAAAAGAGAAACATGTGGGGGTTTTGTTGTTTTGTTTGCTTGGCTTTTTGTTGTTTTTTTTTAAAAAACGATGTCTAGACAGATAAAAAGTTTGTTGACCAGGCGTTGACTAAAATGAGGGACCCTTTCCTCTGTGTATCCATCACAGAAAGGCAGAGACTGTTCCTTTAGGCATGATTTCAGGAAATTATTTATGTTTGTCAACTACCTTTCATTTTAATGGGTGTTGCAAGTACTCAGCACCTTATAGGATTGGGCTATTTGTTTTCTTTGGATTTCTGTGTTTCTTGCTAGCCTATTCTTTAACCCTTTCTTCTAGCTCTTCAGAAATCTGTTTTCCTCCTTTCCTCCTTCCTTCTGAGCCAGAAGTTTTAAGTGCTGTCTGCTCACTTGAAACCTTGGATAAGGTAAAGCAAGAATGAGTAAGATGACTCTTCCTGAAAATTCTGTGATCAGACTTTATGCTGCATACTTTTTTGCCCTGTTTTACAGGTCATCCGAAAACTTCTCACTGAAGGCAGCTGGGAGGAAGGAGAAAATCCAGATTTAAACTAGGGGATAAAAGTATATGAGGAGTATAAAGCCTCATTCTTCAGGGCATAAGTCAACCACTAATTTCCTGGATAAGTTCTAATTTTTTTTTTCCCTGGATTATTCAGTCTTGATTTCTCTCCGACCAGATTTTCCGAGTGTCTCTGGTTTGATCTGTTATGTTTGTTCCTGTAGTCCTAGGTGTTTGGGCTTTGACAACAGTATGTCAGATTGACAGAAATTTTAACATTCACTAATCACTGGATTATTTTTTTATTTACATGTTTGTTGTTTATCAGTTGCAGAATGACATGAACCAAACTGTGAGGAACAAAGTTGCTTTCCATATTTTGAATACATAGAAATTGATGGACAAAATCACTATGTTCCAAAGTGAATGTGTTTGTATGTATTTGTATGTATTTGTTTTCTAGGACACCTGAAAGCACACAAAATTTTTTTCAGTTAGTATATTAGTTATAGATTGCTAAAATCTATTTTGAAACAACTGGGAAAATGAATAAATGTATGAACTACAAGTATTATTTGAAAGTTTGGAATTCCAGATACAAAAAGTGTCTCCCAGTAATTTTCACTAAGTAGGAGGTGTCAGCAGAACAAACTGAAAGCCAGGGACAGACAGAGGAAGGGTGCTGCAGGGATAGAACAACCAAGGGATGCTTACGTTGGCCATGATGGTTTTGGTCTGTGAACAGAGAGTTTCAGTCTCCCAGCAGTCAAAGCCTTTTTGTGAACAACATGTTCCTGGTGATAAAAACTATACTTTGAGCAAAAATACTTTTTTCCCCATGACATTGTTTTCCTACACTGGATGGGGTTTTATTTTATAACTATTTTCCATGTTGGAAGTGCAAACTGTCTTAATTCATCAGCTGCTCTTGCTCATTCTCTCTAGACTCCTTCCAGCTTCACAAATGTATGAATATGAGAAGAGAAATCATTCTCTGGAGTTTCTCTGATCTCTGCTTGTGATATCTTGTTGGGGAGAAATTTATCATAAATTAACTGAACCATGAATGAGTTGTTGAAATTCTTCACGTTATTAGATTTGCTGGTGGATGGTTAATGAAACAGCCTTGTGTTCTGTCACCAGGAGCTGTTCAACAGAATCCAACAGGGCAGCACAGTGAAAGCGTGCTGAAGCCAAGTTTGCTTTGCAAAGCAAACTGGATCTGCTTTAGTGGAGAAAATTCAACAAACATGGAAAATATTAAATATTACTATACATTTGTGGGGTTTGTAAGTTGGAAATATAAAATCTTTCTGAAAGGAGAGTCCATTTTGCTGAATGAGGTCTCATCTTCCAGAAGTAGAAATGTAGGGATTTTGGTTGTGATATTTGCTTAGATTAGAACAAAAATCCTCCATAAACTTAAAGGTGAGGATGGGATCATTAAACAATGGATATATTAAATCTGACAGCCTGGAAAGCAGAAAGAAAGAATCAAGTGTTCAGTTGCCACATGGCTAAAAGGAAGTTGTTCAGAGTTTATCATGCAATAGCAAGGGTAACAAAAGGCCTGCAAATTTCCTTTCGAAATCAGTGGGAGCTGGGAGTACTTAGTACCCTTCATGGGTGCTGACCAGTTTGTGGTCTTTCACCTCAAGAGTTTTCTCTGCTGCTGTTGTGCCCTAGAAACATTACTCCACTTAACAGCTTTGTTTGCTGATCAGTGACATAACTTCTGACTACTATACTGCTGCAGATTTTAGATGACCTAGTTTCATTCATGCCCAGGAAGTGAGTGTGACCTGCACAACATATGTATATATGATATTACTGAATTACAACTGCTTTGGTGAAAAGGAGATGACAATCAGCTGGCTAGTTAGCTAGTTGGATGCTTTTCTGCAAGATTCACAAGGGGAAGTTCATGGAAGGTTTGTCCCTTCTATGATAAAGGTTGAGTTTGATCATGTTGAATTTGGCTCCCTAATAAGTAGGCTGATTTGCGAAGTTTCCAGGTAGTCCTGTTGTAGCTTAGAAGAAAAAGGACAGGTAGACAAGTGTTAATAGCCTTCAAGTCTCAGTAAACCAGCACCTGAGTAGAGTTAGCACACAGAGCCTTGAGAAAAGACATCTTATGAGATGCCATCACTAAAAGCACTGTATGCTGACCATCCCTGAACCTGGATACTTTGCACATAGGTAATTAATACTTCTTGGGAAGTAAGCAGTGGGGTATGCTTTGTGGGTAAGGTATTAGTTGATCAGTGAAGTTATTAATTTCATATCCCTGTCTGTCACAGAGATGCACAGTAGCCTTTCTGAAGTCAAGGTTAACCTCTGTAGCCCCTGCATTGCCTTCTGCCACTTCAGTGTTACTAGTTACCTTTGGGAACAGCTCAGACAACATGTAGGTAAAATTAATTCTAATGTATATTAGAAAAATTCTGATAGTGGTGACAGCTACTCAGTTTAATCTGGTGGCAAAGAATAAATCTGCTGGCAAAAGACATAGGCTTGTAGAAGACTTTTGGCTTTGAAAAAACGCATTGTTTTTGAGACTTTATTACATGAGAAAGAAAGCTTGTGTCTAATGTCCAGATTCTGTAGTCTTCAGTGCTTCTGAGTCCATCAATTTGTTTTTCTTATACAGAAGTAGTCATCTGCACACCAATGGGTAGAACACATTAGCTAACTGGTAAGAAGCTGGGAGCGGTATCACTGATGAAATAACTGATAGCCTTGTACAACTGTTTCGCAGTCGTTTAGGAAAAAAGGAATGTGGAAAAGAAAGAGGTTATTTTAATTTAAAATATTGTGATCAATGTAAAACAGAAACTGATGTGTTTATGCTGTATTGTTCTTTCTAAGCATAAATAATTAGATTGAGTCTGTCTACATTCTACTTGCATTTTAAGATGTTCATTTAACAAATCTTTTTGGACTCTCATATAAATAATACATATAATATACATATTAGTACAGCAGAGTAATTTTCCTGAATATAATAACTCTGAGAATTATTATTTGCATTCTAGTGGTACTCAGAGGTCTATTCAGGATAGGAGCCCCATTGTGGCAAATGTTACCAACCATCCAAGAAGATTAGGGGAACAGGTTTTTGTTCCCCTGAGAACCATATTGATTTAGAAGAATTTTTCATGAGCTTGGATCATGTCCTTTTCATGTCCTTAAGCCTCACTTCTGGAGTCTTTAGGTATGTGTCCCTGTAAATCAATTTTATATGGCCTTAAGATAATCTTGTGTGTTCAGCTGGCACATTGGAGCTAATTTTAAAAAAGATGCAGGAGTGGATGTACCTAAAAACAGTGGGAGAAGGCATATGTCACTGAGAGTGGAGGCATTCGGAATTAGAAATTATTGCTCCTGGAGGCAGTAGGTGGTGTTGGCACTAATGCTTTTCAGCTGGTCAGGATCCCTGCCTGAGGTTTGCTGGGCAGGGATGGTGTGCTGCCTGTTGTAGTGTGTTGTGATGCCAAGCTTGGTGCCAGGATGTGCACTGTCAAACTTTGCTCTGTAGGGAAATAGGACTCATGAAAATTTTACTGAGACATATACAGTATCAGTGAGGGTGGAACCCCCTGCTCCCAAGGCAGGGCCCAGGCCTGGTCCTAGCAGTTGTACATCCATGGAGGCAATAATGGACACCTCAGGGGTCTCACTCCCCCATTCCTGAGCAGTGCAGCTGTGACTTTTGCATTTGTCTGATTCAGTTCACTCAGCCACCATGTGAAAATTCACTTTTCTTTCTACTGGGTTAGTTTGCTGTTGGCTTAGCAAGCTAAAAAGACTCTTGCAGAAATCAGTTGTCAGCATAAGGAGTAAGAAAGAAATGGGATCACAGAACTGATCAGGCAAAAACTCCAAATGTGAAAATCAAAATGGAGGCAGAACACATCTAAAGACTTAAGCAAAAAGTTTGTCACCCAAAAGCAGTGATTGTAGAAAAATTTACATTTTAATGTGCTTAAGATTATTCTGTGAAAGATATCAACATAGCCCGCTCATATCTTCCCTTATTTTTCCATTAGCATAAGAAAAAGTATCTTTGAAAGTGCCTGGAAAGCTGATTTTATAATCTCTGTGTTCATTTGACTAGCACAACGTATGTAGGCTCAGAAGTTAAAAATTCTCCAAATAGTTACAGACCAATTGTATTTGGGCGACAATGTGAAACTTCATAGGAGTGGCTGGGAAAACCTAATGAGACTCTCAGAGGACAGCTGGAAGCACATTCCTCTTTAATGCTTGAGAGGGGACACAGCAGAGCCAAAAAGTCTCCTGAATGCAATGTGGGGGAAAGGAACAGTTTGTTATCAATCCAGAAATTGCCATCTCTTACATTCACAAGCCCAGAAGAAAGACCTGTGGCTCTGCTGAACAGCCAGATAGCCATTTTCACTGCTTGGTGAACAGCTGCCATTGCTGAACATGGCAAGCCCACAAAAAGAACTAGAACAATGTCAGAATGACAGATTTTTCCAGCCCTTCTGTGCAAAGTATAGATGTGACAAAGGCATCAGAAGATGCATAATCAGAATTATCATGCAATCATTTATGAGAACAGCTGTGTGAGTAAAATCCTAATGGTCATCCTTTTGATACTCTTGACCAAGTAGCTGCATTAGGGCATGCAGCAGAAAGGGAGGAGGCTGAACCATGGGCTTGATCCTGTAATACTCTGTGTAAGGGCACTCCAGAGGTTATAGCAACAGCTGGGTGCTGCTGCGGATCAGAATCTTGCAATTATGGTTCTCTGTGAATGTGAGAAGACACCAGTATCTGGAGAGAAGGAAACCTGAGTGTGCAAATATGGAGATTACCTTTCTGTGCAGAATTTAATTTCTGCCTAGGAGTTCAATTCCACACTGTCCTCTTAACTACTCTAGTTTGTCAAAAACTGCTTTCCCGTATTGTGCATAGGTGGTGCATATAACACTGAAACTTAGGCTTCTGACTTTGGTTGGTATGTTTTATCTAGAATCTGTCATATTTCGTAGAGCAAAGAAAGTTGGACTGCTATTCATGTGTAAAGAATTAAAGACCCAAAATGGGAGGAAGTCTTGTATAAAGCAGTAGTTAAAAGTCCTTCCAGAAGGCTTCTTTCTTTTCACTATACATAAATTCACTTTGTAGTTTAAAAACATCTTTTTTTTTTTTTTTTTAACTTTTGTAACAATAGAAACAAAGCTATTTGGATGCAGGGTTTCCTTTGTGTATAAGAATCTGAACATGCTTTAGAGTGTATAACTGTGCTGCAGAAAACCAGTACTTTAACACTCATTACAAAGGAGCGTATTACAGCAGTAGACAGGCATCCTTGTCTGCATCCATCTGTACCAGCAAAAAGGTTACCACCTTCAGCTTTTTATCACCTCCCACCAGCCAAAGATTACCACCCTTACTGTCCTGTTGCCAGTGCTCCAAGGTTGGACCATTGCCTATTTGCTGCAAGGAAAATCAGCTAGGCTACCTCAAATCACCTATTTTAACTGTTTAAACTAGCCTAATTTATATTACTTGAGCAAATTGGGGCATGTTTACATGAACTGACCTACTGCATGAGTTGGATAAAAATATCAGATTTCTGGAAACGATGAAAGCTGGGGGAGTGCTACAGGCAGTTACCCTTGACTAGCAAAAGGATGTTTGTTCATGGCCTGAGACACACACATGCAATGATTCAATAACTTCCTGAAGACTACCTTACTGAGTTTTTCTTGATTCCTTAGGATTTCAAAATGGAGGTCAGGTATATTGGCTTGTGTGTAGTGCTTGCTCAGTCCTGCTGTGGACATTAGAATTTTTTTACTGTAGTATAAAGATACAGAAATTATATATATATATACACACACAGAGCTTTAAATAGGCAGAACCTATCACTTTATTGTCATATTCTCAGCAAGCAGTAATATCAATTTATGAAATTTCTGTAGCCAGGAATAATATCAAATTGTTCCCTTTATTAAACTACAGAAAGCTCTATAATGATCCCAGTGCCCTCTTTTGTGCCTGTAAACCACCATTTAGTTCATCTTTAGTGACCAACGTGGTAGCGTAGTCAAAAGGTTACACAGATAAACAGATTTATTTGCCTCTGAGTGTCATGCCTGGAACACCAAGTGGGTGAATTTATCTGCTTTGTTATTTAGCACTACATTTGAGTTCAGCCTAGAATCCTCAGAGCTAAAGTTTTACATAAAAAAGAAAGTTACAATATATCATACTTTATGTGGCTAAGTCACAGAAGGTGATGATATAATGTACACTGCCAGAACATTTTGTTTTCGTGTCTCCTCTCTCCAATTCAGTGCATGATTTAATTTTCCCTCTGGTCCATCTCTTCAGAACTATGATAATATCCAGTAAACGTTCATGTCAGTTTCCTCATTTTAAAAAAACCACGTTGCTTTTAATATTTGCTTTAGGAAATGTTGTAGCCTCCTATTGTATTGTGCTGTTTATATGGACTAAGCAAATCCACATGCCCAAATACAAAAATCTTCCCTGTCATATACCAAAGCAACAAAACATAGCACAGTGACATTTGTTTTATCAAAAAAGATGCTGTGCGTACCGCTACATGTAGGAAATTCATCCTGTCATTGGAGCAAGTTCTAGAGCTGGGGACTCTTCAGTCTCCCTGAACGTCTCCATATATTGACAGTCAAAAAGAAAAAGAAAAAAAAGATAATATCAACATCACCTCTGCTAGCTTGGTTATTATAATTGTGCATGATAATAGAAGTGATCTCAGACTGGAGACTGCTTTTTAGGCTGGAATAATGTGAATGTTTCAATGCTAGCTGCCAGCACTGCCTTTGTCCACTGCAGAGTCAACTTCAGCCAAGTTTGTTCTCATTCATGTGTGCATCTTGGCTGAAGAATGACATTTCTGATCTGGTAAAAAATAGAAAATAAGCTGAGCATCACCAGCATACTAATGGAACCCAAATTTCCTCACAGCTGGTGGTAGACCAGTGAATGCTGCTGAATGAACCACACAGCACTGTGACAAGGAGGCACCTACTGAGACCTATTCACCATCCAGTTCTCAGGTTCTCCTTGGAGATCTCCATTGAAAAACAAACAAAAAAATCTATAGAAAAACCCCAGTCTATTCCAATAGTGGGACAGTTGTCTTGGGTTTATCAAAGGCTCAGAAATTTAATGAAATCAGCATGGACACTTGGACACATAATTTTTAGCAAAGAAAATCTGCAAAGACTGTATTCTGCCCTTTACTGACAGGGAATAGTGGTAGCAGAAATATTCTGCAACAGTCATTCACTGTTCTAGTGATCTTCATATTGCCATGAGGAGAGGAATAGATAGAAAGTGCATTCATACTGGTATCTGGGACAGTGTGGGAGTTAATGGTGTAGTAACAGAAAAGCAAAGGTCTAAGCATCCATGTGCCCTAGCTCAGCATGTTGGACTCTTTTCTGTGCTGCTGGATTTTTTTTTCTTCTCTCTACAGTACACATCATGCATCTCAGCTGTAATAACCATTTTCTTTCTATTCTCTAATGAGAGAAGAAATTAACAGAGGATGTTTTTTAGCCAGGGAGTTATTGGTGCTGGTTTGTTTTCTTCAAAAGCTAACAAAACAAGTTTGATTTTAAAAGTTCTATAATTAATAGAGAAACCATTGTTCAAGATTGGTAAAATGCTATTAAAAAAAAAAAGGAAAAAATGTCTCTAGTAATAATTTTTGTACTGTGTGAGCAGACGCTTGAAAAATTTATTTTTCTCTGTACAGAGTCTAGGGGGGAAAGAAAGGATATATTTGAACCTAATTCATCACAGAAATAGTTCTTACTAGACTGAAATTATTGAGCAATAGGTTTGGATGATTCTAGGGGGAAATCTTGGTTAGTGAGTCATTTTGTATTAAATGAGCAGGTGAGTTTGGCCATGGTTCACAGCAGTCATGAGATCTAGCTTTTGAAGGTTACTGCTGTGTTCTCTTTTTTCCAAATACTAACTTGCCTGTTCAGTTTTAACTAAGCACATTCTTACGGAAGTTCTCAGTGATGGTGTTCACAAGGAAGAATTCTTTAGTAGCATGTCATGCCTCTGGTTTTGGAAACTAAAAAACCAAACCAAAAAAAAAAACCCCCCCCCCCCCCCCCCCCCCAGCTTTGTGGTAATTGAGTATTCTGATAGCTATAGCTGTAGTAAACTTTAGCAGAAGCTCAGTGTTGTGTGTACTCATAACCATATTGATTTTGATAGCGTAAGTACATGAAGAAAACAAGGAAAGTAAGCCTGACTTAAACAGTAGGGACATATAATTATTTAGATGGACACCTAGATAGTAACTCTGTTGATGGTGACATTTGGTAATGAGAGCTGTTACTTCCCAGCAAGAAGTTCGGGTTAATAAAAAGCTATGAAATGATTTGACTTGACATATTTAAGAAATGTAAATTTTACAAGAAAATATGGAGTGAAGTCATTATACAATAGGTTTTATTATTTTCTTCTGCTTTTAGAATTATTAATTTTCTATGACTATTACATAAGTATTTCTCAATAGGATTTGAGAAGTTATGTTTATTTTCCTGTGTATGAAAATGCTGACTGTATTTCTGATCCAAAATGTTGGGGAGGTAGTAAACCAGCTATTCCTACAATTATTTGTTCTGTAAAGTCTTAGTAATTTAACTGACTTTAATCTAAAGAAAGAAAGAAAGAAAAAAAAGTCACTTCCATCAACAACTGAGAGTGTGAAAAGCCAGTGGAAAGTAACAGAAGATGGTTTAGGATAATCTAATTATAAGGAAAAAACCAACAGCTTACACTGAGCTAATAGAAGAAAAGAAAGCCAAAGAAAACTTTAAAGAAAAAAAAACAAAACCACCCCCCACCACCTCCCACCCAGTTTTAGTTTAGTGCTATGGTTGTTGTCCTGCCTATTTTGAGTGTTCCTAGTGGAATCTGGACAACACAGGCAAAATGAGAATTTATAATCATATTGAATGTGGAGAACACCTTTGCTGCTGTCATTGACAGCAATGGGCAAGTACCTCTGTTCTATACTTTACAGGTATTTTCTATTGATCCATTTTTTGCACTGCATGTGATATTGCAGATGGTACATTGTTGTGATTGCATTTAATGATTGAATTGTCATTTCAGGCTTGGCTGTTTGGCAGGGGGTTTTGTTCTGTGGTGTTCTTTTTTGGGGAAAAGTGTATATCTGATAATAGAAAGTCCATATGCAACTGTGTTGAGTGCTGGTGGATATTGCTTACTTCTCAGGCTCCTGTGGCTATCAGCTGGAGATATATCACACGTTTTCCAAGGGGGCTGGGTCAGTTGTTAGAAATGAAAGTGAAGCTATTTGTCCTCTTTCTTTTTCATTTCGTTTTGTAGCAGCGTCATGGATTTTGTTCAGATTTATGGGAGACTGCCTAGACTAAGAAACTGTCATTGCAAGCAGCAAAAGTCAGTCTCTACTCAGTTAATTTTGAATTAGAACCATCTATTACCTCTCTACAGTGAGTTTAATAACTCCCATAATTTTCCACTACAGATTCACATAAAGGGCATGTTATTTTTTAAGATAAATACATTTTCTTCTACCTGGACCTGAAAAATCTATTAGCAAAACTTTCCATTAACTGAAGGAAGAGCTTCCTTTATTTTCCGCAAGTTCTTTCCTAACCTTTCAGGTAATTAACTGTTATTATGCTGCGATGTAATTATAGTGTTTATATTCTAAGTATTCTGAATTCTAACTTTATGCAGCAGTTATTCCAGCTTTTCAGTAGATGACTCTTCTGTCGTGCTGTGCAGTCCTGAGGTAGTGCTCTGTGTTGTAGCCAGTTTTGGGGCACATTTGTTGAAATGTAGGGAGAATTATTCCTTAAAATGAATGTTCATTTTGTCCTAAACATACTTCCTTCACAATCTTTCAGCTTTATTGCTTCTTTTATTAGCAGCTTTGCAATTTACTTAGTCCTGGACAAGGGCTTTTGGGGAGTGGAGGTAGGGATTATTTTGGTTATTAACAAACCTAATGCTGTTACTCTTACACAGGTATAGGCTTATTTATGGGGGCAGGCTCTGCCCCACATGCATTTTGTAGCTGCTACCCTAGCTGGACAGACCTTTTCAGGACAATTAAAATAATTGGTTAGCACAAGAGCTTAGCAATGGGTTATACAACCTCTGTCATAATGGTTCATTTTACAAAGCCATCCTGGGAGATGCTCACCCACCCTTGCCAGCTGAACTTTCCTAGTCTGCCACACTGAACTGACCTGGAATTTTCACATCAACATATTTTTGTGGGTATTTCCTGGTATATCAGACTGTGAACTTCAGAACACACTGGAGGCTTCCCAGAAATAACGAGAGATCACAAGGGCAGGGCAGCATTTCTCATGATGCTTCAGTATGTTTGCAGTTCCAACTAGAATCAAGTGGAAATGAAATAACAAATTTGACCAAAATTCTTAACCTTCCAATTTAATTTTAATTGCTTTTTTTATATGTTAGATTCTTTTCTGTCATCTGCAGGATGGTCCTTGGTGGAACTGATGCCTTTGTTTCCTTCAGGTTTGCAGAATAATTCTTATGTCCCTAATATAGTTCTCCCAGCTCAGCTTTTACTGGCATATTTTAAATAATGAAATGTCATTTATCTGAAATATATGCCTGAAATATTTGTGGAAGAGAAAAAATATAATTTAAATATTTTCCTCCAAATTCTAAATAGAATTAAAATATTATTTCTTATTGTATGAGAAGTAGAGAATAGAAGGACTATAAACATGCCATTGGAAAATGAAATTCTTGTCCACATTGACCTATCTCTTTTGTCCCTGACATAAAAGTGAAAGAAGCTAGCTTTGTATGAGGCCAGAAGTTCTCAGCTGAGGTCTGACAACCTATTTGTATTTCTGCTATCCTGAAGTCCAGGTGAAAACAGAGTAGTCCATGGTTGGTTCATAATCCTTTAAAGGGATGTTGCTATCTGCTGTAGTGAAGGAGACTTCCCAGGCCACACTGTGTTGGGTCTGGAAAGAACGTAAAATGGGGGAAACATTCATAGATTCCCCGTTCTCTTTGTCCAATAGGTTATTAATAAAACATAAAAACTGTTTAAGTCATAATCTTGCTATAGTCAGTTCTGTTTGGACCATATATTCCTTTGGACAGGAACCATGTCACATAGTGTGTCTGCAGCACAAAACCATCCCAAAGGGCAGAGGCTGCTTGGGACTGGGTGTGGGACAGCAGCAGCCACAGCCCAGAAGAACTTCTACTAATTTAATTCCTTTATTCCTTCAATCAAATAGCTGTTATATTCTGTTAAATGTAGTTTGGCAGTAAAACATATAAACAAGTTTACTGTAGAATTTCAGCCTAGGGTAGAGCTGTTTGCTGGCACTGAAGCGTCCTAAACTTCCCAGGCAACAGATTACAGTTGCATCAGTTTTCCTAATCTTGTCCTTGGCTCTGCAAGATGTGAATGTGTCAACAAATAAAGAGTTTGGTCAGCATGCAGGGAACATGCCCAGACAATCCGGCACAGTTACATATGTGATATAGGTGGTGTAGATGTGAAAACACAGTATTCACATCCATTACAGCAGCAGTCCTGGGCCACCTGTTTTCTTCCCATGACTACAAGGCTTTTGACTTAACTAGTGGTGTGCTTTGCTCTGTGCCACTCTGAAAGATAACTCTATCTGGAGGCATAAATTAAAAGTTAGTGTAGCCTTGAGATATGCGTAAAATCCTTTATGAGTTTAAATCCTGTTGCTGCTGTATTAGTTTTGGACTAGACGTGCCTAGGGCGTGTTCACTGAACATAATTCATTTGAACAAAATGCTGTAGTGGTTACGCATGTGACACTGGAAGTGAGTATTTAAGGAAGATGTTGCTGACTCAGAGACCTGTCAGATAAAAGCAGTATTCAGAGAGGACACAAGAGCTGACCTGTTTGCCAACTTGAATACAAAGTTAACTTTCAGTAGGACTGTGCAGACTGAATGTATTTACTGAAAAGGAAGGCAGATTATCTTGTGGAGAAAGAAATATGGAGCTTTGAAGTCTGGAGACAGACAAGCTTCAAGTTACTTGTGGGATCTGTGATAAAACTATTGCTCAGAAAAATAAGGAGTTTGGAGGACTCTATTTGTATTTTTCTGTTTGTCATTTAATCTAATTGTAAATTCTACAAATTGTGAGTAAAACGTATTAGTACATGGGACAATTTGGCATGCATCACAGGAACCGTTAGCTGAGGCCAATCATTTCTGCAGTGGTTGGAGAAAACAGCACTTTGGCCAAAGAAACAAGACAAATCGAATCTGAGCCAGCAGTAGAGCCGAAATGAGAGAATAAACATCTCTTCAAACACCAAACCTTATGAAGGATGCCTAAAATTTGCCTAGGTGGTTGGGCCTTCCTCTAAAAGCTATTTTGCAACAGATAATTAATGCAGACAAGCTTCTAGGTATCTTTCGTCTTTTTGCTATGCAGACAAATCAGTTTCTTTATAACAGCTTCTGATGTTTCAGACAGCTGAAGATTATGACAGGATGAAATACTTCTCTATTTAATTATCATGTTTTTAATTTAAATTTATCAGGAGACTGGTTGAGTAGAGTCTGCAAAATTGTCAAGCAAAGGAATCTTCTAAGAATAAAATGTTGTTAGCAAGATATTCAGCAGGCATAAGATGAAGGAGTTTATAAATAGGTTTAGGAAGAATCGAGCTCATTATAAAATAAATCAAAGATGGATTTTTTGAGATATGGGTGCATTTCGAAGTTATTTTAAATGAGCCTAAATCCTGACTGCAGAGACTTTGTCTCATTCTTTCTATGGTACCAGGTATTCTCCAGAGCCGCGCAATGAAAGGGAATGATATGAGAAAGCATGTGTGGTAGAAAGCAGGCATAGAGCTGTCTGCCAGCAGGAATCAAGTGGTCTCATTTACCCAACATTAATATGTAGCTTTTGTCTTCCCCTCTTTTTTTTTTTTTTTTTTTAATCAGAAGTATCAAACATAGCCTCCCTAGAAAGAAAAGTGCATACTTCAGTGGGGGTGAGTCACAGGAATCATTTGGCTGGGTGTGTGGTTCAGGGCAGGAAGGTTTTGCAATGCAAGCTGCAAAGGGGGCCATGCCTGGTGGAGGGACATTGCAGGAACAAGGAGTAGCTGGCAAAGAAATGGATTCAGTGTAAAACCATTCAGGTTTGAGACATCTGTGTTTCTAAGGTAATGGGAAATTTCCTCAAACAAAAATTTACCTTCAAGGAGGTGGAGATGATGCTGTATAAACATTTTTCTAGACATACCATCAAGGGAAAGAAAAAAGGAGAGAGAAAATGTACATGATGTTGTTACTAGAAAAAAATGCTTTTCTCATAATGAAAATTCTCAACAAAATCTTATAGTGCTAAAAAATTGTGAAGTGTTGTGTCTAATTTCTTGTCACTTGTTTTAAATTTCAGCCACCAGAGTGTAAAGTTTGTTTAGACATTGTAAACAACATTCAGAAAAGGAACAAAATTATATAGATTTGATGTAGCATAGTTTAAAAAATGGAAGTCCTGCTTAGCCTGGCTGTTAACGATTGTCGTGGTTTAACCCCAGCCAGCAACTAAGCACCACGCAGCCGCTCACTCACTTCCCCCCACACCCAGTGTGATGGGGGAGAAAATCGGGAAAAGAAGTAAAACTTGTGGGTTGAGGTAAGAAAGGTTTAATAGCACAGAAAAGAAGAAACTAATAATGATAATGATAACACTAATAAAATGACAACAGTAATAATAAAAGGATTGGAATGTACAAATGATGCACAGTGCAATTGCTCACTACCCGCCGATCGACACCCAGCTAGTCCCCGAGCGGTGATTCCCCGCCCCCACTCCCCCCAGTTCCTATACTAGATGGGACATCACATGGTATGGAATACCCCCTTGGCCAGTTTGGGTCAGCTGCCCTGGCTGTGTCCTGTGCCAACTTCTTGTGCCCCTCCAGCTTTCTCGCTGGCTGGGCATGAGAAGCTGAAAAATCCTTGACTTTAGACTAAACATTACTTAGCAACAACGCAAAACATCAGTGTTATCAACATTCTTCTCATACTGAACTCAAAACATAGCACTGTACCAGCTACTAGGAAGACAATTAACTCTATCCCAGCTGAAACCAAGACACAATTCATCTTGGTAACAAGACCTTTTAAAGTTGCTTTTGAATCACAATATATCTGGAAATACAATTATTATCTGAGTTTCAACTGTACCATTTCAATTTACACTCCAAGACCAATTTTTTACTAATTCCTCATAATTAGCAAGATAAGCCATATTCTCTAACAATCTATAAAGTACTAGTCTTTTTGTTAAACAGAATCCAGCTGCAACATAAAATTTTATATGCTGTGTCACAGTACCTGTTTGATATGCCTTTTATTTCATTTTAAAAGTCTTGCAAAAGTTTGGTAACCAAAAGGGAATCTCCTGATGCTTCAGTGAGGTGTTAATGAAGTCATTTACTGTGACATGCTGAAATTGGCTACTGCTTGGCACCAGCTGTTTCCAAGAGTCAGTTCCCATGCGCATGTGTATGTACATACAGTCATTTTGCATAAAGGCCAACTGGGAAAAGGTTGGAATCATCTGCCCCAGAATTTTCCCAGATACTGAAAGTGTGAACATAGTGGAAACTGCACAGAAAGCAAGCCTAGAAATTGACCATTCCTTTCAGAAATCCAAACCTAGGTGAAGTTCCTACAAGTTATGGCCTTTGGCTTTTAAAGAGGAATTAATTTACTTCTCTAAAATGAAAGTTTAGAGCCATATTATCAAATTAATTGGGCTTCATTCCTGGCACTAATCTTGATGCAGACTACATACAGGAAAAAGATAAAGACCAATTTTGACCCACATAGTATTTATTCCCTTCTGACATTCTAGTATTTCCTCTTTTAAGCCTCTATATATTGCAGTGGAAATATGCTGTTGTGCTGAATTCACAAAAATAAACCCTTCAAGTAAAATAACTTTTTTGCTGAAGGTAGAAGTGTTGGCGTGATGATTATTTGCTTGGTGTAGTTAACCTGTTTAATGCCATAAGATCAATTTCTTTGAAAATCACTTCATGGAAATGATAAATGGGAATTCTGTTTAGAAAGAGATTGATGACTTTTTAGAGATAAATTAATGGTAGTTTTGCAGTGAATGAAGCTACAAAAAAAGCTGACCTGTTTCCAACTTCTGAGACTGTTTTTCACATAAAATATATTTTTAGCTTGAGAATCTTGTTAATGTAATTGCCTAGGTTGACTGTTAGCACGCTGTTTAAACAATTCAATAGTGATGGCACTGTAGTTGACTAAGGAAAAATGTAGGATTGCTTTAGGTCATATCTGTGTTGTTATAGAATGGAGGGACCGTATTCAAGGAAAATATCTGGCAAATAAGGATCCCTCTAAAATGCATTGTTCTCAAGCTAATTAGATCCTAAGAGTGAATGCCTGGGCAAACAGTTTGTCTGTGTCATGAAAGAACTGAAACATTTTGCTTAAATGGAAGTATAAGTAAGATGCAGCTACGTAAATATTTTTGTTCAGCACCAGGATGAGTGAACTCACCAGGAGTGCACTTTTAAAGCAAATCTTCTGATCTTACCATGCTTTGGTTCATATTATGGAGTGCTCTGGGAGCACACAAAGCGGATTCCTTACAGATTAATCTGCACCAAAACCTGCACTCCAGGAGTGTACCTAATGTGCTCCAGCTTCTGATGGGCACTCATCTGCAGAACTAGACTAGAACCAGTCCAAAGTAGTTCCCACCACTCCCCTCCCCCAGAGGCCTGTAGTTGGGTCACTCTGGTGTTTAACACCAAATGTCTCACTGTGCAGATCTGCTCTTACTGCACTGTAGTACTTCTTACAGTAGACGTAATCTACATCTGATGAATGATGTAGTTATGAGACTCTAACAAGATGAATAGCTGCTAGTGGAGAAGTAGTAGTAGTTAGAACAAATAAAAATATTTTTAAAAGAAGAAATAATAGATTAAATAGAATGAGCTTCTGCTGTCTTTCTCACCCACCATGTCCTTTTAATATAAATTCATAATCTCATGGCAGCTGAGTGAGACCATGGATTAAATATGAAATGCCTTGTTCTGTTTTCATTATCTGTCACAATATTGCATTGGAGTGTGTACCTGAAACTAAAACCAAAGCAGAAAGAAAAGATGTCTTTTTATTAATTGAATGTTGGGTCCTTTTTCATGCTTATTAAATTTGGGGTACTTATTTTCAGTCTTAAGTGATATATTTAATAAAAATTATTTTTAAAACCAGCAAAGAGTAAAACGCAGTAAAATCCAAAAAGGATATGCATCTCTTCCATTGCTTTCAAATTCCTTTGTTGGCATGCCACTTTCTATTACTTTCATTCACATTTTGCTACCATATTGCAAGCAACACTGACAGCCAGCCTTTATTGTAATAAAGAAGAAGTATTTTTATTAGAAGTTCTATTTAACACCATGCACATTTGATCTGACTACTTCACAATGCTTTTCAGAGAATTGCATTGCTTCTATTATTTAAGAACTTGGTTGGGATGTCAAGAGCGTAGCCTGATTCCAGGAGCTTAATCCTCACATACTAATATGTTCAGGAATTGTCTTTCTGTTTTTTGACATACTGGTCAGGACTGGAGACTGTGGGAAATGCCTATATTTTTACAAAAAGTAAATTTAAACCTGTTGAACAAGTCTCTTTTTGCCTCCTTCCTCTGATTGGATTATTTCTTTTCCAGGAGCAAACCTGATAGAAATTGGGAGGTCACTGAAGTTTGGATTACATGTGATTTTTATGGAATGGAGCAAACTGCCAAGAATCATTGGGCTTGAGCAGATCAAGGGAACCAGAGTGATCACGTAAGAATGATGCGTTTAGGCTTTTATGTAACATTTCATCTGCTGCTCTTGACCACTCTTCTCCTGACTATAAAAAAAATACCCTGTTAAAAAAGATTGTCCTATTTTATCAAGTATTTTGTGTTTGTATGACTCCTAATAAGTAAACTTAAAGTGAACAGAGAGAACGATCTTTTTTGTTATAAAA
This sequence comes from Haliaeetus leucocephalus, assembly GCF_000737465.1. Taxonomy (NCBI): domain Eukaryota; kingdom Metazoa; phylum Chordata; class Aves; order Accipitriformes; family Accipitridae; genus Haliaeetus; species Haliaeetus leucocephalus. The sequence continues at coordinate 8,006,074 of NW_010972775.1, forward strand.
AGTTAATTATTTGGAATGATTTGGTTTAGTAATAGTGGAAACTACAAACAATTCTTGCCCTTTACGACCCTGCTTACTATCTTATTCCACGATGAGTAGATGATGATCGGTGTAATCACTTTGTATGGTGGCCCATATATAAGTGATGCATGGGAGATTACAATATGTGTCAAAGCTGATGAAAAAGGGAAAAGTGATTTTTCTGATAGAAAACTTTGCTAAGAGCAGTAAAGATTATGTTCTTCAGATACAGAATAGTTTTGCTACAGACAGACATTTTAAAGCATTGTTTTAAAACATAGCTACCTCAGCATTGTTTTCCTCATTTTTCATAGATGATAAAGAAAACAAGATCGTTATATAGCTCGATTTAGTGTGAAAAGCAAAGTCTGAAATTCTGCACTTGTTTGTTCTCTATGTACTTAATAAGCCCCTGAAATTCCTTGCTGCCTTTGCTGACCCTCCAGGTTCACCAAGAGACGTACTGGCTGACTGGAAATGTCAGACAAATATCAGAGTATGCCAAAGCGGTTTCTTATAGGGTCAGATTCCTCCTCTGAGCTAATAGCTGTTGTTCTAAAGTATATTTAATGCCTTAAACATTTGAACTGATACATGCTAAAAAGTATGGAAAAAGCTCAAATTCAACATATGGCGCTCTTAATTTAGTGAAAGTGATTTAGAGATAATGTGAATAATCCTTAATAAGTGAAACTGTGAGTGAAACACTTATCAATCTCATACTCAATTTGCTGAGTTTTGTTTGCTTATAAATATTATACAATTGGTTATTTTCATTTTAAAGTTGTTCAGTGAACAGGGTAGTACACATGCCTCCTAGTCTCGAGATACCAGAATCATGATCTCTCATGTCACATTAACAAGAAGAGAGATTTTGTATTTTTGTTTTCAGTTCTCTAATTTTGCTCAATGTTTTGTTGAAACATAAGCTGGAAGCCATATATAAAGTCTAAAATAAGCACCATCCTCATTCTTTGAGTCTGTCCAGCTCCTATTTGGTAAATGGAACCTCTAAACACACATCCAAGGCATCCCAGGGTCCTATTATACTATCAGTGCTTGGCAATCTTTACTTAACTTTGTAACCTTATAAATGACTTGTCGATGAGCCAGCTGTTAGAATCATCACAATCAGTTAGAAAATTGTGTTCTTTTCCTTTCTGAGAGTTTATTATGACCCAGCAATGCTTGTTCCTGTAGAGAAGTTTATCTTATTGCATCCATGAAGGAAAGTGTTCCTGATATATTTGACACTGATTTCCATCCTAGTGTTTAAAAGGCTTGATTTTAGTTAGATGTCTACGGAATTAGTTCCAGAATTCCCATTATCCTAATTAGTTTAGCAGAATGACACAACTCAATGCACTTTCAGGCAATTATTTCACCCTTCAGCTTGCGACATGATACCAAAGGAAATAGGTCATGTGATTTTTGCATTCCCAGAAATATACCTTGTAGCTGTGCCCTGGTGTCAGAAAATCAAGTGTCTAAATAATGAAAACACTACAGATGTGCATTGTTGCAAATTATGGAAAATGACAGAGACTTCTTTGGCAGCTAGTGTCACTTCTCAGTTTGTGGCAGGCAATTCCTTTTCAAAAAGTGGATATCACAAATAAAAAAGCAGTGACCTTGATTCATCTTTCTAATGGGACTATTACCGAGGGACTGAAGGCCAGAATTTTTATGCCATTTCTATATTAGTTTTAGAGGAAATACATTGCTGTCTGCAGTGTAACAAAGAAAATGGCTTCAAGAATGGGACCAGGAGGCTAAAGATATGGATTCCAGTCCTGGTGCTAAATACTGTCTAATAGTACCTAGAAGCTTGGGGGGGTTTAGTGTCTAATTTAAAGCAGAGTTAATAATACTGATCATGCTAAAATCGTGACCATTAATATTACTGGTGCTTCGGAGTTGTGGAGTTGTTCTTGAAAATTTTGAGTGGTACTTTAAGGATGGCATAAAGTCTAAAGGGGCAGGCTGATCCTTGCAGCCGCAAAGCGTGATGTGTTGCATTGCATGGAAGGGACTGGTGTATATCCCAGGGTCCTTATTCCCAGCTCTGTGATTTGACATTTGGCTGTATGAAAATGCATACAATACAAGAGTGCATTGCCAAGTGGAGCATGTGATGAAGTTCCAGCCTCTCAGTGACAGACACAAAGTTGAATGTAGCTCAGAGTGACACAGGCAACCCCCAATCTAGATGCTAGCCATTGTTAGCTTTCAGCTGGTGGGTTGCATGTCCAGCTAATGAAGAGCTGCCATTTGTCTAGCTGCATTGAGCTGGGCCTTGAATTTTTGCAAACATAGTAGTGTTTATTCTGTGTTCCCCACTCTCTACTTTTCACTTTTGCAAGGAATAGTAGTTGGAAACCAGGACACTTGCCTGTATCTTTTAAGACTTTCCATTATTTCCAACTTCTTGCCATAGAGGATAGTGGCTTGGTGTTGGAGGTGAAGCATTTAGGTGCCAGGTTCCTACATATTAGGTTCTGAAATAAATATTTTACTAGTTTTACTTTTTATAACATGTTACTTTTCGACTCCTGTTACAATTTTGCTTACTTTTTGTAGAAAATTTATTTCTAGACTAAAGGTCATACTGTGGATTATATTGTAGACCCAAAATAGCTGATTTTATCACATTTTCTTTCTCCCCTGTTTCAAATAAAACCTTCTACAGCTCTGTAGCAGTGCTTTTTACTAATGAGAGCTATTGCCAGGCTTCCTTCTTACGGCACTTTGTTAGCAATGTGCCTAACGTACAAAAGTGATGCCTTACTGGGCTTTCATCACTTCTTAGCCAATTTCACAATTAGGATCAGTATTTTATTTGGAGCTCTGTAATTCAGTTCAGAGATCTCTAATTCTCAAGGGGGGGGCTGCACACAAGGGGAAAAATTCAGTTTTCATACAGACTTGTCTTCAAATTCCTACATAAAACACTAACTTAAAAGAACAGTGTTGTAACTGAGGTGGGATATGAATTATTTGTCTGTAACCTGCTAGAAGTTTAAAATATAGTACCACTGTAATAAGTAAGCCCAGATGTCTTCCTTTTCTGATTAAGATTCTGTTTAGACATTTGTAGAATTCCTTTGTTTTGGAACAGTTTCATCATATCTCTGCTTCTATAGATCATTTGGTACATGGATCAGACAGAATATTACCAAAAGCCTATTCATATGCAATAGACCTGTGCTTCTAAAGAAGAGCTGAAATTTCTCTGATGCTTTCAAAGATGTTAGCAAATTCTGCACCATATTGAGTGCTCTTTGTGTGCAGGTAAAGAATTCAACAGCTTGTGGGAGTGCTAATTAGAGCTAATAATAACTTCAATGACCTGCCTTGGCTTTAAAATGCCTGACAGGAATTACCCTGCCCTTGAAGGATAGAGATTTTGTTTCTGTGCACATGTCTGATTAGGGACGCTCGTGCCTTCATGTTTCTGTGTTTAGTGATCACACACAGTTAACTAAGTGGGTGCATGTGTGTGAATGAAAAAGAAGTAGGTGGTGTTGGGGAATCAAGAAGAAAAAAGGCAAAAAGATCTTTCAAAACTACTACACCAGAATTCCATTATTAGAGGGATTTCTCTTGTAGGCTAAGTAGCCCTGTTAAAACCAGAAATAATAATAAGAAAGCAATTAGAATAGAAATTGGATTATTCATAATTAAACCTTTTCTGTCTAATTTTGGTACTTTTTCCATGGTTAGTTTGCTGAAATATGTACAGAGGGTCTGAGGAAAATGAAAGCTTTAATTCGAGCATGTACCCAAAAAGCTCTGAGGTACAAGACTTTTATTTTATCTGGCTAATAGGTTGCTGATGGTGCAGAACACAATTGTATTTTAAAGGAGATTGCCCTAGACCTTTCCAATGTAAATATTATTAACACTAGCCAGAAAAAAAGAAATACAATCTTTTATGAGCTGTTATTGGAATGATAAAATAGGGTTTTTTTCTGACTTCTCTTTCTTTTACTAAAGTGATTTTTGGAAATCAATCAATTAAATTGGGGTGGGGGGGGTGTCTTTAAAATTCTAACAGAGCCAGGAATTACAAATAATGTCACTGTAGTCATACACAGAAAAGCAAAGATTAAATTCTGTTTACTCCTACACAATAATCAGTAGAGAATGCTTCACAGAAACTGCTGGAAGTAAACCAAAGTTTTAATGATGTAAATGACATCAGAATCTGGTCACTGTAATCTTTAGGATTTGAGAGGAATTTTTAGAAAAAATCGACAAATTAATATGCCTGGGCTGAATGTGAGAAGTGTCTTCCATTGTTTTGTCAGCTCCAATAATGCTATTACTAATGCTTACTCCTTTGTAAACTGTGTAATATTTTAGGTTTTTTTCAAATGCTATTATTCCTAAATTAGATGATGGGAAGCCTGATAAGGTAGACTGCATTTTATTTTATTTTTTAAATTGAGGATAAAAACTTAAAGTTACCAAAAAAGGAAAAGAAAAAAAAGGACAGACTCAATGGTTAGCGTCTTTAGTTCCTAACTAGACATTTGGTTTCAGTGCTGCCTGAGCAACTCTAAGCAGAATTCTGCCCCATCTTGCTGCCACCCACTCATTCCTGACCTCCTGTAGTCCCCATCATTGTCCCAGCACAGCTGGTTGCTTAGCTGAACAGTGAACAAGATCAGGGAGCTGATCCAGCTAAAAAGTAGGATCACCAGCAAAAAATGGGATTATTTTTTGACTGGATCAGTTTCCAAGCTCTTTTGCTACAAGCAGCTATACTGGCACAATGGAGAGGCTTATGAAGTACCTGCAATGGTGGCCTGAGGCAAGGGCTGCTTAAGTTGTTAATGTCACTAAGTGTGTAATGAACTACAGCCTTTCCCTTTGACTTTAAAACATCTGCCATCACTGAACACTGGTTAAGTACAAAACACAAAAATCAAGTATTTGAGGCCTTGATTTTCCTGAGAGCTGGACAGATGTGGAATGTCACCCCTTCTATTAATATAAATATTTGTTTTCTGTTAGATTCTTAATTTGGCATAACTCATGTCCTTAGTCTCATTTTGGTTATACTCTTAAAGGGCATTCTAAAAATCAAAGAGCAAAGAATATTCACATTTGATTGCCTTATTCTGGTCAATTAAGCTTGCTCAGGAACACAGTTATGGGCTGAGGGACTAACTTGCTGCACGGCAAGAAGGAAAATGTTGGTTTACAGCATTTTCCAACTACCCACACCATCCAAGAGTGTACAATATACAATCAAGGTAGAAATTTCCGGGCAGTGTCAGCTCACAGAAAATCCATGGGGAAATTTGCTACCAGCTTTAATAAAAATTGATTTTACTTAAAATAATTGCAATCATAATTAATTTTACTTAAGCTAAAATCAAAGAATATTTTAATGAAATAAAGGAATATCTGAAACACACAATCTTACATCTGGAAATATTAGGGATCCAGAGAGTTCTGTAGTGCAGCAGTTAAGTTGTGCGGCTGTGTTTACTTTGAAAAACAAAAATACAGGTAGTCAGTAGCTGAATTGTTACTTAAAGTAGATTACTGAGTAACTGTAAAAGAAGTCTCCGATCACTTGTTAAAGACCCAAGACTCACTTGTTCAGATTACTCTGGACTTGGTATGTCTAAAGAATGTCTAAAGAGGAGATCAGAAGTAATGATGTGCTGGGGTTGCAGAGTGCTAAATGCTGATTGGATGCATACGTTCTGAGAAGTCCTTCTGAGCTCAGAGTACCTAGTCCCTGAACAGATGCAGTGTAACTCTCAGATGTCTCAGAATTTGGTTCCCTTCTGCACATCAGGATTATCATATTCAAAGTATCCAAAGCCAGAAGTGTTTTTTTTTTTTTTTTTTTTTTAAGCCAGCTTAAGAACTAACATTGATACTTCATAGATGGAAAGTCACTAATAACTTAAATATTTCTGGTAGGCCCATAAGTATGAGCTATTTGATGGTATTCAGGGGAGGAACATTTCATTTAAATGAATGGCTAGATACATCTTAAGGCCATGCAGGTATCCTCAATGGAATTAATTTACTAGCACTTAATGTTTTGTAAAGGTGAAGATTTTTTACAGATACACACAATCTTCATAAACTGGACCAGAAAGATAGAAAAGTGAACAGAATCATAAGAGAAAAAACAAACAAATCCAAAGTGCAAATCCTATGAATTTACTAAAATTCCAGAGATGGGTTTGGGAGAAGGGAGGTGCAAAGATTCCTCTTGGATGGAATAATATGTCACAATCCTGCTTTTATTTTTATTCGCTGAGAACCTCTGTGGTAATTGTGTTCATTTCTGCTACCTAAAATTCCATATAGAAGAATACAGTGTAGTCAACAGCCCTTCCCATTGCCACTTCATCTGAGCTATGACTTAGGGAGATTAAAATAGTAAGCAGCACAACTGTCTATTTAGGGAGCTGGATCAAAGACTGTAAGTTTTGTCTATTTGCTTCAGTTAAGAATCTCCATTGCATTCTGTCCTGTTGACAATACCAAACCAGAGGGTGCTGAGAGACACATTCCTTGGCTGAAGTTTCTTAGAAAAGTTACCGTTCCTTTTAATTAACATATTAAAGTAAAAGATCACATTATGGTCACATAACATGCGAGAAGAGACCAAGGCTATTAAACGACTTGCGTGAGGATCATGCAGAACTCCTCTCTCCAGGAAAGAGTGCAGAGATTGCTATTGGGATGGAGGTAGAGTTCTGGCAGAGAGGAAAAGCGTATTAAGTTTTTGGAAAGGGTGAATCCTAAAGGTATATGTGCCCTAGGAAAGATGTGGAAACCTCCCAATGCTCTCTGTGGCACAAACTGTTCTACTGATGTAGAATGGAGGCTGAAGATCACTAATTCATGTGTAGTAAGAAAAACCTCACGTTTAGTAAGCATTCTATGTATATTTGATGGTATTTGAAATGTTATTTATTAGCCAGAAGAATGACCTTGCTGTGCTCTAGAGAGCAATATATACAGGTCAACTGGAACCAGTTGGAATACTGTCTTTTTAGTGAAGGCAATGCCCAGATACTCTCACTGTTATATTGCAGAGTACTGTAGTGTGCAAGCAAGCTTGGGGATAATGAAGTACTTACTACCCAGTATGAGTAAAGATGGCAGAATTGCAATCGTAGTACTCAACAAAACACAGACGAGCAATTTCAGCACTGCACACTGACATATTTTGTTTAGGAACCTCTTTAGGGCCTTATTGGACAAGCTATAGGCAAAGATTTCTGATACAAACACCTCACTTTAGTATCTCAGCTTTCATGACTCTTTGATGTCATCTACTAAGAACGCAATGATTTATTATGTTCTGTTCAAAAAACTGTTCCCAATTAAAAGAACAAGCTTTAATTTCTATTCCCAGGTAAGCAGAAGGTAAGCATGATGGAGATAAAGAGCACAGTAGATTTTTAGATGATGTGCCAACTGGCTTCCTGTGTAGTTTCTAGCACTGCAGAGGTCCAATCACTAATGCTTTATGCTCTTAGCTGAGCTTTTTATGTTACCATTCTAAGTTCCCTTCTTTCTTTTGGGTCTGGACTCTAATTTTACAAGCTGCCTTGCTCATTTCTGCACTAACAGAAGAGCAGGCCAGAGAATTAACTGTAATCTAGTCACAGTTCCCTCCATTTGCTCTGTACTCTGGAGGGAGGAATGCATCCTGTCCATTAAACTCTCTACTGCTCCTTGAAAAATATACAAAAACTGTTTTGGGTTTACTTTCAAGTGTCAGAGAAGACTCCATTTTTCTCCTAGTTGCAGTTGGTCCTTAACCTGAACAGCAGACTTGGGGAATCCTGCACAGATATAGTCTGTGAAAGTCTTGTTCTTGATGGTGAATCTCTGCTCTAGGTCATGCTGCATCCAGCTTACTCTCATTTGCATAAACACATGAAATGCAATTAGGGCTGTCAAGTTTCCTTGTAGTTTAGCCAGGCACTGTTGTGTAGGTGGCAATCTATATGTTGTCATAGACATAAGCTATTTTAGTCAAGATCAGTTATGAAATCGTACAGATATTTGAAAGGTCTGAAAACTGCTGACTAGTGAATTGCAGAAGAGTGATATTGCAGTATTAATAGGGACTGGAGTCTAGGATTAGACATTAAAAAAGAATTTAAGTAGCTACTAAGGGCTTGATTCAATATCTGTAGAAGGCTTTTGGGATTCTTACATAACATAATTCAGTAAGAAAGATGCATAGCTTACAAATGATGTATCTGACATAATAAACTTGTGGCTAAACCTTTTCCACATGTCCTAAAAACATTGTTAATGCATACTGTTATTTCTTCCTCACAGTTTGGGCACTGAAAGCAATATATTGCTTCAGTAAGAGTAATCAATTTCAGAAATGCAATAGCTTTCATGTCTTTCTGAAAATAATGATAACAATTTTAAATAGCATCCATCATTCTTACAAGTGATTAAACTTTTAAAAAAATTTCCTTGGAAAGTTGTAAGCTCTGGGGTGAAAGTATTGCCTGAATAATATCATTCCAAATATTTTGTTTGTAGTGAATAAAAATTGCCCAAATAATTCCCCCTTAAAAATAAGATGAGAGTTTCTCCCATGTCCCCTCCCTTCCTATTGGCAGCCCCTAAAAATGAAACCTTGAAGGCATTGGCACAGTTGTCTTAAGTTAAAAGTACAAGTGACATAAATATGAAAACTTCACCACAACACAGAAAATAATCAACTGGAAACACAACTAATCAAAATACTACTCTCTTAAATCATAAATATAATTTCTTAACATGCTTTTTGTCTGAAAGCCCATATAATTTTATTATTAGTATTTTTATAACAACTCCTAGAATTCCAATCAAAGGTCAGTTCTGGACAGGTTTTAGGCTGAAGTCATGACAATTGCTTGGACAATAAATTAATTAGACAATGAATTGCCTGGTAAATAAATCAGAATGTATTTTGGTAGTTTTTCAGTGTAGTTATATAGTAGTATAACTAAGGAACACACACACCCCTTCCACCCTAGTTTGGCAGAATCCCTAGTTTGAGTGGCTTTTGGAAATGCAGATTGGCAAACATGGAGTTAAATCTTAATTGATGTCCTCCAACATCTCTTATGACCCATTGTTGCTGAAAGGGAGAAGAGTGGTGCTTTAAAGGCTGAATAAAATCCTTCAGTCAGATGCTACAGATTATTTTCAGACTGAGATGCATTAAGTAGAGCCACAAGTGATTTAATACACACAAGATTTTAAAATGAAAAATTTGATCTCAGCAGTGTTTCTATATATTTGTTTACAAATTTAGCATTAAGATATGGGAAAACATGCCAGTGTAGAAGATTTTTATGGGAGTTTGTCAACTCCAGAGGCAAAGCAATATCAAACGTGTATGTTTTTCTTTTCGTCTTTGGACCTGCTCTGTCATTATCTCCCCCATGTTTCAGTACTTTCCTTTGTATGTAGTCTCCATCAGTTTCACTTACTGAGTAAAGCAATATGCAAAATTAGAAAATGGTATTTGGATCAAACATTTCAAAATAGCAGAAATTTTTTAGGGTTTCTCTAATGAAAATTGATCTTTCAGATGGGACATGCTGGTTTTATGCCAGAGAGCAATATGTCTTTAAACACCTTCTGCACTCATATTCAATATTTCTAGATTTCTTTTTCATAATTTCCTTTCTGTTATTTACCTGGTAGCTATTTGTTGCACTTGGAGCAACACCATGAAGTCTGAAGGCCAAGCAGGAGCCCAAATATAAACAGTATTGTTGGTAAAAGATTCAAATGGATTTTACTGGACTGGGCAAGCAAATGGGAGAGGGCAAGAGAATGTCTGTGGGTATTTTTAGGCAACAGCTACCGTTTCCACAACCATGAAGCAACCATGTTGTATTAGAAGCATTTCAGCACCAGCAAAAGTTTTCATTGGCTAGTCATAATGGGTATGTGTAAGGGTATGCAATCCTTCCTGCACTAATGTGCAGTTAATGCTTCCTGGGAATATTAACAATTGTAACAATTTTTTATTTTTTTTTTAATTAAAAGGAAAAAGCAAGAAAGATGTCATAGTAATATAACTTAAAAACCAGTACATTTTTCTAGAAGAAAGGCTACAAAGTATGAAGGTGGTAATTTTTTTTTTTACTTTGCAGATAGACATTAATTTTTTTTTTTGCTAGAACTGTAATTCACATTTGGCCTATTGCCAAAGAAGTGAACTTTATCACCCAGTCTTGGCATGTGCAGATAGATGGCCCCTTCTGCCTCTTTTGCCAGTTATTGCTTATGTTGCCAGGAAGTCTTAATCATGCTGCTTGGAAGTGGCTGCTGGCCCATCCACCTGCTGCCAAGCTATTCCACTGTATAAGGAGTCCAAGTTAGCTTCAGCAAACAGTCTCTTAGCTCTAGCTAACATATAGGAAAAAGGTCACTGTGCTAAGGCCACCCTAGGGGACCATATGGTGTTATGAGCTACATCATCAATATTACACTACTGTTGATGTAACCCTATTACTAACCCTGAAGCTCCACATGGATTGGGCATAACTATGTTTTCCAAAATGAAATGTGCGATATAAACCTAGAGTGAACCACAAAATAAGCAGAAAAGAAAAATGTTCTCTTTAATAATGAATGTTTTTATTGATAAGTTATTTTCCATTAAAACTATACATGTATATTAATAAAAAACTATAACCTTTCCTAGTCTGAGAGAAAAAGGAAGAAAATCAGTTAAGCGATTAGATTGCACTGCCACATTATCAAGAAATGTTTTGTATGTTCAAGTTTCTCAAGTGTCATATGAGTTCAACCACTATTCATACAGTAGTGGTCAGTAGACTGTAATGCCTAAGTCAAGTGAATTACAATTCTCTAGTGAATTTAATCTCCTCATTAAGATGTTCAGTCACTTGCATTAGTAGAAATATTGAAACTTGTTTCATGCATGGATAGTTCCTTTGTCAATTGGGTTCCCATTATTGTCTCTTCATGGGAAAAAGCAAACGGTCTTCAATTAGACTACAGTTATATTTTGGACTCTGTGGTGAAAATTTATGTCTGAATTAATATTTGTAAATTTTTGCAGGTGCCGAAAGGAAGAATAACTGTTTTAGATTATAGAAATTTTGATAGAATTCTAAGACTCCTGAGAGCATTGCAAATGCTGTGTACACACACGGTATTTCTGAAACACAGCCACTCAGAATATGGCAGCAAATACATTTGTAGAACTTTTCCTAATAATAGCATAATATAGATCATTAGTGTAACTGGTTAGTACCCTAACATCTGAACTTTCAACTTCCAGGACTTCTTGGACTAGTATTTCAGCATGTCATAAAATTTAGCTCCTCAATCCCTGTTTAAATGGTCTAACTAGGAGTGACCTGAGTTTCAAGGTCAGTGGTGATGCACAAACTCCACCGGAGTAAATTAGAAATACTCTAATGTTTTTTATTTTGTTTCCATAGGCTGCAATCATGGTATATTTGCACATATGATGAAGAGGGAGAGAAAGAGAATAATTCCCTTCAGTAATTTTTTGAGCCAATTTAAATACAACTTTATAGAGAGAAAGAGGTATCAAATAATAAATTCCTACATGTTTTCTGAAAATCAACAGCTGGATAGAGAAGAAAGACCCTTGTAGTAACACATTTGCTATTGCATTAAGATAGGGTTCAGGTAAACATTTAATTCTAGCACCTTGCTTATCTATAAAGCTTAGCTGTTACCTTGCATTCTGGCTGTCATTTGGAGACAACCAACTGCTCATCAGACAGGGAAACTCATAGAGGCTGGCTTGTGCTTGAGTTCAACTCCTGCAGGCATTGTGGATGCAATTAGCTCAAAGCATTTTGTCCTGGAATTTGATCTTGTTTGAGCACTGATACCAAACACAGGAGAGTAGTAGTTTCCTACTTGGTGCAGTGAGCAGCCCTGGGCCAGCCACTACCTGATCTATGAGCCTGTCTGCACTAGGTAGTCAATGGACACAAGCATACCCCTGAAACAGTCACAGCATGTACGCAGAGCAAGGCAAAAAAGGCTACAAACATGAGGAGGTGACAGTAGTGCAGGGCTGGGGAGAGAGACCATGGAGTGGATCTCAGGCTGAGGACGGTCCTAGCAAGGGTTGTATAAGGTATTTGAGGAAGCTAGAGTGTGCTGGAACGTCTCTGGGTACCATGGGGGGCACTAAGTCATGGAGTAATTCAGGAATATAGACGTGCTGTAGAGATGGGGTGAAGGAACTGAGGACCTTAGGACAGGAATGTCATGGAAGCACAGCTGGAGTTTGGGACATGAGGAGTTTAGGATATGTAGGATCTAAGTGACTGGAAACTGAAATTAGTTTTGCTGCTCATGGAAGTGCACATCTTAAATTCAGCCACCCATCAAACCATGGTTTGTAAATAGCGCACAACTTATGAGATACTTAATTTGTCTACCTGAGGAGAGTGAAAGGCTGAGTGTGTTCCAGTTGAGTTTGAACGTTAGTTAGTTTGAACATTGAGTTAGACGTTTTAGCCAAGGAGTTTCAATCACAGGAACAGATTACTGTGCCATTCTGTTCCATGAAAGGAATTGAGTTTGATATCTTAGCTTTCTGTCTATGCTGGAAAATTATAATTTTCTCTCAAACTAGAAGTAAGACTGGATTACTAGTATCCTGTGAGCTTGTCAGCCTTAGTCTGTGTTCTGCCATTTATTATAAACCCAAATCACACAGAATGAATGGAAATTTAAGGCACAGATTGTTATTACACTGAATATGCTTCAAGGAATTAAAAGGAAGGTCTTCCCTACATTTTTAGTATTTATTGTAGACTTTAAAGAAATGTTACATAGTAAAAGTGATATTCACCTTCAATGTCAAAGGTAACCACCTCATCATCTTACCTGACTTTATTTCTCTATCGCTGCAGTTTAAATGGCCTTTGAATCTTCTATGGGTTTTGCATTTCTAATAGTTTTTCAGCTTCAGGTAGAAATTATTTTAGTAGTTTTTCAGATCTGATATGTTATACTCCATGCACACTGCATTTTACTGAAGAATTTTATCTAGGCTTTGGAGGATTTGATATACCCAATGCATCTTTTATGTCTCCATAATACAATTGAGGAATAAAAAAACCATAACAGCTATTCAAATTTCTGTATAATCCATTCCCATGGTCTATGTTACAATTTTAAGCTGTTAGCACTGTAATACTTAAAACATGGCAGAATTGGATGACAACTAAGATGTTACCTTCTCTTTTGGGCAAAAAATGTCTGGCTCAACTGCCAGCTGTGAGACTGTCAAGTAAAAAGTGCTAGCTCAACAACACACATTTTCATGTCGACTACTGTATAACTCTGCTCTGCACAATGAAGTGGAAAAATGGAATATATTCCCACCTAATTTTATGTTTCCAGGAGAAGAATCAAAATAAATAAGAGCTTATGTTGAAGTATTTTTCACATGTTTTTAGAAAGAATCATCTTGGCTCAACTTCAGGGATGTTATTTTTAGGTGCTTATTTCTGGTCTTTTTCTGGGATGCTGCTTTTAGATAATGAACTCTTGCCAAAAAATGCCGAACTTATTTCCTACTATATAAATATACAAGAAAACCATGGCATTTCAGAAACACTCCGTGGCTTTTTAAGAATAACCTCTCTGTGTTTTAAATGTGATGTTGTGTTCGCTTGGTAATGCAGTCCATCTTATTCTACATAATTAAGTATAAAATAAGAACCTATAATATGTATTTATGTACATAACTTGAACAAAAGGATTTACATACACCTATCTACAGTGATTTACATGCTGCAGTCTAATTCCTACAAATTCTTTTCTTTAGTAATGTGATTTCTTTTACTGTGTAGGTGGATAGAATGATACAGAGAAAATTGAAGCAGAGAGTTGTTTATTTGCTGGGTACAAATAAATGTGAAGGACTTTCACACAGTGATTGTTCTTTTAGAGGATGGTTCCCTTGTAGGCAATTGCTTGTGCTAAAATTACATGCCAGACGCTCAGCTTTGAGAAGGCTTTCTAGCTCCTTATAGTTGTACAGTTCATGGCTGCAGTTCCTGCTAAAGCAAGAACAAGCAAGCTCCAAGGTAGAAGGATATTCAGGTAAAATATATACTATGCTCACTGAAAGCTGTCTCCACTTGACAGTGTTAAAAGGCCTTTCATGTAGGCCTAAAAACTTCACTGGCCTTCCTTGGTGAGGACTAATGCTTTATTGCCATTTGCATACGCCATTGTGGCAAACAGATTTGCCTCGTTGAGAAGTGAAATGAGGAAAACGACTCCCTGAGGTTACTAGGTGTGGCAAACACACTGGAGCTGATTTGGGGAAAGACAGAACTAGCTGAGCTATATTGATGAATTAAATGGTAAGAGAAATAAGGCAAAGTTTCGAGAACAGGGAATTACATTATCTTCTGGACAAAGCTGGTGTGGCTGAGCTTGGATTGGGGAAGGAGAACAAGGGAGTGAAAGGTGCAGAAATAGACATTAATGTAAATGGATGGTTGGAATTCGAGTTGCACCGATTTAAAACTGACAGGAGATGAGGGTCTGAATATAACATAATAGAATATCAGGGCCCTTAACCTTGTAACTGCTCTCTGTAGCAGATCTAGTTAAGTTGTGGATAGCCTCTAGAAGAAAACACAGTAGACTTTTTTGCGTTTTTAGAAATGTACCTGCTCTGCTTCTTAAATCAGCCTCTCGCTTCAACAGTGCTCATGCTGCTAGTGCTAATATGACATGTGACCTATCTTTGTGGCCCACAAGCAAGGTTTTAAGCAGCAGAAGCAATGAGCAAACAAGTGAAGTCTGTTGATATAGGAGTACTAGGTCATGAGGGGAAAGGGGGATGGAGAGAGTGAAGTGACTGACCTTGCTATAAATGGTGCCACAAATAGTTGGGGTAGGAGAATGTGAACTGACATCAGCAAGACCTGTGACTATAAAAGAATGGGGGTGCAGTGACTTCCTCTCTCTGCCTTGTGTTTGTATCTTCAGGTGAACTAAGCTTTAAACACACAGTGGAGTCTGAATATATCTGGGCAAAGATGATGTGAGAAGCCTCAAACAGAAGTTAGTGCTCTGATTTTTGGTTCTGTCAAAAATACAGAATTTGATCAAGGTTTCTAAATAGCTTACTAAGGTTCAGCGACTGTTAAGGATGTGCAGACCTTGCTGACTGGTAAGCCATGCCAACTTATGGCATTAATTGAAATTTACAATTATAATTGTGTTTTCATTCAAGGATTTTATATTGTTCAAAATCAAACCCAAGGGGAAGTTTAATGTGCAGAATCAAAGAAAGGTGGTCCTGCCTCCTGTAGATTGAAATCACTGTGCCTATTACATACAAAGTGTTTTTATAGCAAATGGTTTCTAAAACTGTTAATACAAATCAACATAAATGCAAAACAGCTACTGAAAGAGGCCGTACTTCTGTGAATGTGCATATCTTGCTTTATTTCCAGCTAAGGAGAAAGCTACATTTATCCCCTCCAGACTTAGAGTATTAGAAATGCAGTTAGATAAGAAGGAAAACTAATGCTTACTATGTATGGCTCAACAATGAACGAAAACGTGGAATTGTCTTTGTCAATCACATTAGAGAGGATTTAAGAAATGCGGTTGTGTGATGCACTGACATACTCAACAGTCACACAGATACTGACATAATGTGCGGTGTCACAAATGCATAGAAAATGGTTGTACAACCATGTAAATGATAAAGATCCTCCACAGTACTTCTCTACAAAACATACTGCAGGTGTATCTCTTTCACTCAAAGTTATTCATCATACTTGAGGTGAAAGGCAGCCTACATTAGGCAACTCAGAAAACGAAAGCTTAAACACTGTCAAATAGCTAGGAATTTTTATTCATAGTAGGAGACTGAATCTATTTTATAGAATACTTCCAGCCCAAGAAGATTGTAACTGATATCAGTTGAGTGTATATTTTCAAACTAATACATTTTTAAATTAGCTTCAGCAGAAGTTTTGTTAAAGGTCAGATTACCTTAAGTCTATAGTCTCAGAATGTATAGATTTCCACTGAGAAATGTTTGTTGTAATTACAAACAACTACATTTTCCAATAAACATAGACAGTTATAAATGCCACACTTTAAGGGAACATAACACTCGAAAAACCCCCAAATCCCAACATGCTGATGACCAGACAGCCAATACTACTGAATTTTTATAGCATAAACATTTCAAAAAAAGTTCACATTCACTATTTATGTTTGATAGGATATTACCTTTTTTCTTTCCTCCGTATGTATTTGCTGGGGTGATGAGACAAGAAAGCAACAAAAATGGGAGAAGTTGCAAACTTTTCATTTCTTCTTTCTCTGAATGAGAGTTGGGGAATGCACTGCTTAATTCTGCCAAAGATGGGAAAAGGAGAGAATTATCAATCCTTTGCAAGAAATTCTTTGCCCATTAATCATTAACCTTGAATTCTTCTGTCCACCGCTCCAATCTTTCCTTTTATGGAAGTGAAAATGGAATTTGCCTGTTTCCAACCTCTTCTTTTTTATTTTATGCCACTTGTGGCAGAAATAATTTGGAACTGGATCCTCCTACCTTGCTCAACAGTGCTCGGCTCTGAACACAGCGGACTTGAGGGTGTTTGTTCTCTGAAATACTGCTAAAGGCCATGGGTAGCCAGCTCAAATTTGGTTGGTCAACAGCTCAGTTTGAACACGTTGCAAAATAACTGCTGAAGGTTAATCTAAATATTTCATTAACATAGACAAATCCTAGTAAGGGAAACATCAAAATTCCACACATAACAAACACTTCTCTTATTTCAGTAATAAAATTGATACCAGATTTTGGATAATCACAAAATGTTTCCCTTCAAATTAAGTGAACAATTTTTACCACATAATAAATTTACTAATGAAGCACAATTAACCAACATCTCTCTCCACTTCCGGTTAAAACAATCATAAGCAAGTATATGTTGTAAATGTAGGAGTCATTTCAGAGGAAAAGTTACTACTAATATGGTATGTTTTATATTGGAAATCAAAGCAGAATCTTAGTTACAGCAGTGTGTGTAAATGCCACAATGAATAGGTGTATACTGCAAAGTGTGATAGGGCAGGATAGGCAGTATTACCGCTAAGCGGGATCTCACACATGAGCAGGACAAAATGCTGTCCTCCAGGCCTTGTTAGCATCAGTCTGGAGCATCATACTTTTCCCACACACGTCAATGTTCTTGAGAAATACCCTAGCTCATTTGAAAGGAACTAAGTGCCAATTATGATGTAGCCATGGCAGCACAGGCCTTAGCATGGGCTGCAAATTGACCTACACTTTCATTGGATTGCCAGCTTACGTGGGTTAATGTTGCCAACCTCCACCGCTACCTGCATACTTGACCTAGTATATAGTTAGCCAGATAGGTCTATGCTATACCTCACTTTTATGCTTTGACAGCATTGTGGAATTTTCCTTAGAAATAGGTCTCTTGCACAGTAAACTTTCTCCCAGGCTCTGAATGATTAAGAAGCCCTCATGTGCTCAAGAGGGGGTGATAGTGTAAATTCTTCGCTAAACTTAGTTTGTTAAGGATTTGCTGTTAGTAATAGCAAATAGAGACAATATTTTAAGAACTCTAGAACTATCTGTGTCAGACTAATGACTGAAACAGCACTTGTAAACTTGAAAAAGTGTATTTTGAGTATCCAGTGACTCTCAATTTTTTTATGAAGCCTCTTATCGTAATTACTAAATCTAGAATGTGTGAAATGATAGCCATACCATCCCAGCCTGAGGAATTTGTCATTGTTCTATCGTTTTTATAATTAAGAACTATTTTAAAGTGTCCCACCTAAAAGATTTTTCTTTCTTTTAGAAGACAGTGAGTCTCATAGGACCCATATGCCATAGCAGAACTGGTATGTTAGGCTACAAAAAATGTATTCTCAGCAGGGAAACTCTGCTGTCATGTTTGATGCATTGTTTTGGCACACAAGAACATGCTTCATGGAGAGTGGCCCATGGTGCTGGGTGTTGCATGAATAAAGGAGAAAAACACAGATCACTTCCTTTCCCTGCTCACTCCAAAGAGCTTTGAGTCTAGGATACAGCAGACAGCTAGAAGACTCTACTAGCAATCTCTAAGGTCATACCAGTCACCACAGTTGGTAGTGATCTTGGCACACCAACATCTAAAGAGTTGTCAAGACTGATTGATCGGAGTGTGTGTGTGTGTGTGTGTGAAAGTATATTAATAAACAGGGAATACAGAAACTGAAACAATATGATCAAATGACTGGCTGATAAATACTCTTCACAGCAGTATTTTCAATGGATGTGAGCAAGAAGAGGATTTGCAGTAATTGAGACAGGAGACAGAACTTGGACAAGAATTTAGGCTGTGATGGTAGCCAGGAAATGCTGTATTTTAGCGAAGTTAACGCTGGTGGAAATTACTGGTGTGACTTAGCACAGCCTTGCAGTGAACTTAGAAAAATGTAAGCTGAAGATGATGTGAAGATTACATAACTGACTGACAGGTTGAATGGTGATATAAGCCACAGTAATCAAGAAACTAGAGAGTGTTTAGGGGAGAAAGATTATAAGCTCTATTTTCTGCAGACAGGAATTGTTCTGGAACAGGACAGTAGATCTGTCAGGTACAGAACAGGCTGTTGGATCTTTGTGAGGAGATTGCCTGGAAAAAAACACTATAGGGATCAGCCTTTGGATTTACTTCTCACTAGAGAGCCCATGTAGGAAACCAGAATGGCATTATGAGCATCTTATGAAGGATTGCTTAAAGTGGTAAGAGGAAAACTGGGAAAAGAATGAGCTGCAAAAGGAGGAGGAACCTGCCTTCCTCCCTGCTATCTGCATCACTTTATTTGGCAATCCTGCATTGGTCATTGCTAGTATTAATTTGCCTTTTCAGTGTTGACAGACTATCAGCAATAAAAGTGAGAGAGCTAAGCAGTGTTGTGGGAATAATTGTACAGCATTTGAATGAGAGATTCCACAGTGTGTATTCAAGACAAGTTTATGTAGCACAAAATTGCATGCTATGGCACATTAGTCCACAGAGAGCAGACGCAATGGTGTTCTGGAGGTAGGAGCTGCTCCCAATGGCCTCTATAGCATTGTCACACAATGCATTTTCAGAGTGTAGATTTGTCAGGGTTTTTTTCCCTAGGTCTCTTCTCCATTTGATTTACATGAGTAATTCCAATTACCTTTATTATCTACTCATAAAGAAAAGAATGGCTCTCCTGCAATGTAATGAATGTTAGAGGTAGAAGACTCTTGATAAATAATTTTCCTGTGAATCCAAATATTGAAATCATAACCTTTGCCATCTTCAACATGTTTATCGGGTCACTTGGCGAAGTTACGTGCTTTGCTTGAGCCCTCTCTCAGCTTGGTTAATTGTTATGTTTGTATAGCATATATACATATACACAAGTATATGTATAGCATAATACATATATATTCTATGGATATATACCGTAAATTGGTTTAGGAATTAGTTCCTTATATAAAAAGTATAACAAGAAAGAGTCTTTGGTACATTATGAGAATAGAAAAAATGGCGACAGGAATTTGTCAGAAAGGACTGTGCAATAGCTACTCAGAGTTACTTGCTGCATGTTGCATCACATACTGAAATAGCTCTTTTCAGCCACATTTGAATCTGTATGAGGTGCAGTGAGTGGGAGCTGCAATATTCTGAAAGTCATTGCAGAAAAAAGAGGATCCTTTGGAAAAAAGAGGATGCTCTGGGTCTTCATATTAGTCCACTGGTCAATCATAGAGAATGCTGTCTGAATTAAACTGGATACTTCTGAGACACTAATAGTTGTTTGCTGGTCTGCCAGGGCAATATGAACTGTAAGACTGCTCTGCTACAGTTCTGTACCACTGGCAATGACAAAATTTCCAACAGCTGAATGCAACATAGGTACTAGAAAATCAGGGAAGAGAAATTTCAGGGACTGTAAAGAAAGCTAAGAGATTGATGTAGGAAAATGACACCTGGAATGTGGAAGCTACACTGTGTCCTGATGTGAGTCCTTTCAAGAGTGAGTGGAAGGTTTATTCTTTAGATTTGGGTATGTTTGTTACTCATGCTCTGGGTAAGGCAACTGGATAGTTTGGTATTTGCAAAAACCTTGATTCTTAAAAAAAGTCTGAAATTAAGTTCTTAAATTTAAGATTTAAATATGTTAACCATAGAATTTAAAGAATCCATTAAAAAAAAGTTATTCTTCTACCAAGTGAGTAGATTTGATCTCTCTTTTCCATAACACCCCGCATTTGCACGTTACTTCATTTTCCACATTGAAATCACTCATAGCTACTGTAGTGATCTGGATATTTTTTTTTAATACTAAATTTAAAAATAGATAATCCAAACTGCTCTTCTGTGAAACAGATAGAACACATATTTTGTATTGCATGGAAGCTAGTGCTTTGCCTACTTTACATAAAATAGAACCTTTTCTTAAACACGAAGCATCCAAAAACAAATTTCTAGCTTATGTTGCTGTGTTTATAGCTAGTTTGCATATACTGTAAGAGGGCTTGATAACCTTCTCTCTTCTGCTAGAGATGCTGCTTGTACAACATATACCCAGGAGGTATACTCTTAATCAGAATCCCCATCTGTTTCTTGGCTAATGTTCCAATTATAGTTAGATTTCTTGCACATATTCACATCTATAATAAAATTGATGGTTTCACTATTGAGAAGCAGCATGTGACTAATGGTGCATTGTACCATGCGAGCTTTTGCTTAAATATGTCATTCTAATCCAGTTAAATAAAGTAACACAGAGCAGAAATTTGTCAGCCATACAGTCCTGTTTTTTTTTTCCTGAGACCACACTGTTCATCAAGATGGTTTTCAATCACCTGAAGACCAATAACACTGTAGCACAAGATGTTCTTTTAGGTTTAGAAGAGATTTTATGGGCCAGAACTTCAGCTGGCATAAATTGGCTTCTGTGCAGCTATAACGATTTTCACCAGCTGAGGATCTACCCTGTGTTCCTATAATTACCCACTGGCATCTGAAAAAAGATTCATGTGATGGTTATGCTAATACATCTGAGGTTATAGAGCAAGAAACTTTTTATGTGGTTGAATTTTTAATGCACTTTTTTAATCCAGAATTTATTCTGTCTGTTTCATCTTTCCTAGGATTTTTTAATATCAACTAACTCTGAAGAGACATTTTTAGATGCATGTCTGTGTGTGGATTCATGGCCTATGTCAAACATACAGCAGCTACACATGAGCCTGAAACTTCCTTTACAGCAGTAGCTATTGAGCCATCAGACTTTTCAGTATTAAATTCACAATTAAATAATTGATCAGCAAACTTTGTTTTCTGATATGAAAGAAAACCACTCATTTGCATAAGCATAGTCTTGTGAAACACGAGCTTCTTCTGCAAGATGCATTTCATACTCTGTAGCCCCTGATAAGGTAGTCTTCTTCCAGGATTCATCACCCAAAATATTGTCTGACTCCTTGGATGCACAGCTGGGACTAGGAATTGCATTCTTGCAATTTTCAGTTTTCTTGCAGGTTTAATGCATTCTGTATATCTGTGCCTTTTAATAATTTTTAAAATACATTCCACTGAATAGTTTGTGTTATAAACAGCTATAAACAAAGAAGAGAACCCAAATACAACTGCCAGGCATAAATATAATTGTACAATAAGTGGGTCATCTGCTCCTACTTCCAACTTAAAAAAAAAGGCATTTTTAGCTTGTTTCCTTCAATGTTAGCCTAGTGTTTTTTGTAACAATGCATTACTTGTTTAGTTGCCTTAGAGGAATGCTATTTCTTGGCTTATGTGTCTGTCTGTCTTCCTCATGGGTACACTGTGTTCACTTGGGGTATGTCTGAAAGCTTAACAAATCAGAAAAGCACAGATTAGATGAACCAAATAAAAGGGGAGAAGAAATCCCAATAAATCTGGGCTATCCATGCTCTTGCATTATGTGTAGAATATTGTATGCTTGTGTATTACTCCTGCCTTAAAATAGGTAAGGAACTGGCCTACTCCCTGACTTTCATTACAATTAGTTCTATTCCTCAGTAGCCTGGGCTAAATTACTGCATGGTTATACACTACTGGAGAGGGGATTACAGCTGAAGACTTTTTTTTTTCCACCTGCATTCTGTCTTATTTTGGATTTTCACTGTTGTCAGTGCCCTATGTCAGGGATGATTGTATGGCCTGTAAAATTTTGCATTGAATTTGTCATTGTTAAAGCAGATTTTTCATAGTGCTGTGATCTGTGACATGTAGGAAAGCTTCCACAAATCAGGACTGCAGTGTCAATACTGTAAAGAATAGATGTGGTTTTGGAAACGCCAGCATGCCTGCTGAGGACATTTCACTTCACTGGGCTGGGTAAGAAACAGCTAAACATGTGCAACAGACCTCATTGGAAGACTGAGACCCAGCCCAACCTCCTTCCTCGCCCCCCCCCCCCACCCCCCCCCCGAGGATTGAGCTTTATGGTTTTGAGCAAAAACAACACAAGTGCAACGCCTTTTGAAGCTGCCTTGCTTGTTCACCTCCCTTACATCAAACAGAAGCACATCTGAAAGAGATGAATACATGGTAAAAACAACAATGCTCTCTCCCTTCCCTTTCTAGCTGCTGTACTTTGGAGGGAGACATTTTAACAACAAATGGAAAGCAGACTTGTTTCAGAAATTGATTGATGGTTCTTATGAATAAAGAAGACAGCAAGAACAAGACAACTAGGGCTTATTGTAGGCAACATATTTGAAGAGGATACACTTGAAAGCGCTTAAAACAAAAGGCAGAGAACCATGCCAAAGCAAAGGAACTTGAAAAACATTAAACATTCAAGTGCTGATTGATGATGACTCTTAGGAGTTAACACACTCTTGAGAGCAAAACCTGGATCTCTGTGGAGCTGATGTCACTGAAACTGACTCTTTATGAAAAGGGAAGAACAAACAGACAAGAAAGCTGAAAGAAGAAGAATAGGATTAAAATACACGGAGTAGATGCAAACAAATAGATCTGAACAATGAAACAAAAATCTCTTTGACAATAAGGAAAACAATGAGCAACACAAACCTGTTATCTGAATAGATAAAAGTCTTAACAGCATAGCCAGACTAATCAGTAGTAAAAAATATTTCCATGCAATCATTTCTTCCGTACTTGCTGACTGCATGATTTTCGACACCTGTGTCTGAAACAAATGTCTGGCCACCAGAGCCAGGAGGCACTTTCAGGGGCAATTCTGAAATTCTAGGTTAATTAAAAAAAAAAAAACCCAACAAAAAAACCCAACATGGGAGAATAGGGGAAGGGGGGACCTTTCCTTGCAACATCCTTTGTTACTTTCTCATCTCCCCTCACCCTAGTGTCTCCTTGCTCTGACTCAGGAGCTAGCACATTTTGGCTTTCTGCACTGAAATATTGTAGTCATTATTAGCGAGTGTAAAGAACGGAAGGATGAGGAAGTATGGCGAGGGAAGCAGCCTGTTTGAGGTGGTTAATTATCGACCCCAAATGTTTTGTTCATTCCAGGGCCTGAAACAGCTCTTGCTAGTCTTAGCAGAACTTAGATACTGGATTGGGTAGACCCTTGGATCTGATGTGTTGTGGCAGTTCCTACATTTCTACAAGATTAGAGAAGATTATAGGATAGAAAATTGGATTACTTGAGGGATG
Organism: Haliaeetus leucocephalus; assembly: GCF_000737465.1. Classification (NCBI taxonomy): domain Eukaryota; kingdom Metazoa; phylum Chordata; class Aves; order Accipitriformes; family Accipitridae; genus Haliaeetus; species Haliaeetus leucocephalus. Next base: position 8,029,857 of record NW_010972775.1, read on the forward strand.
AAGAAGCCTTAAATACTTCGAGCATCAGTTAGGATAAACATACACTTAAAATCTTCTCCAAGCATTCTGAAAATCCAGTCTGAAAAACTGCCTGAAAATATTTTCAAGAGCTTTGCCTTCCAAAAATGTCTGGAGCTAGGCAGAAGAAAGCAGCAGTAAAACAATATTGCAAGTATTTAACCTTTTTGAACCTTAACATTTCAACTTAGGTTCATGTTCTGTTTGGCATATAGATTTGAAACGGTTTGATCAATCTTAATTGATTTGGGACAAGCAATGTGATCTTTTTAATGGGATTTATATCAGCAGATTTTGTAATCAGTCGCCTGCTTTTATTCCTTGGCAATTCTGTAGGTGTTACAAGGGCATTTGAAAGTTCATTGTGGCTTCTCAGTCTGCTTACTGCTGTAGTGATGGGAGATGTGGTCCTTGGGATTGGATTTTATCAGGGTTCTGCTGGTTGCAAGCTTTTCTGGAAAATGCACAAGCTTATGCTTATTTCCTATGCTAGAATGAATATATCTAAAATTTTCTGCTTAATTTCTAAAGGTAGGGCTGTAAGACTAGCATGGAATTACTTTTTATCCCAAGTGACCAGAAGTGTTCTGCAAATTGACATTAAAGACATTAAAGAATATGACTGTCAGATTGTAGCTTGTAATAAAGTGTATTATCTGCAGATTATGTTTTAGGCCCCTGAGGGAATGTGTAGGAAAAGCTTTTGCCAGGTGTAAGCTATGGATCATTTGTCATTCTCTGGTACTGAAGAATCTCAGACTCCTTCAGGAGCATCAAACTTATTTGAAATTGAAAACTATATACACCTCAGCCATTTAAAATACAAGTTGATATCTTAAAATGAAAAGACCAAATATGCATCTAGGTAGCAATGTTTAACTGCATTTTTGCATGGCTGGCTGATTAACACATATGCTTAATATACAATAGTGAGTAAAATGTCATAAATTAAGCTGGAGGAGGATGGCCTGGCAGTATCTCCCCACATATGCCCTGTCAGGATAATTCACAAGAAAACAGCTAAAAAGGCAAACAAGTTCTTAGACAAAGACTTTGGCAGAACCATTCAGACAATGGAAGATGCTTCTAACTAGTTTCTAGCTAGTCTGTGCAGTCAGGTTGCCTTCTGCATTTCCATTCCTTCCCTCCTGGCTGCTGGGTGGGGGGATGCTGTTGTTCCCTACAGTACCACAACAATTCTTTATTATTGGAACCAGATTTCATCTAACAAAAGAAAGGACTATGTACAGAAAATGCATGCCTCGTTCTCCTTGGCAGGGCAGAAGAAGGTAGGAAGGGGTTATTTGGAGAGATGTGGTGGATATTTTACTGAGTTCATTTGAGAAACAAGTTTCCTAGAGACAGCTATTCCTCTTTGAAGTTTTTCCCCTGTTATGTTGTACTATATAAAATTCAGTGCTAAGTGATCTCTTATTTATTTCAGTGACAATTGTATGTTGGAAATTAGCTTGTTCAGGAAATAATTCAAGCAATGGGGAAGTCCAGCTGTGGTGCTACAGAATGGTAAAAGAATCATTGAATTTGTTCACATAAATAGAAATGAATGTAGCCTACTAGAAAGAATTGAAATACTTATTTCTCTGTTAGTTCTGGAACTGCAAATTTTTGACATCTGGATTAACCATAGGATAATTGATTAAGTACATTGGCATTCCAAAGTCCATAGTTATTGAAATGATCCACAGTAACAAATCAGTATTAGACTTGAAGTGACTGTGACTTCAAACAATTTCTTGGTAGTGTCCTGTAAATACTGATGTTCCACAACTGAAATGAGAAATGGGAAGAGCTGTTAAACACTGAATTTAGCACAAATGTTTCCTGTTATAACAGATCAGTAAAATTTCAGTATTCAATGGGCCTTTAACACCCACCTTCCATCTGTGGTATTCATTTTTAGCATTGTGGAATAGGCCAAAAGAGCAGGCGTGTAATTAAAAAGAAACCCCACCAGGGTGTTTTCTCTAGCTCTGCTTTCTTTTTTTCTAACTGTATTCCTTCATTTGTATGTGGAAACATTTTATGGGGGGCAACATGGGTAAGACAAAGCTAGTTGTCCTTCTGGGAGTCACACTTATCGCAGCCAAGTGCACTGCAAACAAGCCCTTGAGTGTATGCTACATACATAAGTGCTAATTGAGAAAGTCTGATGGTGTCAGTTGCGTAACAATAATATTCTTTGCCAAATGACCAGTTTATGCTTGTGGCTTTTAAATAGCTCTGGTTCAACAAAGTGCTTGAGAACTGCCTTTGCTTTGAAGAGGAAACTGAGCAAAGGGCTGAAGGCAAGCTGTGCTGAGTGGATGAGCACTGTGGGAGTAACAAGGTCAATATCCAAGAGAGTTGCCACAGACCCACTCAAATAAAATGGTGGTAAAGCTCATCTTTCAGTAACTTGGTTGGGAGATGAAAGAGAAGGAAGCAAGCATAACATTGGCTCTGCCCATAACATGCATTGCAAACACATACACAATTTACTGTGTAAACCAACTTCTCAAGTTTCTTTCAAGCATATTTATTCAGGGCTGAATGTCAGCCTTCATTTTTCACTCACATACATACAGGTGTTGGATATATGACATTAAAGACCTGGGATTTGCTGATTACGTGAATTTTTATTTTTCTTTTGTTTTCTTCTATACTTCAGTGTGAGTTTGCACCAGAAAAGGAAATTCTGTTTGCAGAAGTCCATAATGCCTTCTGAGACAGAACAACGATATCCAGTAGGATGTTAAAAGACAGGGGTATGGTATTCTGTAAAAGTGACTTGAGAGTTGAGAAACTTTCTTTAAAGTAAGAGAGAGAGACTTTAAAAGTTTGGCCTACATGATTATTGAAAAGAATTTTAAAGCCCTGATCAAGAATTACAAGTACCAAGCTAAGAAGTAGATCTTTTTGATGCTACAATTGCACATTTTTACAGCGAGGGGAATACCAGGATTCTGTCATCTGTTGGGGAAACAACCTTGCTACCCCCAAGTCCCTCCGCTTTGGCTTAAGTGCTAAGACTCTATACAGGAGTCAGACCAGGCTGTCATAATAGTTCCTCTCATCCTGAGCAATTCAACCATCTTTCAGAGAAAGACCAGGATGTAGTCACAAAATGTGTCTCTAGTGTAAGCTCTGGTTCTTTGATCCTTCCATTCTTCCAAGTGTTAAAGTGCATAAATACAATTTATTTTCAATTCTTGAAGGCTGAGAGTTACTTAAAATCTCTAGGATGTGATTTAATTGAAAAATTACCATTTCATTTTGATATTGGAGTTTTTGTTTTTCTACTAGAGTGTCAGGTGTTTCTTTTCTGAACGCTAAGAAAGTGTCCCTGGGTATGACCATGGCCCTATCACTGTGGCTGATGCTGGAAAAAGGATAAGGTTAGAGACAGTTAGTTTTCAGTCTTTTTTTGGTCTTCAGGGATTTGATTTATCCAAATACTTTAATTGTAGAGTGATTTCTAAAAAGTTCAATTACATTTCTTCCTTAAGACTAGGTACATGCTTAAAAACTGCTGGCTTTGGATTTCTAAGTAAAGGTCCATTTTTGAGATACAGATTCTGCTGTCAGGTACACTAATGTAATTCAGAGTTGTTTCACCATGGCAGATGGATTTGTATTCATGATGCTGACAGCAGAGGTTGTCCCAGATTTTGATCTAATACTGAGAGGATTCCCTTCATCTCCCTTTGTCTAGTCACTTTGCACAATGTTGTCATAAAGCTGTTGTAGCCAGCAACAGATATACTTTCCTGGTGTGGGATGATTCTGCACCAGTGCAAAGCCATTGGTGCAAGGTGCAGTAAGTTTCTGCTATCGTTACCTTTCTTGTAAATCATAGAATCATTTAGGTTGGAAAAGACCTTCAAGATCATTGAGTCCAACCATCAACCATGCCCACTAAACCATGTTCTGAAGTGCCTTGTCTATGCACTTTTTGAATACCTCCAGGGATGGTGACTCAACCACTTCCCTGGGCAGCCTGTTCCAATGCCTGACAACACTTTCAGCAAAGAAATTTTTCCTAATATCCAACCTAAACCTCCCCTGCTGCAACTTGAGGTCATTTCCTCTCGTCCTATCACTAGTTACTTGATAGCAGAGACCAGCACCCACCTCACTACAGCCTCCTTTCAGGTAGTTGTAGAGAGCAATAAGGTCTCCCCTCAGCCTCCTTTTTTCCAGACTAAATAACCCCAGTTCCCTCAGCCGCTCCTCATAAGACTTGTGCTCCAGGCCCCTCACCAACTTGGTTGCCCTTCTCTGGACATGCTCCAGCACTTCAATGTCTTTCCTGTAGCGAGGGGCCCAAAACTGAACACAGTACTCAAGGTGCAGCCTCACGAGTGCCAAGTACAGGGGGACAATCACTTCTCTGCTCCTGCTGGCCACACTATTTCTGATGCAGGCCAGGATGCCGTTGGCCTTCTTGGCCACCTGGGCACACTGCTGGCTCATATTCAGACAGCTGTCAACCAGCACCCCTGGGTCTTTTTCTGCCAGGCAGCTTTCCAGCCACTCTTCCCCAAGCCTGTCAAGTTGCATGGGGTTGTTGTGACCCAAGTGCAGGACCCGGCACTTGGCCTTGTTGAACCTCATACAGTTGGCCTCAGCCCATCAATCCAGCCTGTCCAGATCCCTCTGTAGATCCTTCCTACCCTCGAGGAGATCAACCCTCCCTCCCAACTTGGTGTCATCTGCAAACTTGCTGAGGGTGCACTCAAACCCCTCATCCAGACCATTGATAAAGATATTAAACAGAACTGGCCCCAATACTGAGCCCTGGGGAACACCACTTGTGACCTTCCACCAACTGGATTTAAATCCATTCACCACAACCCTCTGGGCTCATCCATCCAGCCATTTTTTTTACCCAGCAAAGAATACACTTGTCTGAGCCATGAGCCACCAGCTTCCCAAAGAGTATGCCGTGAGAAACAGTGTCAAAGGCCTTACTGAAGTCCAGGTAGACAAAATCCACAGCCTTTCCCTCATCCACTAGGTGGGTCACCTGGTCATAGAAGGAGATCAGGTTGGTCAAGCAGGACCTGCCTTTCATGAACCCATGCTGACTGGGCCTGATCCCCTGGTTGTCCTGCACATGCCATGTGAGTGCACTCAAGACGAACTGTTCCATAATCTTCCCCGGTACCGAGGTCAAGTTGACAGGCCTGTAGATCCCTGGATCCTCCCTCCAACCCTTCTTGTAAAGGGCTGTCACATTGGCAAGCCTCCAGTCATCTGGGACTTCCCCCACTGACCAGGACTGCTGATAAATGGTGGAGAGTGGCTTGGCAAGCACCTCCACCAGCTCCCTCAGTACTCTTGGATGGATCCCATCTGGTCCCATAGACTTGTGAGTGTCCAGACAGCATAGCAGGTCATTAACTACTTCCTCCTGGATTATGGGGGGGTATATTCTGCTCTTCATCCTTGCCTTCCAGCTCAGGGGGCAGAGTACCTTGAGGATAACTGGTGTCCCTATTAAAGACTGAGGCAAAGAAGGCATTAAGTACCTCAGCCTTTTCCTCATCTCTGGTGGCAATGTTCCCTTCTGTATCCATTAAAGGATAGATATTCTCCTTGGCTCTCTTTTTATTTGTAACATATTTGTAAAAACATTTTTTGTTGTCTCTTATGACAGTGATTGAGTTCTAGCTGAGCTTTTGCCTTTCTAATTTCCTCTCTGCATGACCTAACAAGATCCCTGTACTCCTCTTGAGTTGCCTGCCCTTTTTTCTTGAGTCCTAGCAAAAGCTCCCTGTTCAGCCAGGCCGGTCGTTTATCCTCGGCGGTTCGTCTTGCGGCGCATGGGAATAGCCCGGTCCTGAGCCATTAAGATTTCCTACTTAAAGAATGTCCATCCTTCCTGGACGCCTTTGCCCTTCAGGACTGTCTCCAAAGGGACTCTCTCAACCAGTGTCCTGAAAAGGCCAAAGTTTGCCCTCCGGAAGTCCATAGTGGTGGTTTTGCTGACCATCTTCCTTGCCTCACCAAAAATTGAGAATTCTATCATTTCACGGTCACTAAGCCCAAGACGGCCTCTGACCATTACACCTCCCACCAGTCCTTCCCTGTTTGTAAACAGTAGGTCTAGCAAGGCTCCTCCCCTGGTTGGCTTACCTACCAGCTGTGTCAGGGAGTTATCTTCCACACACTCCAGGAACCTCCTAGACTGCTTACTCTCTGCTGTGTTGTGTTTCCAGCAGATGTCTGGCAAGTTGAAGTCCCCCATGAGAACAAGGGCACACAATTCTGAGACTACTGCCAGCCACTTGTAGAATGATTCATCTGTCTCTTCAACCTGGTTGGGTGGTCTATAACAGACTCCCAGCACAATAACTGCCTTATTGGCCTTCCCTCTCATCCTTACCCATAAGCACTCAACCTTGTCATCACAATTGTGTAGCTCTGCACAAACAAAACACTCCCTAACAGAGAGCCACCCCACCACCTCTTCTACCTTGCCTATCCCTTCTGAAGAGCTTATGGCCATCCAGTGCAGCGCTCCAGTCATGGGAGTCGTCCCACCATGTTTCTGTGATGGCAACTAAGTCATAGCTATCCTGCTGCACAATGGCTTCCAGCTCCTCCTCTTTATTGCCCATACTGCGTGCATTGGCATAGATGCACTTGAGCTGGGCTATCGAATCCACCCCCAACATTAGCGTGCTGCCCCCAAGCTCATCTCTGGTGGGCCTAGGTTTATCCACTTCCCCCTTCAAACCTAGTTTAAAGCCCTCTCTCTATGAGCCCCACCATCTCATGAGCGAGGATCCTTTTGCCCCTTTGAGATAGCTGGACTCCATCTGTTGCCAGCAAGCCCGGTGCCGTGTAAACCTCCCCATGACCAAAAAACAAAAAAATTCCAGTGATGGCACCAGCCTCTGAGCCATGTAATCAGGTGTGTTTTCCTGTTCCTTCCGTATATTTCCCTGTCACTGAAGGGATTGAGGAAAACACTACCTGTGCTCGCGATCCTTCCACTAATCGCCCCAGGGCCCTGAAGTCCCTTTTGATTGCCTTTGGATTTCTCTCTGCAATCTCATCACTGCCAACCTGCACAACTAATAGCAGGTAATAGTCAGAGGGTCGAACCAGACCAGGGAGTTTCCTAACAATGTCTTTTACTCAGGCCCCAGGGAGGCAGCAGACTTCCCTGTGGGATGGGTCAGGTCTGCATATTGGGCCCTCTGTCCCCATCAGAAGGGAATCGCCTACAACAATTACCCTCCTTTTTCTTTTTTCAGAGGCTGTGAGAATGTGTGGGGCTGCTTGACTGAGCCTAGGCACCTCCGTAGATAGGGCTTCACCTACACCCTGATCTTCACTGACCTGGTCCTCAAGTTCCAGAGCCCCATACCTGTTGTGTAGGGACAACTGGGAAGGTAAGGGAGACCGGGAGGGGATTCGCTGGCCTCCCCGAGCAGGGACCTGTATCTGTTCCCCTCCCTCTCTTAGGTCCCCTCCTGCCTGGTGGCAAGAGGGCAGGGGAACCTCCACTTCTTGCGGAGCCTCCGTCTGCTGCCTCTGCCTCAGGGATGGCAGGGTGTGGGTCCACCAATCCATCTCCCTCTCACACTCCCTGATACTCCTCAACCTTTCCAGTTCCTCCTTCAGCTCTGCCAGCAGGCAGAGCAGATCATCCACCTGGTCACATCTCACGCAGGAGATGTGTCTGCTGCCCTCTGGCCCCCGTGATAGACTCAGGCACTGCCTGCAGCCGGAGACCTGGACAGCTACATGTTTGCTTGGGAGCTCTGTCTGCATCATCACGTTTTTCCTAGCAATGGCTTTCACCCGAGCGGCAACCATAGCTGGGTCTCCTTCTGAGGCCGATGCCCACCGCCTGAGTAGCCTTCTCGGGCTGGGAAGAGGGAGGGGGGAGGGGGGGTCTGCGCCCTGCCTGCGCGAGCTAACTAACTGCCTGCGCCAACTGTCGCGCCGCGCGCCTCGGGGCCGTTCAAATCTCCCGCGGTTGCCCCTGGTAACGCCCCCGCCGCGTCAGCCTCTCTTGCGAGGGCAATAGCAAAGAGAAAGAGGAATCTGACCTGTTCTCCAGAAATGTGGTTTAAGGATTCAGCCCAGCTACAGCAGATCATCAAGGACTGTTGCTATGCATTTAAAAAAAAAAATAAAAAATTAATGACCAAATCTAATAGCATGACAGTAAGTATTGTAGTTTCCAGCTGTTTTGTCTTTGCTTTTGTTCCGCCCCAATACCCTGTGCTGCTGAGAATTAATTCTGTCTTTCTTTCTGCATCTTTATTGGCAATTCTCTCCCTTATTCTTTACTTCCTTCCTAACACCGGTGAGCCATGGTTTGTTCAAACTCACCTGACTATGAGGTTTTCAAGCAATCTACACACGTCTCCCACTGACTGTAGTATTGTTTACTGTTAAAAGGAGTTCACTTAGAAAAATAATGTACCGCGTCCTGTGCAGCATCAGGCAAAGCTGGTAAAAAAATACCCCCAAAGCAGGTGTATTTAATGCCACCATTAATATTGTTTACAGATTGGAAAGCAAAAAAAGCAAGGAAAAGTAGCCTTTTGCTTTCTCAAGCTGTTTTTTCTGAACAGTTTTGTTGTCTATTAAGAAATGCCTTTAAACAATTCCACAACATTCCTCTTAAAAACATAAGCAGCAACATTGTATCTAGTATTTAAAATATGACATTAGGAACCAGGTGTTTGGATCTGATTTCTTTCTGTGTCCCTAATTTCCTGTTAGCTCATTTGTAATTCACTCAACTTTCCGCTGGCTCAGATGTCCCATTTGCTAAAGGGAGTTCAATAGTACTTATTTTTTTGGAGTGTGGTGAGGCTGAATGAATCTCCTGTAAATGACATTGTATTTTCTGGAGGAAAGGTGCTATATAAGTCAAAGTAATAGTTTTGTATCTAATTGAATACTTCAATCTAACAGATGGGAGCAAAGCTTAAGAAAAATGTTGAACATTTTTTTCCCTTGCATATTTCTGCTATTTTTATATCTCAGAACTCACTTTGAAGTGAATGCCTGTTAAACGAACATAAATGTTAACAGAATACGTTTTCCCACACACGGTTATATGTTCCTACATCAAAAACTTTAACTTCAAATTTATTGTTTTTAGACCACACACATTACCAGGGCAGACTGTAAATGCCAGGAGGCAAGCAGCCATTCCATGTGCTCTTTGGCTGTAGCTCAGCTTTGCTCGTTTGCAGCGGGGCACTGCTTCCTCCCATCGCCTACCCACATCTATTGGGATCCCGCACATTCAGCCGGGCAGATGTTTTCTTTCTAATGAAAATAATAGCTCCAAAAAGTTGTTGGCTGTCTTTCTTTTACAATCTCGTGGGCTGATCAACTTTCTGTGGGTTTTGAGTAAATATTGGTTGTTGTCAGTGAATGGTGAGGTGTGCCATGGCTCCATTCACAGCAAAACAATGACACCCACCGAGGAGTGTTGTGTCCCCATCACCTGCTGCAGTAGATAACTTCAGGCTTTTTGCTGTTACAGCCAACAACAAACTGATTTCTTTGCACACAGGCTCCCTGCTTCTGCTCTGATTCCTGCATTGGCTTGAGCTCATGCTTCTGCCCTGGCCTTGATTACAGTTTCAATCTGTACTTCATTTTCTAGGGCTTCTGACCGGGGAGCTTCATAGTTGTCTTTCCCAAAACCTTAAAAGGTGACGTTATTTGTCGAATAACTTGGGGGGGCAAAGCACAGGTGTTGATCTTGCAAATTTTCAAGCTGAGTAATAGGTTTATGGTGATGCAAACCTTCTAAGCCCATACTTGCTGTGGCACCATGGACCTGTATCTCCATGTCTGTGTGTTTCTTCACTCTGTGCTGTAGCATGAAACCCAGGGCAGCGACCGCTGGCCTGCAGTGCCCTCCCCACACCCGTAGGAAGAGGACAGAAGCAGGCAGCTAGCCTTTCCACTGGAGATTTTATTAGCTTATTTCAAGCAGGGCTCAGTGTCCTGCCATGTATTCCTTTCTTTTCTGTGTTCTAATTATAACTTCAAAATCAATTTTTTTTTCATTTCTAAATTCCATTTGGTATCTTGTACCAAAATTTCCTGCAGAGAAAGAATTCAGACTATTGGATAGAAATTTCTTGTCACATTCTCTCACAGATGGTCCAATCTGCTCTGCAGTTCATGCCTGACAGCTAGTTAATCTGGCCATGCAGGAACACGCATTTAAAAATGCAAGTTCTGGATCAGCCTCAGGTAAGCACCCCAGTTACATTCTGAACCCTGAAATTGTAGGTATGCAATGGCACACAAACCACATGTAAAGAGAATGATCCTGCTGCTATAACTTACATGTACTTTTGGAGAGAGATACATATTTGGTACGTATTCAAAGACACGTGAGAAGTGTCTGCCTTTTCAAACTAAGGTATCTGGCATGTTTGGCCATGGTAGTACAAATTAATTAAGATAGACATAGAGCATTCTCTTCTAACTACAGGGGATATGGAAAATATATCAGTCAGTGTTTTGGTTCATTTTATTATTTCAAATCAACAGAAAAGATTTTATTTCCTTTGCTCATTGGAGGGGAACACTTTAATGAGTGATGGTCTACACAGAAATAGAGAGGTACGTAGATGCTCCTCATCTAGTATTAAGGTAATTTGCCACAATCAGCTGTTTATCTGCCGTAGCCTGGGCTGTGTAGCCCTCATCAGGGCTATGGCTGTGGCTGTGGCACCAGAGGGCCCTACAGAATTAGCTGCGCTGGTTCAGGTGTGCCTTTGCAGTCTGACCACACCACCTGGCTCCAGGGAGGTGTTCTACAAACAGGTCAGATGTCTGAAGAGAGACAACCTTGCCCACTGAGTGTGTGGGACACTGGCTACACCTCACCTTCTTCTGTCTCAGGATAAAAGCAATGAGCAGCATAAGAGGGCTGCAGTACCAAGCATTCACAGAGTACTCCTGTACATTCATGGCATATTCCACTGCAAATGCTAGCCTCAGGTAAGAGGCTTTGGGGATTGGAGGGAAATATGCAGAGTTTGGTCACATTTATTTAGTGCTGTGAAATTTTTGGCAATGTTGTTGCTCATTGTATAATCCAGGAAGCCAGCTTGGACTCAGGCCTGCAGGGTTGGCAGTTTTGTGTCAGAAACTGTATCCAAATCGGGTGAAAAGGTGACTAAAATTCTTACACAACCTGAGCTGGTCTTTCATGGTGCCCCTTTAAAGATATAGTTTAGAAGCTTGCCTTATAGCTTACTATTAACTAAACACATATTTGGACAAAAGGAGCATTTTCTCAACATATTTGTGTAGTGTCTAGCACCATGGATCAGACCCTCTAGGAATCACCTATACATGAGCAATAATTAACTGACAATACCAATTCCCCTATTGTTTTGCATGAAACAGGTTGGATAAACCATGAGAATTTCCTATTTTATCAGTGCTGCCAAACTGTTCTTGGTTTCCTCTTGCTCTCTTTTGTAATTTATAATTTTACTTCTTGGACACATTGAAGAATTCAGTCCCTGTCCTGTCCTTAAAGCCCCTGTCCTTAAAAATGTGATGAGTAGTGTTTTGCAGCTATAAGGTATATTGTAGAAGATAACTCTCTAAAATCTAGATGTAACTGGAAATGTTTGGTTTGTTGCAGTACACTAACACAATGCTTTCAAACCTACACCAGTGGCTTAGGGCAATTTCCTAAAATGTTATAAAAGGTGACTGAGAAAAGTGTGCCTGTTCATGATAGGTCTGAATTTGCTATTCATGGACTTTCACCTCCTCTAGAAAACAAGAAAGGGAAGTGGAAGTCCAAAGATTGAAAGACATTGCACTAAACAAAACATTTTCAAAACTGGCAAAGCATTGGATAAATGCTTTAGGCTGTATATTTGTAGGTCACATTCTACTATCTGGTTAAACCATCTTACTACAATGTACTATTTCTAAAATATTACCAAATTACATATATATGTTTCTTGTAATGAACTCTGGGAAGTCTTATTGTGAAAAATGAAATAAGAATGCAAAATATGCTGTGGGGTTTTTGTGTTACTGGTGCATAACACAAATGCATAACTCATTATAATTACAGTAATTTTACTTTGATACAGAAGGCCTAATAAAGATGCACCTTTGCTCAGTACTACGAATCTTTTATCTGAAATATATTTAAAAAGCAATTGGTAACTAAATATTTGTTGGTTTTTTTTCTTTATAGAACCACAGGACCATTTTAATACCCTCAATTTTTTTTATAAAAAGAGGTTATTGTGTTTCTGCCATATTAATTCTTAAAAAAATGTGTCTTCCAGTCTGTTTGTTCCAGATTAGTGAAATTACCATGTGAAATTCTACAAAAGTTATTATACTTCAAATACTCAGGTTTTGTTAATGCAAAAGAGATAAAATGTGAATTCCATTTGCTCTGAAATGATAGTCTCCAAATGGCAGCAAATAAATTCCTCAAAATGCTGCCTCTATTTTTGCCTGTCCATTCCGTATGGTATTTATCAAGAGATAAGTTAACACGAAAATTCAAATGAGTCATTTACTCAAAATTTAAGGCTCAGTATTGAGCAAAACATTTAATGTCACATTTTCCCACTCCTTTTTGCTGCAGAAATAAGAATTCATATCAAGAAATCAGGATGCCAATGTGTTTTTATAGATCATATATCAATGTAAATTTTGAGATGGGTGCAGAATTTTTCCATATTTCTTTTTAGTGAAAAAAAGAAAAGTCTGCTTAAAAGCTTTTAGAAGTGTCCCTAGGGATCCCAGTGAGGTGATGGCAATTTCTGTTATGAATTAATCTTAGAAAATTTCACAGTAGCAAAAATCCTGAACATTTAAAGAAATACGGCAACTTTAAGAACAGTTCTTAAATATTTGGACTAGCATGACCCCAAGTCTGACTTTCAAAGGAACTGAATATTCAGTTTCAAAGGAACCGATTTTAATTGACTTCCAATACCTTTCCTGTGAAAATAATCAATTCCAAAATAATTGGGGGATTGGTAATAGGGTAATTTCCAGAAGAATGACTCTTTAAGAAGGGGTTTAAAGTAATGTATAAACATGTATCACAGAATCATAGAATGGTTTGGGTTGGATGGGACCTTTAAAGATCACCCAGTTCCAACCCCCCTGCCCTGGGCAGGGGCACCTTCCACTAGACCAGGTTGCTCAAAGCCCCATCTAACCTGGCCTTGAACGCTTCCAGGGATGGGGCATCCACGTCTCTGGGCAACCTGTTGCAGTGCCCCACCACCCTCACAGTGAAGAATTTCTTCCTTATGTCTAGTCTAAACCTACCCTCTTTCAGTTTAAAGCCATTACCCCTTGTCCTATCACTACATGCCCTTGTAAAAAGTCCCTCTCCAACCTTCTTGTAGGCCCCCTTTAGGTACTGGAAGGCTGCTATAAGGTCTCCCTGGAGCCTTCTCTTCTCCAGGCTGAACAACCCCAACTCTCTCAGCCTATCCTCATAGGAGAGGTGCTCCAGCCCCCTGATCATCTTCCTGGCCCTCCTCTGGACCTGCTTGAGCAGGTCCATGCCTTTCGTATGTTGGGGCCCCAGAGCTGAATGCAGTACTCCATGCGGGGTCTCATGAGAGTGGAGTAGAAGGGGAGAATCACCTCCCTTGACCTGCTGGTCACAATTCTTTTGATGCAGCCCAGGATGCGATTGGTTTTCTGGGCTGCAAGCGTACATTGCTGGGTCGTGTTGAGCTTCTTGTCAACCAGCATCCCCAAGTCCTTCTCCTTAGGGCCGCTCTCAACCCACTTGTCACCCAGGCTGTATTTGTGCTTGGGATTGCCCCAACCCATGTGCAGAACCTTGCACTAGGCCTTGTTGAGCTTCATGAGGTTTGCATGGGCCCACCTTTAAAGTCTGTCAAGGTCGCTCTGGATGGCATCCCTTCCCTCCAGTTTTATTTTTCCATTTAGACTTAGTCAGAGTTGGTCTAACTTGAAGAACTGGTGTAGTTTCTAGATTCTTTTTGATTTAGCTATAGGTTCTTGATACCCTTTTTCCCTTTTTCAACGCTTTGTTTTATGCATTGTAATACTTGTTCCCTTTGAGAGGAACAAAATACATAATGAAATTAAGTTCTTACCTGGAATTACAGAATATGTGTATCACATTTTAGATTTCATAGCAAAGGATATTGAGGCTGTATCACTGGCAGATGACTACAGCTGTAGTCCTTAGAGAGCCATTAGTACTGATATGGTGCATATAACATATAGCCAGTCTTCACTGGGAATTTTGACAGCCTAAGGCAGGCAGGTTTGGACATACAGTATTTTGCTTGTATTTGCTTACATTTTGAGCCATGTATCCCTGTATTTTGCTGATATATTGTCAGGGGAGCTATTAGTCAGGGTTACATGGTGATGATTTCATTTTATAAAACAAAGCAAAACAAAAAAAGAAAGCAAAAGGAATTGCTTTTGGGAGATGATCCCATTACTTAGAAGAAAAAATTACCTGATGTTAAATTAAGTGCTTATCAAAATGAATACAACAGAATATGACAACAAAGAATTTAGATAATAACTTGAAAATAAGGATTTAGACAATATTTCCTCATTCATTCAGTGCATGTGATTGGCTAAGTCAAAGCCATGTAAGCAATTTTATGTTAAACACTTGGCTTTGTAGCGATAGCTACAAGTAATGAATTACATGGCCCAGTTACTATGGACTTGATGATAGCTGACACTGTATAATGTTGGCAGTTTCCTAATGCACAAAATAAGGAAAATTCAAGTATAAAATGTATATGTATACCATCATTTCTGAAACAAAGTGCTTCCCTACAAGTCTGCTTACTTTCACTGGTGCTTATGAATAGGAGTGGTGCTCTTCTATTAAGGAAACTGGGTTTGGATTTTGCCCAGGCAAGTTGGGTGCATTGAGACTAGTGGGTGCAGAGGAGGAACCCCCTTAAAAATCTGACTTTTAAAGACTTGACTCTGTATCACAAGGAATGAACCCAATACGCAGCTGGAGAATTGTGCTAAAATGCTGTACGGCTGGGTGCAGCAAGGCTTCTGTGCTTACTGCTTCTGGGCTGGTGGCACCTCCAGGGCAGGCCCTGGGGATGCAGCTCACAGCACAGCTGATCCCTGACTTTCCAAGTTAGTCAGGACTGTAGAGCTCCGGTCACCTCCTTTCCAAGCAACAGCAAAATGCCATTATGATCCTTTTCTGGAACAGACTGATTCAGGAGGAGAATGACTTTCAGTCCCAGAAGAAAGTGAATAAAATTCCTTAAAAGTTTGGCCTACCTAAGGAGGAATTACTACAATATATATAAGCCATAAATATATTAAAAGTGCATGAGCTGCAGTGGTTAGTATGATGCCTTCTGGGAAATAGGTTTCATTTTTCCATTTCTTTCAAGAATTGTTGTGCTGTTTTGAGTGACAGAAACTTAGTTCTACAGAAAATGGAACTTTTCAAAAGTGAGTAGGTTCTTTTCCCTGTGCAGGCACTCTGGTCACCTGAAGGAATACTGATGGTCCTCCTTTAGAGATGACAAATCAGATGGCCTTTTAAAAATACCCCCAAATAACATTTTTAGTGCACAAGTATTAGGGAATTTTTATGGTAAGCTTTCTAGATTACTATGGTATAACAATTTTAAGTATAGGCAACATAAGCATCACATCTTTTAACTTCAACTGCTAACTTGGAACCAAAAAAAGCATCCTTTGACTACAGTTCTTGGACTTCATTCAGTCAACCTTTGAAGAAACAGAATGTGATTTTCATATAAATCAGGACCAGACTTAAACACATGGGGCAATTTGCATGCTGAATTTGAAGTTAAGATTTGACATAACAAAGGATATTACAAGTAACTATGGTGAAGTTTAAAAAAATCAGTACAAAGCTAAAGTTTATTGCCAGTACTGTTCTTGCAGATCAAAGCTATGCTAATGTGGTCTAGGGTTACTTTAATATTTTGCAGCCTCTCATTCCCTCAGTGCGTGTTTTAAGCATGCATATCACTCACTCACTTTTATAATAAAATAACTTGAAAAAGCCTTCTGCTTTGTATTGGCCTCCTGAGGTAAAAAGTCACAGAGATGTTAAGTCTCACATTGCTTGCTCCAGCTTCATTATGTCTGATGAAAGAAATACCTTGGTCATAGCTCGTAACATGCAGTACTTTCTCAATAACTGCTGTAAGGAAGGACATTTTTAACCTGGATAATGAAATTGTATCCTAGTTATTTCCCTGGTCTTCTTTGTATGATACATATAGGAGGTTGGCAACATATTAACAACAACTGCGCAGCATGATGGAAAGCTTTGAAAAGGAATTTTGTCTTTAGGGATGGATGAGTGGCATCTTTATGGTCTTCCTGAAAGATGTACTGTGCAGCTTTTTATTCTCTGTGCAGGAAGGGGTGTGTGTATATTCTAAATATAATTATGGGTCAGAGTGTAAATGTTAGGCTCTGTGAACTCCATGACTAAAACCAGACCTATCATTTATGTCAGTGGGAAGTTACTGCCAAGATCAAAAGTAGATTATAGGCCTGGCTAAGTCTGCACTCATGCAGCTTGGCTGGTGCAGCAATCTTGATGTGCTACCGTAGCAAAGAGCATGTTACTAATGTGGATGCAGCATATTCCAGGTTGCTGTGAGTGAAAGATGCTCCCTTGAAAAAAAATGTTGCCCATGTAATTGTCTCTGCACTATGGCTTTTGCTTATGCAAATAGTCATGTGTCTTTTGTCCATGTTCATGTCAAGAGTATTTACCAGCTCTGATTCATGATCACAGAAGACTGGCCTTCAGTAAAGGGACTAACAAGGCTAAGCTGAGCCCTTGTCCTAAGCCCTGGTGAAGGGACTGAGCATCCATAAGGTTCTCTATGCCACATGAGGCAGGGATAAAAACAATTACTTACCTGGGACAACCCCAAATAATCCTAGGGCATCCAAATCCCCAGTCAGTCATCAAATTAAGATTGCAAAGGACACTCTTCTTTCTGATCTTTGTTTTGGTAAGGAAGTAGAAAAAGCAGAAAAAGCAGCTCCTAGCAGAAACCTAATTTACCCTAAAACCATTGGATGGAAAGTTCTTGGTCTTCCTCATGGGTATAAGAAAAAATTATTAGTTTAACCAAAATTAGGGCTTTTCAGGGTACACACTACGATATAGTTACTCCAGTTGCTTCATTTTTGCCATACTAGAGCATGGGGTTTATAACTAAGGGATTGCAAGGCATTGAATGTAGAAAAATTGAGAGATGATGAATGCAGAATCTTTGTTACACAAAGAAGTAAAAAGTATTGATCAAAAAAATGCTTTGAGGCAAACCAATTAGGGACTCATTGACAGCAAAATGACCTGCTCATCCATCTTTCAAATGAAATGTAAAACTTAGGTCCACATCATTTGTGGCCATTTTAAACACTTGAACTTTTTAACTGAAGTCTGAATGCTGTTAATTTTGGTCTCCTGGCCAAACTCCAAACCAAGTAATTATTCTACTTACTCCTTTCCTAAATTACAGCAACAGCTTCACTGGGAACAAATGCATTCATAGTTTGCTGACCTAAACTGCTCTTACATTGCTATGCACTATTAACTGTTGCTGCTTTTCAAACCATGGCTGGTTGCATTTCCATGGTGGATTAAATGACCTCTGGATAAAGCATGTATATCTTTAGCTTGATTAAAAGGTTTGGGGACAAAAGGTGCTGTATGTATAAATGTTATCATAGAAAAAAATTTTACACCTAGAACATGCAGGCATTGAAGTGCGTTCACTGAACAGGGGAAACTGTTGGTATTTGGTGAGGTAGCTGGATGAAGGACAGACTATTTGGGAACAGAGGGTGTATGCTCATGGCCTGGGAAGCTGGTGGCTGCTGATTATCATGAAAAAGGTACTTTCACTGAGAAGCAAATCGCAAAATTACAGAGCAAAATGGGAAGCAAAGGGAGAGTGGAGGTTTACTAGAAACAGGAGGCTCAGTACTTTGTGGATACCTGTTTCTGTATAATGAGGCTAGCTACCGGGATGCACTTTGGGTTTTTTTCCAGAAGCGAAGGAGATAAAATTGTTGAGAAGTCTGATAAACTATTCCAGAAATTCTATGCATGGTTTCTTAAGGTTCTATATTTTGTTCTAATTATGTTATAGCTTCTTTTAAAAAGGTCCATACTCTGCCTGAAAGATGAGGGAAAGCCTGAAACAGCATAATATATGAGCAAGAGGCTTTTACAGGCTTTCTCTTCCTACTGTGCTGTTTAGCTACAGCGTCATCCTTGGTTTCCAGTGCTCTGGTCATTGTATAGCATCTGAACTACTTGCCTGGAATATTTTTAAGCTTAGATGCTCATCTGCACAGCTGTTTCTAAAAAAATGGAATAGTCTAAACACAAACAGTGAAATGAAAAAGTTATTTATGTGAACTTGTTCTTGTTGTGGGAGAGCCACATGGCAAGAAAGCACTCTTATCTAATTCACAGAATGGTTACAGTGGCAGCAAGGAACAAATTTTAACCTAAAGGCCTTGGCTTTCATTAACCTTTGTCTCTGTGTTGCAAGTAGAAGCATTATCTGATCTTTTCATATAGCCTGAAAGCAGACTATGCTGTAGAGCTGGAGAATTTTCTTTCTGTAGATAACTTGAGTTTAGCAAGTACAAAGCCGAGCTGCACTCCCTAAGTTTAAGCAGCTTCTTTCTCCCTCACTGGTTAGCAGATTTATAGTCAGGAAAAATCAGAAATTTATTTCCAGCACCAAAGCTATTACTAAATATATTTTTACATGCCTAGAAGTCAAATCAGTACTTAGCAAAACTGAGAAGATACAACCTTCTACAGAGAGCTGGCGAGGTCTTGACCCAGTAATGAAGTCCAGTGGCACAGACAGTCCAGGCTCTTGTGCAGCTCCCCACCATCTCTGAGTGAGTGGCTATATCACATCTGTGCTGAGGAGTACCACTGACTTGGTCAGGACCCAAGTGGGAGACTGTCTGGGTGCAAATGTTTATCAGCAGTAATAGTGTGGTAGTTTGAGCTCCACAGTTTCTTTCTACCTCAGTGAATGTGGCTGCCATCTCCAAACTACAGCTAGTGGTTTGAGCATTAGCCTTTTGGCCATGGAATTGTGAAGTGTAGCATAAACCTATGGGGAAGTGCAGTATTCAGAGAACAACAAAAATATATATGGATTTTAAAGTATTATATGGTTTGGAATAAAGGTGCTATATTTGGTGTGCTATGTTCAGGTGTTCACGGTGAACTTGGACATGACTATTCAGTATCTGTCAGTTGTTGTGTGACTGGTACCAGAACTCTAAATCCCTACAGTTTTTCTTTCCTAACATTGAAGCATTTATACCAGAAGTGTTCAGTTCATTAGTTGTTATCTGAAATTATTATCATGCTTCTATACATTGGTAGGATTTATTCTTAGTGCTGTTAGGATGTATTGGTGCTCTTTCTTTTTTATTTTCTCTCTTATGTAACTGTACTGAAAGTACAATGTTCTTTACAAATAGGAAAGTATCAATTCCCTCCAGAAGGTCAAAGTTTGTCATCAAGGGAAAGAACAAAAAAAAATCATATTGTGCACATTACCAGTCAAAGGGCCTGCTGACCATTGTGGATGGTTTCCTAATCCCTACCATACCAAAAAAAAAAAAAAAAAAAAAACATTTAGAGAAATTGAAGCATCTTTGAACAGTCTGCTATGAGTAAAATGGGTTCATTTTGCAAAGAACTTTATTTACTATGAATAATTTGATGAGCTTTATTTAATTGGCAGACACAACAATAACCAATCATATCACATTTCTCACAGGCTCTGAATCATGAATGTTAGAGCCCTTTTGCACTGTTAAATGGTTGCTAGTTTTCCTCTTTCAAATCTGTTTTAGTCAATCTTGCCAAGTATTCATTCACTGATGTTATAACATGATGTTGAATATTTCAAATTACAAAACAGCTTTAGGATGGTGCCTGAACAGCATTTAGCTCTCTCTCATTTTGGATTTTTTTCCTTTGTATATCATGTACAGAACTTTAAAAGAAAACAGAGAAATCTATTATTAAAAGAAAAAGGGAAACACAGTGACTACACCGTTAACAATTTCAGCAGAATTACAGATTCTCATTTGGATTTCAGTAGTGTATAGACATCTAAATCACTTAGGAAAATCAGCATTTTTTTTATCCAAACAGAAACAATACATAGCCTTTTCCTTCCTTTCAATAATACTCCATTCACTGATGTTAAATTATATTGGAGAACCTATTAAAAACTAAGTAAAATTTACATGTCAGCTATTCTCATTCTGACGTAGTAGATAATGGAACCTCAACACTGCAATATTTGGGTCCCAGGATGAGTCAATTCTTTTTGTCTTGAAGGACCAGCCCTGGATATTAAGAATAACAGCTGATTCTTAAACCTCTCATATGAACCAATTAGTCTTTTCACTAATATTCTCATTCATAAGTAACAACGGATCTTATGCTGATTTTAAGCCTTCATTCTAACATCTCTGTAAAAAAGCAACTTAGTAAAATAACTTCAGTCTGAACAGAATTCAGACCACAATGTACTTATTATATAAAAAAACCATGTGCTTACCCAACTTCGCCTTACTTGATGATATGTTCCAGTTTGGCATAAACTATTTTGTAAAATGAAAATTGAAAGAAGATGTTAATGAAGATTCCCTCCTTAGAAACAGTGGATAGATATCGCAAGCAAATATTTCTCAATTTTCTATCCTCTTCAACAGAAGGCACAACTCTGTCACATATTTGAATGACTGCTTTTTCAAAATTGGCATGTTCTTCAAAATACTGCTAAATAAGATCATTGTGTACAACATCCTTGTGCCAAAATACACAAAATACACTATATAAGTAAGTCACATATGCATTTAGGCATCCAGGACAGGATCTCAGAATTGGCTTTTTTTAACTGTAAAATAACAAGCCTCTGCTACGAGCTAAATGCTATTCTGTCTGTGAGACAACCATAACATTTGTTTACCCAAACTCAGCAGAACTGTTTCTCTCAAATTATAGCAAACTATCAGAGGCAGAAGAGAAGACAGAAAAGATTTAGGCCCAGATCTTGGCCATTTTTAAGTCAAAGGCTGGTCTGTCATTCCCTAAAAGAGACCAGTATTTTGCCTATAATGAGCAGTTACTATGAAGCCAGCGTTATGGCCGAATGAAAGAATAAGGAATTGTGTATGAGCAAGATCAGATTTCCTGTTATGACAAAGGATGCCTAAGCTCATGTGCAGATAAAAATGTGCACAGTGGTCTTCTACATGCTGGATCTCGTACAGGAAAACAGGTCCCTGTAACAATATATGAATTTTGAAGGAAATAGAAATAAAAATGAAGCCCTAACATGGGGTTTAATTGATCAGATACAGGGACAAATACAAAACAACTGTTCAAGGAAAAGTTTATATGATATACAGAAGCAGTTAGTGGGCTTCTTATCTTACCATCAGTTGTGACTGAGAATATTGTAAGTCTGTTTTGCAGTATTTCATGAAGGAATACGCTGAAAAGCATAATTTTGTGGAAGCAGATCAACCTGGGTTTTGGATAGAAAGGTTCTACCTCATTAATTTTCTTGCTTTCATCAAGGATACAGTGTCACAGCTGTGGCTGGCATGGATGATACAGGGGATGTAATGCAGCACATGTTGAAACAGAAGAAGATGTTTCTGTGCTTTAACAAGAATTGCACAGCAGGAGAAAAAGCATGTAATGGATGAAAATCCATCTTTGAACAGGATACTGAGTGTGATTATTAGGAAATGGTACTTTTCCTTAAGGATCTGAGAAAGACCTCTTGTTTATCACTGCATCTAACTACATAGGATGGCAATACCAATTTTAAAATAATCAATTGCTTATGAAGCCAAAACTGAAGGTAAAGAAATTGCAGAATAGTGCAACTATGACCTAGGAGACTTATCTTTTAAGATTATAGTGGAGCTAAATGATCAGTCAAGTACAATGCATACAAACTTAAATTAATACTCTAAAGTTTACATAAGTACGTACTGTATGTATTAAGAGCATGTTCACAGTAAAACTTAGCTAGAGGATTTTAAGAATTCTGGCTGCTTTCTTCTTGAAAAAAACACTTGAACAGCTGTCCCAGTGAGTTAGAGAAATGAACCCTACAGAGGGTTTGAGGGGAAAAGGTGCTTAGCTGAGAGTTTCTGAAGAATATATTTCCTAGCCTAGGGAAATGATATGAAAATGATGCTTGGCTAAGACAAGGACATTGCTCTTGTTTGCTTTCCCAGGGGAATTTGCCTTTTGGTTTAGATGAGGACATGGACATTTAACCACAGTTCTGGAGACTTTGCTCCAACACAAAATGTTCACCTCTCCAAATTGCAGGCCTGGCGTACCACTTTCCATATCTCTTACAGTTTCCCTCCTGTTAGGAGCCAAATCACTGTATGTTTGCAGAACAAAGTACACTGAAGTCTCAATCTCTGAGGCACTTTGAAGCCACAGCTCTCTAGCAAAGAGAATATTCACAGCAGGTGAGAAGGAAATAAAATGTGAGGAGGGAGAAAAGACAGAGAAAAAAAGAGGAGGCTGAACAGAAGTGTTAAACTTTCATCTCTAGTTTGTGGGATAAATGCAGGCCACTCAGTGGACACAGCTCTACCTCTCCAGATTTCATGAAGAGGCAGGAAACTCAGGTTTACAGTTTAATTCATATCCCTGGATTTTACTCCCCCCCACACTGCCCTCGTGTGGTCTTAGTTCCAGGACAAAAAATGTGCTAGAAGCACAAAAAAATGACACTTGGGGTTTTGGAGTAGTGTGAAGCCAGTCACATCAGATTTTGGACCTGATTAGGTGCTTAATTCAGGATGTTTTAACCCATCCTACTGTTCTGGGCTAAAATCTCACACCGAAGATTAGAATCTGTTTCATCTGATCAGAACAGTGGTTCTTAATCTGATTGTCAGCCCCTGTGCTCTGAGAGCAGGCTTTACTATGATCTAAATGCCGGTTTCTTACCCTATTTTAGCCTCTGGGTTGATATCTCCTGGTTTGTTGTGTGGCTTGTGTGAAATGAGTTGGTGGTTCCAGTTCTATGCATAGGAGGTGGGTGGTTATGTCATGAAAATCAATCTCCAAGCAAATGGCATGATTAGCACAATCAGATCTCTGAAACAGAGAGGTGAAGGCTTTGGGGGTAGTGGGACTGCACCACTTTCACTCAGACTGAGACTCCTACATCCGAGTCATTAGTTAATGAAGTTCAAAATCCCCCTAACCATAGAATATGCTGAATATGTTTCACTGATCTACAGAAGAGTTTTGGTCTCTTAACACTCATGTCCTTTCACAGCTCTAAACTGTCTAGAAGTGAAAAGGAAATTCCATGAGACTGGCAGGAGGCAAATGTTTATTTTACCATTGCCCATCAGTCACTATAGGGTGATTTTGTGCTCCCCCTCACCCCCAGCGATGTCTGAACAAGATCTGACTAGAGCCACTTGGAGCCAACCAGTTGTGGCTGTGTGTAGTGTTGCAGGCTATTTTCCTCTCTTAAAAAGATAGGATTACCTCACTCTCAGTCACGTCGTCTTCCTGCCATGTGCTCTTTACTGTATTGCACCCGACTGCTGCCGAAGTAAGGACCACACTTTCCAAGGTTCCAGGGCTCATTTTGTCTGTGGTATAGGCAAATGTAACTCTAATACAGCCAGCGGCAATGCGCTGGCTTAAGCTGAATGTGGCCTATAAATATTTCTACACCAGTGATTTGCTGGGCAGTGTTTTACTTTAACTGCTGCCTTAACTAACACTAAAATGCAGGATGGAGAGGGCACTCAGCCAGAGCTCTGGGCTTTCTTCCTGGCTCGGCCATGGTCATGCTCCATGTGTTCTGCTGTCTGTCACATGGGAATGGGAATGCTGAAATTCTCTTGTAAAGTGCTTATATAGCTACAATGCACTATGTAAGAATTAACTGTTATTACCGTAGACTTTGGAAGCCAAATTTTGTCCTTTCCATGCATTCATATATAATCGAATTTCCGTAAGCCTGTCTGAAGAAATTATCTGATGTCCCACCATCAAAACAAAACAGGAGAGAACAGATCTAGGCAACAGCAGGTCTTAGCAACCGTTTCACACCAAGCCCTCCTAGAAGTGAACTGATGGAAGTTCATTTCTGTGTGATTTGAAGAAAAATCTCAAGAGAAGCAATGGATAAAAGAAACAAGTGTTGTGGAACTGAATATGATGAGGCCTGTTGGGCCATGTGACCTTGGCTGTCTCCTTGAATCCTTTTCTTCTTGTTAGTGAATGCCCCTTTCCTTCAGTTCAGGCACTCTTCTGTTTAGGCAAACACGAATAACAGCTATGTATTTTTGGTCTAAGGGAGACAACAAAGAAAGCAGAAAGAACAGAAGTAACTTTTCCATGAGAAACCACAGTCTGATCTTTAACAGGCTGTAGCAATTCTGAGAACAAAATGGCCTCTGCTAACAGGCAGAGTTCTTAGAGCTTTACAGGAGAGAAAAGGCATGGTGATTTTGTGGCAACACACCTTGTGCTCTGACTTCCCTATTTAAGAAAAGGCGAAGGGTGCTAGTAGAATATGTGAGAGCAATAATAATAATAATAGAAATTAGTAACAGAATATGAATAAAATTCCTTTTCAGTTATGAGTCATGATTTCTCAACAGTGCATCCATTATAGAATAAAATACTATCCAACATACCCTGATTGTCAGTATTCAGGGCCTAATTAATCACTGAGGAAACATTTTAATAGTCATAAAAAATAAGGTACCATTATTTGAAGATGATCTGATAATGACTGGTTTGTGGAAACAAGGTTGGATTTTGGCAACTCCCTCCAAAAAGAATTCCAACCTGGACAGAATATGATTTGCAAATAGCAATGATCTGTAATTTCCAATTGTATCAGAAAAGAAGGCATCTGAAATACATGGCTGTGAAAACAGAGAATTTACAGCTCTTCTTCTATTTGTTCTCCCTAATTTTCTGCAAATTTCCCATGTTGGAACCAGTGCTTCCCATTGTTGGCCCCAGTCCCTTTTCCCACTAGCACTCTCAGATGTTCCTTATTGTCTCCTTCTATGCTAAATTATATGCAGATTGCCACAGGTGATTCTAGCATCCTTGATCACAGTGATCAACAAATACAAAAGTGGATTAGCAAAGGTTAGCAATTAACTGGACACAGAAACATATGGAGAGAGCAGGTAGCAGGATAACTGCCCTGCTCAGTGAACATGAGATTTTGCAGCTAAACTATGCAATGAATAAGTTATCATTGTAGAAGCTACATTTTGTTCATCACTTGTGGCAATAATCTGGTGGCAGGAAGATGAAGAATCTGCCGTTTGTTTTGGGGGTTACCTAGAATTTATAAGTATTTGTGGATTGGTTTTGCTTTATGTTGTAGTTTCTTAGGTGAAGTGTGTAAATGTGTATGTACCTTTATTCCCTAGAGATGGCCATTATTCTTGCTCCTCTCCTCCCTCCCACAAGCCACCATCAATGAAAATGATCAATTCTAATGAAAGAACTCAACTACCACATATTAATTTTAGATAGCACCTCAGATATACTGGCAAATCAGATTCCTGTAGATCCACTGTGCATATTAACATTGTGCTAAAGCCCATCTTTATTGTATCTGGACACTGTTCTGTGCTATAAGAACCCTGACAGCAAAGCTTTTGACTAAATCCACAACAAAGCTCTGTTTAACAGTCAGCAATCTGATCTCCATCTTCTTGGACTGTTCCTTTGAGTTGTCCCTGGAAGTTTTATTGCAACTATTTGGACCTAAACTAGAGATCAGAGTGGAAAAGAGAATTTGAGAAGGAAGAAGGGGCAAAGAAGGATTGCTACTTTTATTTATAACAGAAGGCATTTTAGTGTGTGCTCAGAAAGGAAAGGGAACAATTTAAAATCCAGCCTTTCAAGATGCAGCTTTTCATGTTATTTGAAATTTGGATCATACTTCAGTGTATTTCTATTGCAGTCCGTCCCACACTTTTAAAAGAACAGTAAATTGCCACATCACATTCTGACTATGCAGGGGGGGAAGATTTTCTGATGCTCTGTCCCAGTCCTACAACAAATAAAGAAGCCAGGGCACAAACTCACTTTTAGCTGCAGACTTGTTATAGTCTCTTTTCCTATCTCTCAAAGCAGACTCTGTTGTTGGGTGAAGGTTAGAGTACCCAAGCATGGGATCCTACTAACCTATTCTCCACCAGTGAGATGATGAATTTGCAGGACAGAAAATGTCCCAAAACACTTTACCTTTTGGACTGTGGGCCAAATTTTGCTTGATCTCCCTGATGTGAGTCAGAAATGGCTCAGTTACAATAGTGTAAATTGGATAAGCTCTATTGGCCTCAGTGGGATGGCTGAATTTGGCCCGTTGCTTTACAACTGTGTTATTAAAACAGTCAATCTTCTGGCTGCAAGGAATAATATAAAAAAATTAAAATTTACATATGTTGGGATGTGCTCTGGATAGCATTGTAACAGGATAGAATATCAGACTTAATCTTGTTTTGTACTACAGTGCTGACAACATAAGTGTGGCAGCACTGGAGAAAAAAGCAACCTCCTCATTATTCTCAGTGCATTTTGCAGCACACCAAGGCATCTGGGCAAGGAGAGTCTCAGAACCATGGCAGGTCTGGAAAAAATTGACTGAAATGAGGTGTAAAGATGAATAAAGAATGATTTCCTTGTTTTAGCTTGAAGAGGAAAGTATTTTTTTTTTCAAAAAGCAGGAAGATAAATTGGAAAGATTTGCATCTAATGTGAATGGTTCAATGTATCTCAAATTAACAGAAAAAATACATCAAAATTTATGATGAATGATATGTCTGCTTGGTCCTGTTCTCATTACACATACATCTGAAGTGGAACCAATGCCATTTATGAATAATTTAATTAAAATAATGACAAGTATTATTTTTGTAGCATACAAAACTGTAACATTAATTTAATAAGGCTGAGAATCATGAAATGCAATCTTAATTACTAGAAACTAGAATAATCAGCTGAACTGAGGCAGATGAGACAATTAACTCTTTAGAAAGGAGTTTACAGCTGCTAGGGTGGAACTAACATCCTAAGAGAGCTAGCATAGTTATCACTTTGAAGTGCACAATGTTTTGGAATAAACCGTAAAAGCAACAGACGATCTCTTCATTCTGCATGTCTTTTGAATATTCTACAGCCCTTATAATTTCTCCCAACATTTTATGTTTCCGTTGTCTGCCAGCCCCAGGGCTTAGTAATAAGTCTCCACACCAGCTGTCTTTCATAGTGGTGGCTAAGCTGTCATCAGGTGAAAGTACAGGCTAGATGATACCCGTGGATCATTGCAGACATTTGTGTCGTGTTATCCCTCTCCTGTCTCTAACTATCAAGGTCTGCTTAATAATGAGTAAAGTTTCTTGCATCTTGCACTCTCCTGGGAGGAACTTCACTGGCTTGCCAGGTAGAAACCTACTTCTGATTTCCCGACTGTCCTCTACTTTACGTTGCGGACATATTTTATAGCTGCTTCTCTGCCCAGGTTTTTACCCCTCACCTAATGTACTTAAAGAAAATAAGCATACTCTTTGTATTACCAGGATAAGCAAAGTTGTTAGAGCCTCCTCTTGTAAGATGGACTCACCTTTCCCCTGATTATTACTTCTAGTTTGATTTCAACTTTCTTTAATATTGGTACCAAAATTGTGCAAAGCTTTCTGTCTGGCTGTAAGGGAGAATGCTTTTCAAACTGGGTCACCCTCTGCAAGGGTGAACTTTTAGTCCAAGTTCAAAGACAAAAGCATCAGAAAGCTGAGAGTTATCATCCTGAGGATAAAATATATGGAGCTTTTAAACCATAAACACTGTGTTTGACAGCATCTCTGTTACTTACAGCAGGCCAAAATGACATCATCTGCTCTGCAAGTAGCACTGCTTTTTTTTGCAGTGTGTTCATTCTTCTGCTTTTCATTCTCTGGTGCCTCATTCCTGATTCATTGTATGAACTGAGCAAAAGAAGAATGGGAACTGGTAGCTGAGGCTTCATGTTTTTCTTCCAAAGTCACCGCACACTCTCATCAGCCATGCTGCCCCTGCACACTGAGGGCCAAGCGTTTCCCAGTTTTGTAGTTCTGTGAGTTGCAACAGAATTACAAAACAAGCAAAAGTGTGATTCTGTGAAGCTAAAATTCTGATCACAAATGACAAGTGTGATAGACAAATTTAGATGACATTTACACTTTCTGAATAAAGGGGGTGATTTAACCTTTGCCACAGTGTTTTAAGAGCTCAGATTTTGGAATATGGAACAACCATAATAATTAAATTAGGTAAAAAATTCATCAGCATCACCAGTTCTTATTTAAAAGTATTTAAAATGGGAACGAAATTAAGAAGTTTTCTACTAACACTAATAAAACTCACAGACTAGGAAAAAAAAAATCTTAATAAAGTGACATCTAGTGGCTACACAGCGACATGACTGAAACTCCAAGTGAGGTTGGCCCCAGAGCAAGACTCTGCACAGCCTGTGAAGTTCAAGCCAATACAGGTGCGGCAATAAAAGCAAATGCTATGTAATTTTGAAGGGAAAATACCTGAACGTGGCTTTTTAAAAACTCTGCTGGTAGCTGGCACTTGTCTGTCAGAGAACAGTGTATCCCTGGAACACAGGGCAAGTCATGTTCTAACAAGAAGTGGGTCCCACTGCAGTCTGTGCAATATTAAATTTTACATCAATAGGCAAGGATTTCTGACCCTAAATTTTAATTCCAGATTTAATACTGACAAACTGTGTGAACATAATTCCTCTTGGCTTAAGTTTCTCTATCTGCAAACTAGGGACAATACAGGGAAAATTTTTGTTTTAGCGTGGCTTTCCAGCAGCACTTTATTAGGTCAGTTCTTACAAATTGTTTGTCATTTTCAGATGGAAAATGGTACTAAAGAGCTTGATATTGTCAGGCATTTTAAAAACAGTCTTCTAATGGCAGGTAATTGAATTGATCATGCACAGGAGATGGAGAAGCTAGTATGCTGCTCAGCCTAAAGGGAAAGAAAGTGAAGGCAAGTATTATTAAAACAGTTAAATTTAGTCTTTCTCTCTCAGAAGTGGTGCATTTGGAAGACTTTGGAAAGGACAATTCTGATTTCACCACTGTCCCATGTGCACAAATGGTATTTGTTATGCAACATGTTTCACCTTTTAAAAGCTGACATGGTCATGCTGTGTAGCCTTTTTTCTAAATCAGCATAACTGGACATCTTTCTCCATAGCTTCACTAAGAACACCAACATGCAGGAGTGAAAGCATTTAATGCACTGTGTGCCAGTACAGTAGAGCTGTCCTGCATTTCAGACGGTGACTATGGCCAAAGTCCAGTTTACACTGGAGAGGCATCAGCCAGCAGATCTGATCAGTCAGGATCACGTCGACTGACATGGCTATTCTGATAGATACCCGGAATGATAGTGCTTTTTCTCTCACCAATGCACAGAGCAGTATGATGCTGCCAGGAATGGGAATGCTTCCCATCTTCGTATTCTGCTGAAAACTTTCTCTCCTAGGTTTATTAAAAATTTTTACTTATTTTTTCATTTTTAATTGTTAGCACAAATCTTGCTGCTCTTGGCATTTTCTGTGTGTTATCAAAGTTTCCCTTCCCTTTTAATTTTGTGTTTTATATTTTCTTGAAAGTTAATAGGTTTTTTAATACAATTCCAGCTCGAGGGAACATAAGGAGAGTAGAATTTGGTGGCATGAAGTGCTGAAATAGTACAAATTTCAGCAATATCTGAAATGTCTGTTGCTCCTTAGTTTGAATACATAGTATCTTTATTAGATTTTATTTCATTTCATGTGCATTCATCAGCTTTAAGTCTCTTCAACAATGGCAGCTGAATGTGAATAAGTCATATTTGCCAGGAGCACTGAAGTCTGTATGTTGCCAAGAGCAGTTTTACACAGAAGGTGGATATACCAGGGCTCTTAAATATTAACATCTAAAAATATGACTATAATTTACTAAATTTTCTGTTCATATGTAACATAACTATATTTGTCTTGGAGATAGTTTCTATAAGAAAGCACATGTATTTCTTCCTAGAAAGCAAAATGTTGTTAAACAACTTTGCACACTAAGGATTGGATCACAATTTCTGGTGGTTTACATGGTACATATCTTATTTTAAAAAATTATTTCCACAGTAAGTTTCAATGATAATCAGTAAGGTTTGACAGTAAGTAAGTTTTAATGACAGAAAATAGAACTGCGCCTTTATATGGACAGACAATTGATTTCCTGATTGGCAAAAAATATCTGATGATACTTCAGAACTGACTGATGGTGTTGTGTTTGTACAGAATTAATCTATGTTGAACCACATAATTAAATTCAGACTTTGACTCAGGCTGAAGTGTTTTGTGCAGCTGTGAATCCATGGGGGTTTAGAGGTAAGACTATAGGAATCAGGAAATTTAGAAGGGCTGAAAACTCCCACTTCACCGAAATGAGAATCCAAACTGTGTGGAGTTTTGTCTTCAAGTGTGAGTCCAAGAGAGACATTGGTTTTCATCTCCCCCACCCCTCCCCAGCTCCTCCTCCTTCTCTCCCTTCATGCAGTATCAGATTATAAATAGAAACAAAGGCTTCATGCTGGGTCTAAGCAAATACCCCCATTCCAATTTTTCAAGAAGTCTGGGTCAGGATTTCACTTCTTGGTTCTGGCCTAGTACTTGATACATTGGGATGCTACTGAATCATTCACTTTTGACTAGTGTTATGAAAACAGGGCAGGGGGATCAGTTTGTAAAGACTACCTACAGAATATGTTGTAGTGGTGGCCAGAGAATAACCTAATGGTGGAAAACACTGAGAAATTACTTCCTAGCTTACCACAAGTCTTTAAAATGTTTCTATAAAGCAGAAAGCCAATGACTACTGTGTTAAGGACTTGAAGCATACTGGCAAATTGCCTGATAGGGCAAATAAGGACATCTCACAATCCAGTCTTCACAATCCTTCTTAAACAAGAGGGAGAAGCAATTTATTGCATTCTGACATTAGACAAATAATTCAGTTCTCAGATAGAACAGTACTGAGTATTTTATTGGAACTTGCAGACACCAGCCTGCACTCTCTGTATGTTCAGGGTTTTACAAGCTGTTTCCATTATGAAAAGAGATCAATGCTGAAGCCAGGTAGTTAATTGGTTAAATCCTTTTTATTTACCAAAAAATGTAGGCAAAACACTGTTCCCCTCAACACACTAGGCAGATTCCTTGTTTATGCTTCCAAACCCTCTTTTCCAGAAATGACTCTGTTTATAAAGCTTTCTCTGAGGCAGATGATTCTTTCACTATCTCTTTACTTTTCTGTTGTTTCTGTTGGTTTGGGTTTTTTTAATTGCATCTCATTCATTAGGGCAAGAAGAGTGTTTTTCAGCCATATAGAACTTCTAAATCCAACCCTTTAAAAGGCCTGTTCACTTCTGCTGTCTTCTGTGAGAGTGAATTTCCTAGGCAGTCTATATTTTGCATGGAACACTAATTATTGATACTAATCATGGATCAATAGAAAGCATAACCTCTCCTGTCTGTATAATTAATGCAAGTGTTGGAAAGTTGCTGTAATCAGAAGAATGTGCTCCTGTTTTTTGTTTGGGTTTTTTTTCAGGATGAGTAAGACAGGACAAAACACTTACCCATCCACTGGCCACATGGTCTGCTAGAACATGCTTCACAAAGGGATAAGTATCATCCAGTGAGTTTTATGGAGGGAAAAGCTGTCTGTAATAAAAGGTTCAGGACACTAGTTGGCCCAGCGGCAATTACTCTTCAGGCAGAAATCGCGCCATGTATTATTCAGGTTGTCACATCAGTCATAGGTCCACTGAAAGAGATTAAATTTTAGATATGCAGATGAGCTACACACATTTCAATTTATGTTAACTGATACTGAGAGTCAATGTTCAAGTTGTTTTCTTAATTTTTGGTGGCATCAGCTCACTTACATGAAAGTTGAGCCAGTGGAAAAGATCAATTTAGGTGCTCTCAGGGGCCGTCCCAGACTCTCACTCTGCACCATGATGAAGGTAGTGTGCAGCACAAATGATTGGTTACATCGCAGACAGGAGCTTTGATGGCAGCACACACAAGCTTTCTGTACAGCAAACTTGGGAATCAAGAGGCTTTTGCACAGTTTAGCTGCTTGAGTCACTTGACTTCCCAGAAGGCTTACACGGTCTGTGCCACTGCTACAACTAGTACCCGAAACAGCTGATGTAAAACCTAGATTGCATCTGCTACAGTCACTCCTCTTGTTGGCACTGTGGAGGAACCCAGATGGAGCGGTTGCTGCTTACCTACCCTTCCTAAGCACCAGTGCCGCATCACAGCCTGCTTTTTAGCAACTGCTGGTAGACAGGTACAGGAGGACCAGCAAATTAACCATGATTTTAAAGTGTGCTGTCCTTTCTATATAATGTCTGTCTCATAATTCTTTCCCTTGCCCTGGAGTTAGAGCAGCTTTATATGTGAAAAGCCATCTTGTTTCCTGTTCAAAAAAGAAAGAAACGAGATTTTCTTAATTGCTCAATATTTCTTGTGAAGCAAATTCATACATAAAATGCCTCATTACTGATCACAGTGGTGTAATTGCTATTGTGGAGAAGTAATTTTAGATTTATTTTTTTTTAAAAGTCCGTCTTGTTTGACTTTTCAGGGCTTTATAACCAGCAGAGGCTCAAATGCATTTCAGAGAGGTAATTTATTCACTCATACTTTTGTTCGGTGAAGCACAGATCAGAGCCTGCTCTGTAAAGTGGAATAGGCCAAAGCCACACTGACAGCTATGGTCTTGTCTCAACCCCTTTTTACAAACTGCTCTTTGAACAATTTTTTATCACATCTTTTCAGCACACATGGTACACCCTTTCTCTGAAATACAGAGCATGTATTTCCCATTCTAGTGAGCAGTGTTGTCTCCTTGAGACTACCTCTGAAGAGTGTCTCTGTGAGTTTTGGAGCTATAACTTTGCCTTGCAAATTTTGAAAAAAATAAGTATTATGGTGTTTTTATTTTTTAAATCAGTACCTGATGCTCCAGATAATCTAGGTTCTACATAAGATATTATTTTGCTAATTAATAATGGACTGTGAGATTTCCTAGCTGGCTGTTATACTTAATCCGTTTATTGAAGTGAAATGGTTACACAATTGTCTTAAAATTTAGGGACAGCAGAATCCATTTCAGTAGGCAGAATTTAAAATAATTAATTCTGTAAAAGAAAAAAAGGCAAGCTGGAGGGTGTAGTCATTCCTGTAAACTAACCTCTGCTCAAAAGTTCTCTGCATCACCATTCAGCTGATGGATACTGTGTGGGAGGAAGGGTTTTATTTAGAAACGTGCAGCTGAAGGCTTAGTTTGCATGCTGTTAGGTGCATGCAGTTTTATTGAAGTGAACGGAGTCCTGTGCAGGGAGCAAGCTCTTAGATCACTGTAGCTCATGCTATTTCCCAATGCCTATAGAAACCCCTCCATCCTCCATCCTCTATGTGCATTACAGAACAAACAGGGAGAGCAAACAAAAAGTACCTTTGACTCTTCAAATACAGGCAATACTTTTTTGCAATAGGAGATGGCCAGCTCCATGTCACCTAGGGAGAAGTAAGTAGCACCCAGTTCTTCACATATCTGCCACTAGCTGCACTGATAATCTACAGAAGGCCACACTATATCAGAATTTCTTACTCCATCTCTGTAATTCAAATGGAAAACATTTCATTTGTAATGAATATGAATGTTTCCATTTATTTCAATGGTCTTTAAATCAGGAACTTGTTGTGTAATCAAACATGGAGAGAGGGTGAGAAAATACATGTTAAACAGAATCGTTTTGGCTATAACACAAAGACTGAATTATATTTAAAAAGACAATCTGGTTGGCAGTTATGTAAGACTATTTTATGATCTTTGTTTCTGACTTGGGAAAGGAGGAGAGCTTGGCAAGGAAATGTTTTGTTCTAAATCCTGTCAAGCATGTTCATATGCCAAAAATGCTCTTTTGTCTACTTTTCACATTTCTGAATTCTGTAGACATCAGAAAATACCCATATGTGTGTTTGTGGACATTTATTCTATTGTGAGAATGTAGATTCATCATGTGAATATGAAATCAAAGGATTAAAAAATTAGGGATCACAGCTATTTCACACGTACATGTTGGAAACCTAAAGTTTTCTCAGTATGCGTTCTGAATAGAAAAAAACCCAATTCAGTAGAAATATTGCCTTGAGTTTCCATTCACTTATACAAGTTTTACACTAGTGCAACCTTAATGCTTTCATTGGGCTTACTCCTGATTTACCACATTGTAAATGAAAATAGAATCAGGTCTATATGCTTTTGCAGACTTTCACTGATTTTTAGTAGGTTGATGATTTAGTTAGAGTGCCATAATCTCAGAAGAATACTAATCAAATTATCATTAACAAAACCATCTCAATTTCTTGAAGACATTTTTCATAACTTATTTGGCACCTTGGCTGATTTGTGCTCTGGGTTTCAGGCTGCTGTAGACTAATACAAATGATCTATAAAGAGCTATGAGGTTTTACTAGAAATTTGAAATTGTATTTACTAAAGGCAGCTTTCTTAACTACCTTTGCAAATACATCAAGAGCCTGGTGAGCCATGCCATAGTTTTCTAGATGGCCATAAGCATACGCTGAATCAAAGGGATTTTGTCTCTCAGATTTTTTTCTTGCCTAGAGCACCTGTAGCAAAGATTAGTGTGAATGACTCATAAGCCGTATCTACATAAACAGTTTTAAACACCTTCCCATACACTGTATGAACAACTGTCTCCAAGAATATAGCATTAAAATTATTAGAACAGGTATTTTTAAAGTATCAGTACTTTACATGTATTACATTTTCATTTTTATGTTCTTATGTGTATGACATACCCTAAAGAGAAACTCCAAATTCATATTATATTGGAGGTTGAAAGAAATAACTTACAGTTCCTTTGCAATCAGTGCAAAACTTTAGAAAAAAATCCTTCACTAGAATGTTTGTTTCACATTTTAACATTGTTTGGGGGACCTTAGATTAGATTAGATTAGATTAGATAGTTCACAGAGTCTGAGATCTAAAGAAGCTGACAAGTATCCTTGTAAGATGGATTTAGTGTATAAGGTGTCTCAACTAACCTGACTGAGGGGAACAGTAAGTTTATGGAGTCCCAGTTTCTGCTTCACCATTTGAGTTGCAAGAGCAATTGCAGTACATGTCATACCGAGGGCCAGTGAATAATTCTGTCCTCTGCGGTAGAATTCTGTCTCTACCCTACTTTTGTAGTGATTTTTTAGCGAAGAATGTCCAACCTTTAGTATGCAACACAGAGCAATGAAAATGATATGCACAAGTATTTCAACAGCTTGTGTAGCAGCTGGCAAATGATGTGTAGGAAGGTTTGTTCTCTTGTTTGTGTATGTGCTAAATACTTACTGGTCCTCACCTTTTAAATATGAAATACTAAATAATGAGATTTAAAGTAGTAGAAGCTCTTAGGAAAAATGTGCTTTTGTGTAATATGTGTCTCATATTTCATTATGCAATGAGGATACACCTAAAATGTCGAGACAGGACTTAAAATTTAATCTTCACTCCCACGCTAGACATTAACTTGGACTTTGTGTGAATCCAAGGGTATTCAAACATATTTTGAAAAACATTGGCTGGCCAGCTGTCTATAATTAGCAAAGGAACTGAATAACATGTCAGTAGTAATGAAAACCCTACCAAATATTTGTACTAACCAACTTTAAAGCTCAGCAAGTATAAGAATCCTGTAGTGGAATCTTTAACAATTATTTTTTACCACATGGACTAAACAGGCATGATGAAAATATGTTGTACTGCATGGTTTAAGTGTTGCAGGACCAGTAAGATATGTAGGTAATGTACTAAACAGAAGAAAGTACAATCTGAGAAACCATACCTTTAAATTAAGTTTATGATGAAATAATTTTGTATCTGAATAACTTCTCATGCATTTCCAGAGGGGAGAAGAAACAGTTTGGCTACATCCCATTAGTAAATAAATTCTGTGATGGAATATAAATGGAAAATTCTGAAATTAACATTTCAGAATTTCTCATGTTAAAAATCTATAGCAATTCATCATTTGATAGGGAATACAGAGATTTTAATTAGGTTATTTTACAAGACATTGAATGTAGAAATTATTCAATGAGGGTGCTTTCTAATCCTTGAAATGCACCTGCATGAGCTACACCAAGTAGTGCCTGTTTCAAACCCTGTTCCCTGCTGTTCCTGAACATTCATTTGGGTTTCCTGGACTGACTTTGGACATGGCTTACTACCTTGCATTTGTCTGACGATGCCTGGCGTGTTGATGGAACCAGCCGCTGTCCCAGCTATACTCTGCTTGCCCCAGCCAGCTGCCACTGGTTGCGGTCCTGTCTGTGCTATGGTTGCTCACAGCGTCCCTCACCAAGCAGCCCTTCTCTTACTGCTCCCTGATGGTGAGTTCAAGAAAGGATGGAAAGATTCCTATAAAGGAACAGGGGAATTTCTAGAAAGCTGGAAAAAAAAAAAAAAAATCATAGAAAGTAAGGGGAGAAGTACTAGAAAGCATCAGGAACATCCCCAGAAAGTAGAATGTGAAATTCCTAGAACACTCTGTGGAAGTTCAAAGAAAGTGTAGGAAAAATTCCTAGAAAACAGACAGGACATTCCTAGAAAGCATCAGGTGAATTCCTAGAAAATATCAGGATTTCTAGACTGTAGATGGGGATGCCATAGAAAGTAGTGGGGAAATTCCTAGAAAGCAGTGAATGAATTACTAGAAAGCTTCAGGACTAGTGCTAAAATGGCCCGGTGTAATTTCTAGAAAGCACTAGGAAAAATCTAAGAGAGCTCTTGAAAATTTCCAGGGTAAGGATTTCCCAGCAAGTTGCAGAAAAAGTCCTTGGAAGTGCCAGACAATACCAGCATTGATTAAAGGTCCAGTTATCTTTATAAATCCTCAGAAAATATAACTTTCATACCTCTAAGCACAGTATCTTGTTTGGTTTGAGAACTTGATGCTTCATCCTGCCTTAGACATGCTTCCTTTTAATTGTTTTATTTTGAATGTTCTCTCTTTCCTCACGAGGAGTTGTGATTTCACAGTCAGCAGCTTGTGATTTCAGATGAAGGACAAGGAATTGAAATTAATGAATTTCAAGGAAAAAAAACTTGCTGTCGTGCAAATCTTCTTAACAAGTAAAGAACAGGGGAGCACAAAAAAAGAAGTCTCTTACTCAGCAGACTCAGTGAGATTGTTTTCCATGAGAAGTTACTGGTTCTTAATGAATTACATGAATCTATTAAAATACACTGTCCCATTTTCAGTGTATAATATTCCAACTTTCTGTGCAAAATACATGACTAGTCTGATTTGAAATGATTTAGGAGGGTGCCAAAATAGCAATCACATATAGAGAAATGTGAAGGGAAAGATGAATCTCCAAAGTAGTGCCTGCCTAGACCTGACTATTGTACCTATTTGTATGAAAATTCATCCCTACCTTTGCCCTCCAAAGTCTTGTTGACTGAAAAGTTTTTCCCTTCATTCTTGTGTGATAGCATGACCCAGCAGATTGGGTCCCCGACAGCATCTCTGCCAGGCACTGCTCTTGCTTGTGCTCTTCCAAGCATGAATTTCACCAGGTCAGTTTACTTGTGTGTCTGCTTTCCCATTTAACCAGAGCTCCCCAACCACTGCGGAGCACTGTGAGATTTGTGAGCAAAAAGCACTGTCTGGGTACTTGGTGGCTAACTAAATGGAAGGTTACCTTCTTCAGGAAGAGTTCTATTTATTTCAATAGACTTTGTGCCTGAGCAGGCCCTGCAGGTTATGCTGATGTGAACATTTAATAAATACATATTCCTTGGGGAACCAAATAACCAGCTTTTCATACCAATGACTGATGAATGCACCATAGGGCTTGACCTGGCTAAAAGCATTTAAAATATTGGCCTTGTTGAATAGTTACAAGCCGACATATGAACCTCTTGGGGTGTATTCCTTCTAGATAGGAAGTTCCCCATTGTAAATAGTTTCCCTGCTTTAAGGCACCAGACTTTTAATTCAGCCTTTATTGCAAATGCATCTGGTTAATGTTAAATTAAAACACCCCAGGAAATCTGTATTTTTCAGTGTATTTGTTATTTATGTAAATCTTTGGACAGCATCCATTGCTCCAAAATCAAGTTAATTGGAAACATAGAGCAACAGGCGTGAACACAGTCCCAGCAGACCATTTTCTGTCTGATGCCGAACTGTTAATCTTTATTATTCTTCTAAGACATTCTCCAGATTTCCATCCTGTGAAATCTTCAGATGCCAGATGAAGGCACAGTCTTTTATACTGAATCTTGTCTTTTTCTGAAGACCATTCCTCTTCAGCAAATTTTAGGTAAACATTGTAAGTCAGGCTGACATAAAGCTAAATCTATGCTCTGTTGACTTGGGGCTTTGGCCTGCGTTTGCAAGGTTTAGGTAGATTCAGAGGTCAGAGTCTACGTCTAAGGCCACAGGTGCTATGCTGATTCACTCATCTATGGCCAGTGGAATGTGGTTCTCTGAATAAATGACAACCCACTCTGCAGATCTGCTACCTCTCTGTGTTGTTTCAGTGACATTTTATACCAACATAAGGCTTTGTAGACTGCTCCCAAGTTTTATCATAGGGCAGCTCTCTGTTGCATGAGATCATTTTCCCCACTGCAGATTTGCATAGTTTTGACAAAACATTTCTCTGCTTGGCTGAAACGCTTACTTTCAGCATAATGCAGCCCAACATGTTTGCCCAGAAAAAAGCACCGCAGCTTCAGCATTAAGTAACCATGGCTAAGTATACAGAGAATTTAGGAACTATCACTTGGCTGTGTTTTTTCCTCCTGTGACGAGTCTGTTTGGGTAAAGTAGCTTATTCTACACTGAAATGCTCTTGCCAGCCTAGTTATATTAAATTTAACAAATCACACTTTACCTGCCAGCATAGTCAGGCCAGCAAAAGCTCTAATGTATGTACACCTTAACCACAAAGTTAACCAGCTGTCTGTGTGCTGATACTGTGATAGTTAGCATGATATTTTGATCAAGTGAAAATCAGGCAGAAGAACAGGCCACTGCAAGTGGCTTTTTGAGACTGAGCTGCCCCACGCGTAACGTGCCACTCAGCTAGCAGAATTGCTTGAGAATCACAAGATTCTCTGAGACAACCAAAACTGAGATCTAAAGTTGGTGTTTGTATCATAAAGTCTCCCTTAAGTAGGCCACAGTGATGACAGCAAGGAAGTTTGTTCTTTGATTGCAGGCATTGCTATGGCAGTTTGCAGATGTTAGTTTTCAGGAAAAGAAGCTTTCATGGAAATGAGATGTATTTGCAGAGAGGGGTTTTTACTCTGTGATACTGGTTTTGAAACCTGTGCAGGGCTGAGAAATGTCACATGCTAGAGTGAGGTAATTAGGATTCAGTCCCCAGTTGCTTAATCTAGAATTATAAATAGTAGCAACAAGTAACAACATGTTTTTACTTTGTGAAGTGAACACAAAAGTTACCATAGGACAGCCCAGCCCCCAAACTGGGGCAAAATGATGGTATCAGCAGGGTGTTCCACCTTGGCCAATTAACTGGAGGAACAGGTGAGGCTAATTAGCCTCAGCTGAAGCCTTATTAATATGTTTATATAACTCCCGGGACCCAAGCTAGTATCTTTAGCTAGGCATGCAAAAAGTGTGGTACTGCCTTTGGAGAATTGCAGGTTTTAGATAACAAATCCTGCTCAGCTACCCAAGGACAAAGGTATGTGCATTCAGTCAAAGCCTTTAGTACTTCCACTTTTGAGAGTTTTTGCTCCAAGTCATATAGTTGTCTCCCTCCCTCCCTTTTGGCCACAGCTGCATATTGTTTTCTTTGCCTTTTGGCAAGTATGGCTGGTCAGCTTAAAAAAAAGTAGAGGGAAGGGTTTTTGTATTCACAGAACAACTGTGGGGTTTGGTGAGGGTATCTGCCTTGTTTTTTTCTGGGTTTGTATGCTGTAACAGCTCTTCCAGAATACTTTATGGCTTTTGAGCTTTATTTCACCATAAGTAATCATAATTTTAGGGATCATTGTCTTTCTCTACAGGTTCTATGGACTTTATCAGGTACCTGACTCCTTTTTGTAACTTGCCTTCTGCAGTATGGGCAGCCCAACATCAAGGAGATATCTGTGTTTTCTTCTCAGATGTGCCTTCAGATAAAAGGTATGCCTTTTTAAAAGTACTTGGTGCCTGGAGTACTTCATTGTTATTTAAAGACTTAGTCCTAGCTTTTGATAAGTTTTTCATTTCTTGTAGGACTGACAGTGGTTCTTTGGTGGCCTGGACTTTGGAGGAATTTGGGAGTAAACTATAGGCTATTTTTAAAAAATTAAATTCAAATTGTGAAAGGAAATAAAAATTTATATCACTTATTTAAAAACTGAGTCGACTAGATTTTCTAATATACGTGTATCTTTTGGTTTTGCTCTCGTAAGTGTTGTCCCACAAATGGGGTTTGTTTACCTAGTGTGCAAGCCAATAACACACAAAGTTGAGGTATTTTCAAATTAATTTCATTGATGCATGTGAATGGGTGCCTGTCTCAAGACAGCACACCCTTGTCTCAAAAATTCTCACATTTATCCACCTAACTAATACATATTCATTGTTGTTTTCCTTAATGATTGGTTCTTTCTTCTTTGCCCCTGATATAAATTAGTGTGCAGACTCTGTCTTCCTTCATTGCCTTTTTTTGAGTAGGTGGTATCATCTGAGTAGGTGGTCAATGAGTTGGTGGTCATGATCTCTCCTTGTATGAATTACCTTTTACCTACTTCTTCCCTAATCTAGGCGGTTCCAAGCAGTTCTTCAAGGTTTATTGGCCAGACCACAATTCATTATC
The DNA here is from genome assembly GCF_000737465.1 of Haliaeetus leucocephalus. Lineage (NCBI taxonomy): Eukaryota > Metazoa > Chordata > Aves > Accipitriformes > Accipitridae > Haliaeetus > Haliaeetus leucocephalus. The sequence goes on from NW_010972775.1 coordinate 8,070,977, forward strand.
TTTTCTGACATAAACATAAAGCCCTATTGTCTAGAAGTTCCTAAACCCTAAATCATGTCTAGTTATTGTTTCTCTATTTTAAATATTGACTAATGGGGCCTGTACACAGGACTTTAGCAGCTCCCTGGTTATTTCAATCATATTATACCTATTAATTGATAACATTAGCATCTGAAAATGATAATGAAATTATAAGCCTGGGAGTACTGGTTGGGTTTTTTTCCAGATGGGGTAGATGGATATAATATTTGAAAATGTCTTGGAGGAGGTTGAATATGGTTTACATATATAAGAGGGGTTAAGTAAACTGTGTCAAGATTTTTCTGCAATATTTTTCACTGAGACTAAATACAATGTGTCATCAGGTCTTTATGGGCTAACATTTATAGAAAGTATAAATTACTTTCAAATGACTGCTATCTGCTGAGGGTTAGCTGTTAAAAATGTTTACCTCTTTGTTTATAGTTTTCTAAATCTGGGTTTTTAACAGAAGTGCAGGCAACTCCTTTAAATATTACGTGTTTCTGAAGAGCTTCACTGAAGCACACTATTCTAATGGATCATTTACTGCTGATAGTGCCGATAAGCGTGTGAGATAAGCAGGTTAAATATTGACTATGTCATTTTACTTGTTATGATTGTAAGTGAGCAACTACTAAAGTATGCAAGTATATCTTGTAAGTCTAGATCAAAACGATCTACTATGAAAGGAATGATTAATTATCCATGAAATGTGTGAATCCCTCAGAAAACGCAGTTTTGTCCTCGGAGGTATTGAGATAGATAAAGTAGGTAGATAATTTATGTGTGCCCATGGAAAACCTGATTCAAAACTTGCTAAAATCAGTGGGCTTACTTTCAGTGGGAATAAAGTCCTAAATTAATGCAATGCATTAATTCCTATAGCAAATATGGACCTAGTCAATTAATCATGACTGCGGTTCAAAACTGTGACCCTCCAAATGGTTGGGGGGATTTTTCAGGAACGTAAAAATTCTAATGCATGCCTTGGATTTGAAAATATGATCAGTCCATTTGGTGTGACTCAAGTTTTAGAGCATTTTGAAGTATGTTTTCATTTTCTTATGTGAACTTTAAACCATGGATAAGTTTATTTTTAATAATTCACAGAATTTAGAGAATTTTGGAGTTGTTTTCATACTCTGTGTACTTCAAACCTTGAATAAGTTTGCTTATTAAAGCTGAGACAAATTTGTGAGAACATGATTTGATTTGAGTTTTAAGTCTTTCTCTGGACATTATGCAAAACAAAAGGAACTTCTGGAATACAAATATGCAGGTTGTATTGTAACATTACTTGCAGCTATCCTGGGAACTCATTAGTTTCCCATATCTTTGGTCTAAACATAATTTTCTATTAAGTAATTAAGCATTGAACTTGCTGTCCTGTTTCTCATAATAATATGTGTAAGTATATATAATTCTTTATTGGTAAATGGTACTGTGGAAACATAGCTCTGATAAAAAATAATTTGTTGTTAAGAAAGAAATTAGAGTGACAAGAAATTTGTGGTCCCACAAGATAAATGCCATTTTGTAGCAACATTGGGCAATGTACTAAGACTATACATTATAGAAAGCTTTCAGTATGAGTCTACACAACCTATCTTTTCTTGTAGTGTAATCAAATCTCCTGATAACATTTCATTTTCATAGTGCTCCTAATATGACAAGGGTAGAGAACATACAGTCCAAATGGTCTCTCTTTATTGCCTGGTTTACATAATTTTTCTTCTATTTGATCTCTGTAAGATATTTTCTGGCCATGTGTTATTGTTTAATCCAGTGACTTTTGGACAAGATTTTTAATTCCTGGGCTCCTGAATTTGCCTATTGTAACACCTATATATAAGCCGCCTGAAAACTAGAAAATGTCAATACATTGACATCTTTTAAACTTCTTGTCCTCGATGTAGTGTTCATGTTTCCTCTACTGTTTTAAAACTTCTTCGATACTGAGAAGATATAGAGTTTGCAAAGGGGGGGGAATAAAATTAATAGGGGAAAAGTCTAAAATGTCATGATGTGTGCCTTTAATTCTGTTATTTTCAGAGGCTGAAAAGAGGAAAATTCAAATTTATTACAGTTTAAAACATTCTCTTTTAGAAAAATTGAACAAGAAAATATTTTATTTTATTTTGAATCTTCCTAATAAATCAAAAAATGTAATTCTGGATGAAGTACAGTTTTAATGCACATTCAGTAGATCCCAAAATTTTGGTCTAGTTGGCATGTAAACAGTCATTCTTCCATATACTTCATTCATGCCAGCAGCCTGCTTTATAACTGCAAAGCTTTATTACTGTTTTATATATAGTCTGTTCTGACTGTGGGTACACAGAAGACCATCACTCAGGGTTCATAGGAAAATGCTTTTTTTCCAGTACAAATTGTGAGGAAGAGTTGTGTGTAGGTTTCCATAACCTGGATGCTAAATTCAGAATGTCTTTGCAATTTGTCTGCAACTATTACAGATTGTGTAGCCTTCCTCGTCACAGCTGTGGCTGATAGCTTTCTCCACCCTTTTGTAGAGAGCTTACTTTTGCAGTATTCAGGATGTGGAAGTCATTTTAAGGGGCTGTTCTGTTTTTCATGGGCAAATCTGTGTCTAATTTTTTTGGTCATTCAACACTGCAATAGGAAAAAGTAGTTACCACTTAGGAAAATCTCAGATATTGACTAAGGAGTAAACCATTAGATCAGATCTCTGCTGACATGAGATATTCCAATGTGCTATTTCAATAATGACCACTTGCTTTGCTTTAAAGATTTTTACTAAGGTTCCCAGGAGGCCAAAACAGCCACTCAGCTTAACAATGAGCTCTCCAGCTCTGGAACGTTTAGCTCATGTTACTGTATGGGTCACTTTACCACCTTCTGACTCCTTCCCTGCAGGTCCATTAGCTGGTAGCTAATGGTGTAATGGAAGCAGCCCATTCTCCCAACAGCCTCTTGCATACAAAGGTAGCTGTTCTTTTCTGTCTTTAAAAATACTTCAAAACTGGTGACACTTTTCTTTACAGAAGTACAACAAATAACATAAAAATAGAACTGCAGCTGGAATGTGAGCTACTTAGCATGGATTAATATGTTTATTAAAAATCTAGGGATTTTGGATAGTCTTGTGAGATACACATGACCTTTTCATGATACTCCCCAGAGATACTAGTCATACTGTCCAAAAGCAGCATAAAGGAGTTCAGTCTCATACAAACAATATAATTAAGGCCACTTTGAGCCTGGTAATGGGATACGAACATAGTAGTCCTGCTCAAATAGCCTTTCCAAGTATACCACAGTTGTCAAATATTGCAGTTATTGGTGCAATTAGTGCAAGGGTTTTATATCTCTAGATATAAGTAAGTTTTGTGGTTTCATTCTTAAATACAAAGAATCAGTTTCTTCTCTTTGTGAGCTTATGCTGAATGCTTCTTTCTGTAATACGGAACCAGAATCTGCCTCTGAAATTCTGTGCATGGAGTATGGTGATCTCAGACTGGAAGTCTATCCAGCCATAAAAAACAGCCATCACTCTCAGCCTTTGTTAGAAACTATATTATTAACAGTCTCAGCAGAGAGGTCAAGGACTGCACAAATGGTATAGGCTAATGTATCTTCGCTACAATAAAGGGCTAAGTTCAGGGTTAAGGATTATTGTGGGGCAGCACAGAGAAGCTGTGTAGCATATTATCATCCCCAGTACTATGGGGCTTCATCATTGTGCTTAGCATCATACAAACGTAACAAAAAAATGTCTGCCCTCAGACCTTAAAGTCTAATCATTGTCCTCCCCATCTGGGCACAGAGGACCTGAGTGACTTAAGTGTGGCATCTCCTATTTGCATTAAATTTGCTCACTCCATTTCATACTTGCGCTGCTGCTGACTACAAAAGCCACCTATGTAAAAACAGTAGGATCAATAAACCTTGCTCTTACAAATTAATTTTTAACAAGCTGTTAACATTTGAAAAATGTTCTAATTAAGACATTCAAATAAGCAAATGGCTTGATATAGACATAGTCCACATATTTAAAGGCTGAGACAGATAAATAAATTTTTTTAAGTTAATGTGATCTTGTCATACTCATCACATTTACTATGTATATTTTGCATCAAAATAATATGTTTCTGTAGCATTTATAGCACTGTGTCACAGTCTTCAAAACATAATATAGTAAGTAATGGTGATAAACAGCATCCTGTCCAAATCAAACTTTTAAAAACAATCTTTGCTTAAAAAAAAAAAAAATCTACTGGTGACTATGGGGCTGATTATTAAAACTTAAAAGTGCTGTGGCTTTTGATACATAACTGACTGAAATTATTCTAGGAGGTGTGGCAGTGTTGATGATTTTTAAAAAAAACAACAACAACAAAAGCCACCACACAAAAAACCATGGGTTCTTTAAAGTGCTGCCTTCTACCGGGAACTGTTCTTTGCCAGGTAAATGCTTATGGCAGCGCAGTCTCAGCAACTTCTATTCACATCTTCTGTGTGTATTTGTAACACCCCTTGGTCAAAGCAGAAGAATCGCAGACCTGAAGTATCTCCTTGTGCTACATTTGCTACAATAGAATTTTTTTTTTCTGTCTAAGCTTTTGTCTGACCCTTATTGCAGAACAGCTAAACACCTTTAGTCAGCACTGCTGCATCCCTCCTAGGTAGGCTGGCTGTCCTCTTCCATTTGTAACAGTGAAGCTGAGGTACCACTATAGCCTTCGTGCTAGACATTGCTTTTGATAATGCTGTCCTACAGAATAAAGGACTGTTCTGACAGTGAAAATCTTCCCAAAGCTGCTCTAGGAGGAATGTTTGTGGGAAGACCACCTCTAGGGCTTACTGAGCAGCTGTAAATTTTGGAAGCCTGGTGTCTAACACATTGCTCTTCCGCAGTCAGATATACCACATGCATGGAGTCAGGGAGCTTCACTGTGTATACCAAAGCTGAGGAGTGAGGTGATCATGGAGGAGGATGCATTTATCAGACCAGATAAAAGAACACAAAGGACTGCATTTGTGTTTATTAAAAAAAAAAAAAAAATTTGAAAAGTCCAGAAGAGTTGGAACAGAGTAGAACACCTTCAGGAGCATCAGGAAAAATGAAGCAAAGTTCATAGCCAGATGGTATGGTGTTACAAATATATTAAGGAAAAATAAGTTTGATAGTAAAGCAAACTAATTATTTTTGAGCGTGGTTATCTCAGTCATGATAATGTTAAAACACCATCAAAAAGGCTCAGATCATAGAAGTTCTTTTACAACTTTTCATTTTTATAAACTGTACACATTTGCTATTTGGGAATGGAGTGAAGTTTCTACATCTGGAGAGAATGGCCTTTTTTTTTTTTTTTTTTCCTCCCAGATAGCTGTGCTCTAAAGTATACTTAGTATTTTTTAGGGAAATATGTTTGTTTCTGTTTTTCTAATTTCTAACAAAATTAGCTGAAATCAGATGTACAAATAAGAACTCTGTTAACCTTAAACATTTTCCATCCAGAATCTGGAAGACAAGCTGATTCTTACTGATTTATGCATCATATCCTGTAACATGGTGTAGCTAACTACCCAGTTTTTCAGAGTCAATCATGTATAACAAATAAAATCCACCACTGCCTGAGCTATGTCTCTTGTTCTAGGATTTCCCTGGGGGTAAGTCCAAATCCCATGTACTGTAGATCTCCCTTAGTGAGATAATTATTGTCCTGCCAGGTTGCTGTAAGCAACACATCTGATCAAAAGCAAGGAAAAGGAGTGTAATTGCCAGATGAATTGTTGGAAGACCAGTTTACTAGCAGTATACATCTTGAAATTGCGTGGAACCGTATGCATTTTGAAATATGTCTTGAACTTGGTTTTTTTGGCTTAATGGAATATTTTGGATGGGGCCTGGTGCTCAATGGATATGAAAGGCCACAGTCAAGACAGGAGCCCAAGACAAAGAACCAGAGGCCTGCTGCCAGTTGTACTAGAAAACCAGGTAAAAGACTTGGAAGAAGAAAAGGCTACAGATCCACATGCAGGCAGGGTAAATATTTTAGGTAGATTTTTGTCCTTTGTTTTAAAGATGTATGGTTTGGTTCCTTGTGTTTCTCTAATTTCAGAAAACCACCTGTGATAGCAAATGGGGCTTATAATGCCTTCCAGTATTCTGTAGCTTTCAGTAGTTTGTCTTTTTTGTGACAGAGCAGATTGAAATATGTGTGCGTTCATATCCATATTTTGTTCAGCTATCATATTTTCTTGGATCAGAAGCCTCTGAAGTGCTAGTGGTGTTTGCATATACATTATGCTTACAAATGGCCTGTGTCTTTGAAGCATTCTTCTGTAAAGACTATTCATAGGTGTGAAGACAGTGTATTTCTGGGTCAAGGTTTGTCTGTTGTTGCTTTCCTCCCCTAAGACTTGCTGGAGTAGCCTTTGTGTTTGCTTTATCCCCTGGAGTTCCATGGTAATCTGGCAGCTGGATTTGTGTCTCTTTTTATTCATGTTTCTGATAGCTGTTCTTCAGTGCTAGCATCTTCAAAAACGTGTTTTTTCTATAGTCTGAAAAACGTGAACCCATTGGGGATTACACGTGTATGAGATGAAATTCTGCACTGAAGCCAAACAGGCTTTCTTCCTTAGGTGGTAGAATGGTTACATAGCAGAAGTTTTCTGCAGTGCATAGCCATCAGTTGCCAATGTCTTGAACATCTGAGATGGAAATGAGGATAAAACAATTCTGGTCTTGGTATTGTGCAGTTTTAATGGAAAGGTCCTTACTGCCTCTTGTGATGGGTTGCAGGGCTGGAAATTAATTCGAGAAAGTTACTACTGTGCTTTACCTTTTTCCCACTGAGATTTACATTCTTTTTTTCCTTTTTTTTTTTTTTTTTACTTTGTTTCAATAATCTGAAAATGTTCTAATCATCAAATTTTGCTCCTTTACTCTGGAAAACACCACTGCTGTAGTTTAGTCCTTTTATTGTCAAATATAACTTATTTTGTAAGTCTATTTAAAAGGCATTGACAAAACATACGACTAATTTAGCAATGTTTGTTGTCAAGCAAGTGCTGCTGCTTAGGCCTCGTGTTTGTTATTTGATGCCTCAATCATGCTACAGAAAGTGTTGCATCTGTTCGGTTCTGGTTGAGATTGTTCGTTTCCTTCTATTCAGATGCTGACTTTTCAACTTAACATATTGTTTGCTTTGCTGCTTTTTCATTCACAGACCTGTTAATAACTGGAAGGCAGGCAAGGTTTCCTGAGAAGAGTTGTACAGTGAAACAAAGTACTGTTATTTCTGAGGGTGTGGAAAGTATTCTTGACCTATTAGACTGTTATGTGCCTAATGCTGAGGAAATAATAGTATTAATGTGCCCAAACTGGTTGTCTTGGTGATACAGAGAATATTAGAATTTGCATCCAAGACAGACATGAGTTTTCTGATAGGTGAACAGAAAGACAATCTTCTGACAGTGTTACTTCTTACTGTTGTCTATTTCTGTGTTCCCCAGTAAAATGTGATTTCTGAAGTAACCAAGCATTTATCAATCAGCCTTTTGGCTGACCTGGCCAAAAGGGCTTGTTCTGTTTTACCAGCTTTTCGAGTTTCATCTCTTCTTTATTATTTCTTTATTTGTCAGTGTACCCAGGATCCTTGATTTCTGGACAGTTGGAGCAGTGTTTGGAGTGTGAAAGGAAAGCTTGATTTCTAATAATTTAAAGCAGACTGCTCAGTCTCTAGGCAGGTCAGAGATGGACTGTATTAGTCTGTCCTCCCCTATCAAAGAAAAGGAAGGAGGTAACAGGGTCATCCAGCCAGAAAGCTTGATTATTGCTGATTTAAGGTGCTGTAATATTCATATTCCCTATCTTAGTAACACCTTTTGAAGGAAGTTGTGGTCAGCAGAGAGAAAAATGACATAAATGTGTCATATCTAGCTTCATACTATATGGATTTCTTTAATCTGTGATTCAAATGTATAAAGAAACACCAATGGCTAAAAATATTTGCCTACTACTGAGACTATGCCTTTAGAGTGTGCAAATAAGAAGGAAGACACACTCGCAGTACAATAATTATAAATTTTTTTAACAAGTTGTAAGTGCAAACTAGAATATGAAAATCGAAACTACTAACTGATGTGCACAGAATATTTTTTTCTGGATGATCTTGTGCTATTTTTAATAGTGGTTTGAAAAAGGAAGGCTTTAAAAATTGTACATGTTTGAAAGAAGTAATCTGTTATGCAATAACAATTGTACTAAACAGAAAAAGAGCAGCTGTTACTGGAAGTTACAGTTAATTGTTGTATTTTCCAGCACAAGGTTGTTTGGTGGGAACAGTGGGGAAAAAAATGCAAGCAACTGCCAAAAAACAAGCATGTGAGGTGAAACTTGAATTTGCTCTCATGAGAACTTGAAGGTTCATAAGTAACTGAGAAAAGCACGCTGTATTTAAATCTCTGGAGGTGTACTGTACTGTGTAGAGACAGAGCACAGCATACAGTGTTGGCAGGAGAAAGAAAGGAGAACAGAAGATCAGAAAGACTGGTGGGAAGGTAAGGGTCATCAGGATGGATGGAGGATAAAGTACCTGCTGCCACTTCAAATGTTTTTTTTCTTTTGTGGCTTCCTGAGTATATTTGAAGCTCTTAACCTTTCCCTCTCCCCTTGCCCCCACAGAACAGGTTTTCATGTGCTTTTTAAATAAAATGAGCAAAGTGTGTCCCTGTTACAAGTCTATAGAGTAGAAGATAGACAAATTAGCTTGGGGCATTTTGTAAGAACTGTAGGCCGAATCTGATGTGATATATGCATGCCTCAAAAGCAATCTCTGAAGAGGGACTTAAGCAAAATATCCCACCTAGGTTCTGGCTATTGTTAGACCAGTGGGAAAGCTGTGGCAGAAAGCATCCCTAGGCAGGCTGCAGACAGGAACAGGAGAAGGTCCAGAGGCGAGGGGCCTGCCCCTCTTGTTGCATGGGTGCCTCCTGGCCCAGCAGTGGCCATTATTCATATATGAGCATTTCTCTGTTTTGGCACTGCTGCTGACCCACAAAATCTGCCACAGGGTCTGCGCTCTGGGAATACAGCTTGTTAGTCAATGTGTTCTTCCAGCACAAGGCTATAAAACATTGTAGGTCATAATAGGCAGCTATTTATTTCTTAATATATCCTTAGGTGCCAGAGGGGAGATTTTTTTATAAAAATAAAAATAGTGCTGGAATGCATTTATTAGGGATTGACTGTATTTATTTTGAACCACAACACATTCATGCAGATCCACAGTCAAAACTACAAGAAAGTACAGTTTCCACTAGTCTGAGCTCGATTCTCTGAGCACTTATCCTTGCCTGTATTGGTCCTGTTATGAATAATTCCACTGGCTTCTATGAAAGAACACGCAGTAGCCAACCTTTAACCCAGTACTATTTGCAGGATGACTCTCTAAATTACTTCAGTACTAAGTTTAGCTCTAAAGAACAAACACATTGCCCAAAAAAAGAAAAAGAACAAACACAGACTGAAAGTTGAGCAATGCTCTGAAAATGAATTTTTTTCAATATTAAAATGATCAAGCCTGATTACTATTCATTAACCAGAATGTCTTACAGCTGAAAAAACTGTTTCTTGTCACCAGCTGTATCACATTAATTCAACACAAGTGCAACCACTGAATATCAGTTGATATTAGAAAATTGCATAGTTTATGCAAATTAAAAATACTTTTTTGTTTTGCACAAAACAGATCATGATGTCTGTGTAAGCTTACAACATGAGATGGTTATTATTGTTCCCATTATATTATGGAGATACTGGTCATGGTTCTGTAGTTAAGACCCAACTGAGTTTTGTCCCTAAAACAGGAATTCATTCTTATACTTATAAATGTAAATTATGTAAAATCTGAGACAGGTCTATAACACCTTGCTCCTGAATGAAATTATGGCTTTTGTGAAGTTGGTATGAATTGTGGCATTAGTACCATGTGTCTTCAAAGAATTTACAAATATATTCAATGATTAATTAAAAGTTTAAAAATAAGTTCTTTAAGCAAGCACAGAAGTGACAACAACTTGAGAACGTATTTTAGATATTGCTATGCTATCATGCTAGTGTGTCACGGCTTATGATTTGCATGTTGATAACTTCAGACAAGTAAATAACACTTATACAGAAATTCAGTGCATAGGAATGGCATAAGTAGGCCAAACAAGATTTCATGCTGATTTACAGGCAGAACCTGTTGTGATCAGGAGGTTTTGAAAAAATGTACAACTTTACGTACAGTGGAAGAGTAAGTGCCTTTCAGACCCGAGGGCAGCCCTCTGACTGTTCCTACCTAGGTAATCCCTCTCCAGACACAGATGGTCGGCAGCCACCGAGGAGTGCTCCTGCCAGGTATCACCAAGGGGCGAGAGACAGTGCTCATTGCAAGGGGGAGCAAAAGGAGGCTCAGTCTGCAACCGCTTTTATACACCATCTTGTTTTATGTAGCACAATTTATCGATATACAGGACAGGTGAACTAGCTTGTCTGTGCTGCCAGTATAAGGTCTACAGTTAGGAATAATTATCACATTGTATTCCTGATTCTCCTGTATCTGCCTCTGCTCAGATTGAGGACTGATTCTGTAAACCCTTGCTTCTTGTTATTGTGGCACTCCCGATAATGGCACAGTGTAGTCAAATGTGGATGGGTAAATCAGTTTTTAACACACAGAAATGCTGAACCAAATGAGCATTTTGCACAGGGTTGATATGGTCTCTGGGCAACCTGAGTTCATTACAGTTCTGAAAGTTTTCTTCAAAAACATAGTTAAAAATGGAATTATGCTCCCTCGATTATACAGCATCATCTGGCCTAGGGCTGCAGCAAGCAAAGCTTTTCTTGACCTGCTAATGCTATCCCTTTGCTGCCATGAATTTGGTGTGGCATACTAGGGAGCATGATAAAGACATACAGTGACACAGGCCTGATCTGCCCAATGCCGAGGCAGATTCTGACCACAGTATTTCCCAAACCACTTGTGTGGATATGTCACCAACGTGCACAGGCTACTACTGGCAACACAATGGGTTCCTCCCTTCAAGAGTGAAATTGGAAAACGGTGTGGAATTCTAGGGAGCAGAGTTGTAGGAAACCAAAGGGGAGAGGACCCCAAAATGAGTACATTGAACTGGTACCCTGAAGTTTTGCCATGAAAATAGCTCAGGAGCGAGCATCACCGAATAGGATGTCTATTTATTCATGATCACCACCAACAACCATATATATATGTATACATATTAGAAATGAACTTTGATTTAATTGGATACCTTCAATTCACAATGATTAAGCAGAAAAAAATTCATTTTTCAAGGCTAGTTATTTAGAAAGTGGTACATGTCCAACTGCTTCTTTTAATAATAGAGAACCCATGCTTCAGAACTCTGATGCAGAGCCGGCCTTCCTTGGGGAATTCAGATCTAGGACTAGGTCTGAGACCAGTTTCTAATTTAATTACTGTTACCAAAATAAAAATTACTCCCACAAAGCGGATGAAATCCCCCCATGTAGATCAGCAGCAGAAGGCCTCTTTAAAGCTTTATGGTATAGACATAGGCCTTGTGCTGATGTCTGCACAGCATAAGCCTCTGTTGCTGGCCCATCTCCGCAGGAATGAATTGTATCCAGAAAGCACAGCGGAAAAGGTTCGGAATAATATTCTAGGTTAGGCTCTTAATATTGGGTAGCATAAGGGTCAAGTAAATAGTTTTAAAATAACTGAACTTTATTACTGTGAAGAACCTGTGTGGAAGTACAGCTTTGTCTTTTTGGTGTTGATCTTGTAACACACGGTTTTTACCTTTTGTGATCATATTCTGAGTTACTAAAGCTCATCGCTGATGAGTTGATTCCTTGCTGTTCAACTAGTGGTTCCATAAAAATTTAGTAAGTTATTTAAAACTACTTCAATTGACATTTGGCAATTCGGGTATTGTTTTCAATTTTCAGACAAGCCATTCTTAAATAATGGCTATAAGAAGTGAGTGATGCTTTTAGATGTTAATTCAGCACTGAACCAATTAACTACCCATGTATGCAGTTTTGTAACAATATCTCATCTATTTTCAGTTAATTAGGCAACATGATTAAGATCATATGTGTTGAATTAACAGGTCAGTGCATTATCTCACTACAATTTCATCTAGGAGACAACTTTATCGGAAAGCCATATGAAAAGAACAACAATTTATCCACCCCCAAGTTCCCAGTTTTGAATGTAATCAGCCCAATGTTTCATGGAAAGAGGTCAGTTTTGAACTTGTTTCCTATATAGATTTTTTCTGCTTTGAAATGTGAATTTCCAGTTGAGGCATACAGGTTTAATAAAATGGTCTAAACAATCATTTGCGTAAAAACTGCACAACAGAATGAGAGAGAAAATTCTTCACTTCTTACTCCATATTGGTCAGTTCATATTTATCATACACGTCATTTTCTTCTTCTGGCTGAGTATCCGAGTGATGAATTTCAATAAAAACAATATAGATCGTTGCTCCAAGTACACCTCCCAGCATAGGTGCAACTATAGGGACCCACCACCAATTATTTCCAGCCCTGTAAGACCAAAAAAAAAAAAAAAAAAAAAAACAAAAAAAAAAAACCCCCAAGAATTATCATTATTTATTACTGTAGTGAATACCCTACCTTATATTTGGCACTAAGCAAATGCAGTGGTGTGTCACACACTATACTGTAGACATTTCTATTTTGTCTCACATTTCTGTAAATGGATGACACTCCTGTCTGTCCTGCCCACGTTGTGATTGAAATGCTAAGTAACAACCACCAGACATGTTGGTCTACGTGCTGTACTTGCGCCTCAGAAGATAAGGCCTCTTTACTGCATGTCTGCTTTGGGGCCAAGGGATAATTTCTCCCTTGTGGAAAATGGGCTTCATTGACTTACAATGAAATAAACAGAGACATATTTATTGCACAGCAGTTTTGACTGATGCTGTTGCCAGATGCTCATGAATAGGTTTTCAGGAGTGATTAATGCAAATATACGTTGCAAAGATGGGTTATCTCATCTGCATGGAGATTTGCAGGTTCAGGCCTGCAATAGTATATATGGTGTTCCTCTTGACAAGTATAACAATTATACTTGATTTTGAGTATATGTGCCTTAAGGAATGTAATAAAACACAGTGACTGTAAAGTGGCTTATACTTGACTAGAGTGGTCAAGATTCAAATTTCATGATGTAGAGTCTTATCTCTCTGATTAAAATGTGGTGTCTTTCAGTAAGAGGTAAATAAGAGTTTAGAAGTTTTATACACCTAAAACTTAATATTTTTTAGAAGTGCTGTGTTCAGTGAGAAAGTCTGGCCCATTGGCTCTGCTGAAATGTTTGCATTGTCTTTGCACAATTACTAGGATTTAATTTTAAATGTGTAGATTTATGAACACTTTTAAAGAAGCAAGTCCACCATTAAATGGTATAAAACAATAAATAACAACATCTTTATGCAGGAGACGTGGGCTTGTAGAATTGCTCTCCCTTTCCTGGAGGTCCACATTCAGACAGTAAACTACTGAGTATTGGTTTCAGAGCACAGACTTTCTTAACGGTACTGGTGCATGAAGGTGTTTTGATTTGATAATGTGCTGTATTAATTGAATATGCGGGTCTGCAGTGAAAACCAAGCTACCTCAATTTCATGCATATTGAAAATGGGGAAGTAACAATTTTTTTCTTCCAGAAATACAAAGGGACAAGTTCATCTGTGAGAGGAACTTTACAGGAAGCTGCCAGGGGAATTTTTAAACTGTAAGGATAATTATTCAGCACTCAGTTGTATAGATTTTTGCAGAAGTGAACTTGTGGTTAAGTTACAACATGAGAATGGAACAGGGCTAATGTCACAGTGCCCTATTGATGATAATATTATTCCTTGTTCAGGAATGCCTTAGATGTGCATGTTTTGCCTTTGGAATTATTTATATTTTGCCCTGAGGATATAAAATAACTCCTGATACTGTTCTACTGAGTTTATAGATCTGTGTGTTCTTGAGTCATGAATGTCTGTTGAGCCCCTGAATTTCTGGAACAAGCATGGACTAAGGTTTTATTGAATTAATCAGCACACCAAAATCTGTATCAAGTACTTGCATGTAGTCTTCTGTGTGCCCACGTGTGTACATTGGCGTATAATGAAGGTGTTTCTTGGCAGGTTTCTCTCTCTGCTTGTTCCATGAACTGACATGTGCCTCGTTGGCTCCTGCATGACCTTCTCCAAATCATGGCCTGTATTTGCAGCAGCTGCTGTCAGCTGTGCTTCAGAGACCCTTCTGCTAGGCTGATGGGCGTAAAGTCTTTCTAGAGAGCGATGCCAAAGCTGAAATGGGATCGGGACACAGCTGACATGAGTTTCCATGACACTCAATCCTCCTTCATAGACACAGGAGCAAGAACTCTTTGTGCCAAGTACAGATAGCTACACTGAAGTAACCTTAGTTCCCTTATACCCTAGCTTACAGCTTTGCTGCCAAGTTAGCAGGAAAACATCCAGCTATGCCTTTGTCGTCATCAGGTGTTTTTGCTGTGGGGCAGAGCAGGGGGGAGCCAGTCGTGAAGGGCAGGAGGCAGCGCACGGGCCTGGCAAGCGGCACTTTGGTTAACTGCAAAAATTTCCAGGAAAATGCAGTGTATAAGCTATACGGACTGGGGCCTTTGGCCCGTTTTAGACCTGCAAATGCATTTCGCGCCTAGCCAGCTGCTGTGGGAGGGTGAGATAACGCTGTTCGCTGTAAGAAATGCCGGGATGATTCAGGCATTGGGCAGCGTGGAAGGCGCCTGGCTACCGGTCTACGCTCGGGGAGGAACGCGGCGCGTTTCGGAGGCCGCGTCGCCGTGCAGAGAAGAGGTGCGTCTCCCGGCTCTCCCCAAAACGCAGTTCAGTTCACTGCGGGCGACTGGTCCCCGGCGCCGTCGGCGGGGCCGGTGGCCACGAGGTGTCAGCGTTACCGCGCTGGCGGCGGCGGCGGCCGGGCCCTGCCCGCCGCGGCTCCCGGCCCGCAGCGCCGTCACGGAGCGAGGCGAACGCCGCCTGGGCGCTGCGGCCGTGGCCGGTCAGACCCCGCCTGGGCAGAGGTGCGGAGGAGCGCGTAGTAAAGCGGGGGCGAAACGTTCCACGGCTACCTTCGAATGCGGCTGGGAAGCGCTGCTCTGGACCGCCGCTTCTCGCTGCCGTTTCGCGCTCCGTTGTGCTTGTCAAGACCCGCAGTCCGGTGTTTGTACTCAAAGCTCTGGCTGTTTTCTCGCTACGGGCGAGAGAAACTTCACCACCCAAAACTTTTCCTAAGCTTGTTAGAATATTAAGCACGTGCTTAAGAAAGCCTCCAGGTTATCTCCGTGGTTTGAGGACAAATCGTAAGAAACATTTAGGTCTCTGAAGTCAGCAGTTGTCTCCTAATGAGGGGGACGGTCGCCATCTGTGACACCTACTCCCAGCAGGTTGAGGAGCAGTTTGCAGGAGCAGGCCACAGTGCTGACTACATCTGTTGTGTGCGAAATGGTGCTCTCTGCAGGGTGCTGGACAGATATCCCCTTTTCAGCTGCAGTGGGTCAGGACAGCTTCAAATTGGAGCCTTTAACCAAAACAAATCCAGTTGCACTGGCTAGGGAAACCACACCATAGCCCGCGTCCCCTAGCTTGATTCTCAGGGAAACTGCTGCTCCAGGTGCCTTTGTGCAAAATGTAATAACAGCAACATTTAGAAAATCCCTGCTCAACCGCCTCCCTATCCTCTGGACAACTCCATAGTCCAGCAGAAGAGCTCCCCTCCGGTCTACTTGCAGTTCCCTGCCTGAGAACATGATAAAACCAGAATTTACTGAACCTGCAAGCACAAAGAACGGTAGAGGGGGTTTTCCCCCTGTGAACCAATTATCTCAGTGTTTAGAGCATTTGCTTGGGATCAGGGTGTAGAGAGTCTCATCCTTCTGTATCTGATCTATTCCAAAGTGAGGCTTTCCTGGTGGTCCCTGGCTGCTCTGTAGGCAGCACTTGAACACTCACTGACCTGGACAGAGAATGACTTGGTTACCTTGTGAAATGCTTCCACCCTCACTCCAATGAATGTTCAATGCGTCTTCAGTATTTCCTGTTGTTCGGTTTGTGCAGCACTCCCCTCGTGTTACTGTGGAGGTTTCATGCTTAGGTCCCAGTTCCTGGGCATGCCTTTCACTAGAGAGCTTAAGCACCTGCCTCAAGGTTGTGAATTCCAGTTAAGCTGAGACATCCAAGGTTTAGCTGTCAACTGTTGCTGCATCACTTAAGTCTCTCACATACATGTAATCCCAGCAGAGCATTAGGCAGTTCAGGATCCCAGCTACAATGGTTCAGACTCCTCCCATGGCCTGTAATTGATTCAAAGTTTCCAGCTACCTAACAAAGCTCAAGTTCTTCCTAAATCCAACCTGGATCTATGCTGTAACTAGATGAGAATATATTCCTGTTGTATCATTCCCTTGAAAACTTGGTTATAGCTGTAGCCTTATAACTGAAGGCAGGGAGGAAGACTTCTTCCTCAATTTATATGTCCCTGAGACTGCTGTAACTTTATTCTGGCAATGACCAGAGATTTCATATCTCATTTTTTATGTTCCCATTTTTAAATTTCTTAGTATGGTCTTTACAGTGGGGATGCATTCCCTCTCTGTATATAAATCCTAAAACTAAATTAGGGAAGAGCCCCTATCGGTACAGATGTAGAGTTTTCTTTTAATTTCTTAAATGTAAATAAGACCTTACTGTTGGAGAAGAGGGGAGTTCACGGGTATTCTGTGACTAGACTACAGTACCATCAGGCTTCCAAACGTTTTCAGCAACATAATAGCCAACTTCATAATATATTACAGATTATAGCACATGACACTATAATTAACATTATAGTCAACAACTACTTATAATTCAGTAGGCATGAGAGGAGAAACCTAGGTGTGGGATGTCACTTTGTGTGCTGCTGTTTTTAGGAAAAAAGAAAGAAGTGCAGTCTAATGGTACAGTGGTAAAAGCTGCTGGCGAGGAAATGTTTGGAGGTAAATGGGCTAGATTGCCAACCTCCTGCCAGCAGCTCCCCAGAGCTGTGTTACATCCAAGCTTTGGATCTGGCCTACAGCATGACTGTGTGCCCATTTCTTCTATGCTGTGCCTAGCTTTTTTAGGGTTTTGCCTTTACTAACGCACATGATTTGTGTAGATGGAAGTCATACTAAATAAATACAGATTATTTGTACTTGGTGAAGTAGCTAAAATGAAATCTCTATTAAACAGAGCTCTCTAGTGGTCTGCAGTACTTCTGGGGATTCCTACTTGTAAATAACTGGAAAAACAAACTATACAAAAATAAACCAAAAAATCTGCCTCCTGATGACAGATTACTCTTACTTAGATATCCCAGAGTGCCTCTTACAGTGGATATGTGTAAGCCGTGGATTTGATGTGCAACTAATTAGCTGTGCATTTGGCCAGCCAAGAGCGTGTGTGTGCGTGCACACATGCATGCACAGGGATTTGAGAGTGTGCTCTGAAATGTGGGAAAACGAAGGGAGCTTGCTTTCATTCACTCCTTCGCTCCCAGGCAGGAAGTCAGGCTTTTAGATTGTTGTATATTTCTGCAATAACTCAGTAGTAATAATAGGCTAAATCAATCTGATATGTCTGTGTTTTTTACAGCACCCAATAAATATTCCCACCTAACTCTCTCACGATTTCTTTTTTTTTTTTTTTTTTTTTTTTTTTTTTGGAAAGCTGCAGGACAAGAGAAGAAAGCACTCATATTTCCAGTGACCTCTAAGGAACTCTAATACTTTGGGAAGGGTCTGCTTGAAACAATGATTGATATTAGAGATAATGCATGTTTGATTTGCCTTAGGAGCAGGAAATCCTTTTTAAAGCCCAGTTCCTAGAGGATGTCTGGCTTAAAGTGCATGAATAGCTTCTTCTGGTATGCAAAGAATTACCTATATGTACGTAAAGTTTGACTTGGTACCATGTTGAATCAAGATCTTACTTTCCTAGGAAGCAATCTTAGCCAAGAGCATTTTACTTCATATCCAGGCATACTTACGTGAATACTTCCATCCCCCATCCTGCAATGGCTGTGAAGAGCCTTGGGCCTAGATCCCTGGCCGGGTTCATGGCACAGCCACTGTTCATTCCCAAGGAGCAAGTAAGAGCAATTATAAGAAGTCCTACGGCAATTGGCTCCAGGCCCTTTGGTACGTTGTTATTTCTGGTGTCAAAAATAGCAAATATAGCCAGAAGAAGAACAGCTGTTGACATCACCTGGCCAATGCAAAGAAAAGAATATTGAGTAAATATGTGCAGATTCCTTCCAATAATGAAAAGAGGGGCTATGGCAGCTCTGTGGCTTGTGGTGGCTTAGAGCTGGTATTTAGATTTATCCCACTATACAGAGTAGCAAAATTTGGAACCCAGTGCCTCTGTACTTTACAGTAATGAGAAGTTTTTGTATCTGTGCTGAAAGAAAAAGACAAGAAATGTGTTGCAGACATCTGAAAAAAAAAAAAAATCTGCAACAACCTGGTGTGGAAAGAATAGAGGATTTAAAAGGCATCTGCTATGTGAGGTCTGGTGCTTTGTTTCCACATTTTTTTTCCTATCAATTTAACAGTTGCATTTACTTGATTTTTGGTAGTTCTGCTATGGCAGTGCAATCGGTTACATTGATATAAGAGTGTTTTATGTGACTGTAGCTTACACTGATAAATCAGACTAAATATGCACCTCTTTATCCAGGTATTGCATAATGTAAGAAAAAAAAAGTGAAGTCTACAAAGTCAAAACTGAGCAGTTAAAAACTAGGAATTACCTAAATTAAGGTTGCATGTGTAACTGTAACGTGAACTCTATTGCATGTGCTAATTGAGCTGATGAAGGAAATTTTCTTGGAATTACTTTGATGGAAGTAAATGCTTAAATGCTTTGTAGATGTTGATTTTGCTAATAGTTAACTTTGCTGAAACTTTTGTCTGTTTTTCCCCTATGTCAAAACGTTCAGTTTCTATACTGATTTAAAGAAGTTTAAGTTTGGGGGCATTAAAAATAATTTTTAAATTTCATCTGTTTTTAATTTTGTTTTAAAACATCCATGGGCAAAAAGATCCTATGGAAAAGTCTGTTGACTGATCCAAAGATCAGAATTGTCTTTCTTATAAAATTTCAAAACCATGTTTGTGTTTTTTGAAGCCAGATTGCACAATCTTCAAGTCCTTTACGTAACGAATTCCTGTGCTTCAGCAATCCCTACTTTTCATGGCTTGCTTACACAGTGTTTATTTCATGTATGCCTGAAGAAGATGGGTAAATTGATTAGAAGTAGATAGAAGATATGAAACCTCATTTTTCACTGTTGGATAAGTGGGATTAGGGGATACAGATTGGAAATAAAGTGGAGACTTTTTCAGAGTCAGTCATTTGAAAAATAACAAATAATACGAATCTATTTGCAAAGAGAAGGTTGGAGAGGAGGCTTATGGTAGCAGAAAACTCAGTTGTTCAAGGTGTGTTAAACTGGCTGCTTAAACATTACTTAAGAAATAATAGGCCCACAAAATGGGCTGGATTTTGATGTAAATGGACATAGCTTTGCTGAACTTTCTGGAGAAACATTGATTTATGATGGGGAAAACCTCTTACATATATTGCATTACAGACATGTAGAGTGCAACAATTAGTATGGTGTATGTGAAAAGAACAACTTGAAATTATCTTGCTTGTAAAATACAACTAAAGTGTAACCCCCACAAACAGCATTGCATTCTCATTGCTATTGTACACAGTGATGTATGACCAAAATGGTGAGATTCATCATACTCATTAGAGATCTATATTTTGGTTTTTTTACTGCTTGGTTTTACAGTTTTCAGTATGTTCAATTTGTAGAATCAAGACAGCAAGTGCACTTACCTGATCAGCAAATCCATTTATGAGGGACAGATACGGAGCTGGATATGTTGCAAAGATATGTGCTGTTGCATTAGGTCCTGTGACTTCAAGGTTTCCATTGCTATACTCCATAAAGGCATCTATAGAAAACAGCCATTACCTGGTTGCACTTCTCCAAAAACACTAGGTTTTCTAGGACTAGAATATGTGATAGATCTGTGCACTTCACATTCTCAACTGAAACTCATCATTTTTTCTGGGAGCATAGTTAATGGATTTGAGGTGATATGCTAATCATACCTTCCTGTCTCATCTCTCCTCCTGTGCCTTGAAGTACTTGTTTTATATATCACAGCTTTCAAAATGGGGCTGTTTTTTCCCTGGTCATTGCTCCAAACTCAGTGCCAAGGAGCATTTTCTGATTCTGAACACAGTTGCATTATTCTGTAAGAGGTGCTATATTTGGCATGATGCCCCAAAAAATGCATAGTATCCTGATTGTACTGTTGTGGATTCCCAGCCACCACTATTCCATTTGACAGTTGTACAATGACTTCTTCTGGGAACGAACTCTCCTGAGAGACCTCCTCTTCTAAAGGAGTTAGAATTTTTCACTCTACACGGGCTTTACACCCAGCTGCTATGCTAGTCATCCAAGATATGAGGGGAGAGGCTAGCCTCAAAACTTCAGTTCTTCGTATATTTAAGTTAGTGTATTTTTATATGTATTGTAAAGATCTATGTGTATTGAAAATACATGTATATTTATGTTACTGTATTTAACCATATTTTAAATAGTATAATATGACTTCTGTGTTGGAATAATTTGCTGCCTTGGCAAGCCCTGAAATGTTACAAATAGGAAGACACTAAGATGAAGCACTCAAAAATCTGCATAGACAGACAAGAATAACAAATGCTATGCCTTTATTTCACTACTGGATCCAGTAATGAGGTGATACTTGTTAGTAAAGAAACAGCTCCCTTATCTCCCATGGAAGTCATGGTGAGGATGGTTAGCTTCTCCTGAAGCTAGCAGACAAATCTATTTCTCCTTGCCCCTGTTTTTTCTAGCTTTGCTTAAGGCCACAGCATGGGTGCCAAGAATATTTAGTTGTTTAATTTGGTCAGGTTCTCTCATTTGCAATGCCAGATTATTTTGTTGCATTTAACTATTAGGAAAAAAAAGCATAAGGAAAAGAAAATTTCTCAGCTGTGAATTACTTTGTACACCTTTAGAAAGGCCTCATGTTCAGCAGCCTAGCTTATATATTCCCTCGCTCTTTCAGGGGCATTGCTGAAAATGAAAGTACCTAGCTTAAATACGTGTGTATGAGGAAGGTGGAGGTGTTGAGCTCCTATGTCTGTTTTTCTAGCAGTGAGTTTTCAGTGGACCTCAATGAGTACACGACACTCCTGCAAGTTGCAGGAAGGAAGAAGTACAGAAGAGGTTTGGGAATTAGTAAGATCAAGAGGAGGGTAAAGTACTTGAGCAGAGATAGGGATATGAGAAAATCCTGCGCTCCTGAATAACAGGAAGAAGTCTCTAACCCTAGCCCTAAGTTCTCTATCTTAGCTCCCTATCCTACTGCTACCCTTTGGCAGAATGCCGTGAATCCCCCCAACCCCATGTGCATGTTGACGTGCTGCTGCATCCTGGCCACAGCCCTAATTCTGGTAGTCTGGTTTGAGCAGGACCTAGATTCAGATGGGAATCCTGTTCTGGAATACCATAGTTTCAAAATTCTAACACTAACCTTAAAACAAACAAAAAAGTTCCCCACCCCCCCACCCCAAACAAACCAACAAACCCCATCAAACCCAAATCAGTTACCACAGTTCCTAAAGATTTTTCTTTTTGTGATTACTACTGGTACTGAGCACCTAGCTGATATACAATAGGCATTTCTATTTTAGTTTTTTTTCTCTGTTGCACCTAGACCCAGCGCTGTCTGCAGACACAGACACAGAGAGAGAGGCTTTGGAGGAGATGGGCTGGGTCAGTAGATGCAGTTTTGGAGTAGGTGATTGAAGCAACTGATCTGGCTGAGTGGATTCATCAAGTCAGGGAGTCTGTTACTTAGTTTTTTCCTTTTGTGGCACACCGTGTAAAAGAAACATGCCTCAAGGATAGGGGTAAATTTTTTTTTCTTTTTTTCTCTTCTAGTATGTGACCCCTTTATCACTCTACCTGGAATTCATTGCCTTGGAGAGCTACCTCTATAAGGTGGTCTGAAGTTTAGTCAGGAGGGACTTGATCTCATATCCTGTAACCTTAATGAACGATGTTGGTGATACTTGCCTACAGGCACTTGGGTCAGGTCTTTAATGTTTCTAATTTGCTTGGAAGATGAATAGCCCTATATCCTGGCTATTAAGTAACTTAAAATCCTTACTGAGAAATACATGATCTCAGAGTATCTGATTTCCCACAAATAATTTTTCTAAATTTCAGAACGTTTCCTGGAGTATTAGTGTTTCCGAAAAGTTGTAGGATACCTGGAACGTTTGAGCCTTTCTTTTCTCCTTCAAACTATTTATGCTTCTTCCTTTCTTCTTTATGGCTTTAGCTTCAGTCCTGTCATTAGCCCTGTGTGAACGGAGTCCTCTGCCTGCTTGGCGTTCATTGAAAAATTGGGGCCTTAGAGACTGCCTGACCTCTAGTTTGTCCTGTGAGCATGTCTAAGGTGTACTCACCATAATAAATCCCAAAGACAGCCGCTGCTCCAACAAATGCTCCCAGGAGCTGTGCTAATATGTAAATTGGTAATTTGGTCCATTTTAATCTTCCAGTCACGCACATGGCTAATGAAACGGCTGGGTTTATGTGACCACCTGAAAAATAAATCACAAAATAAGTCATATGGATGACTCAGATACATGACAATAGGTGAAGGATTTGTAAAAATGTAGGCACTTTTGAGCACGAGACTAGTACGTGCTTTTCTAGATGTTATTTTGCAATTAAATGCTGACTGCAATGAAACTGAAACAAGTTGGATTAAATTAGAGGGGGAGGGGGAAAGCCACCAAGATCCAACTTCCCTCGTGATGTTTGCAGACTGTGCTATTTATCAGACTGCTGTCCTGCAGTATATAATCTATAGATCTATAGACAACTTTTCTAGAAAAAGCCTAAACCTGCACTATTGGTTGTAATAGGAGGGTCCGTCATTCTGCACATATTCTCTCTCATCAAGGGCTTCGGCTTTTTATTTTTAAGGGAGGACTGGGGCAGCAGAACATTCATTCAGTTTAGCAAGCATGTATTAAGATTAAGGACTATTACTGGCTTGATCGTGTATCTTGAGGCAGATCTGGAGTACCCTGGATTTAAGTCATGTTTATGTCCCAATCTTCAACCTGGGGTTACTTAGGAACTCGGTTTTCATGAACATAAAATAAAATAATATTAGGTCTGTCCAGCTTTGTGCTGACTGTTGGTGAGCTAGATGAGATCTGGGGACAGCAGTGCATAGTTCTTCATCACACATTTTCATCAAGCTCTTACACCCTCCAGAAAGGTCCATGCTAAGCAAACTGACAAAGTAGCTGTGCTGAAACAGAGAGTTCTATTTCCTGTGGAATTTCCTTCCTTTGTATTTAGGAGTAGCTACACCTAAACTCACGCATGGAAAAGATTGCAGCAGCATTGGAATTCTTTGTGACAATTTTAGTTTCTAAAATATATTTATTATTATGTCACATGCTAGTCACTTCCCTCAACATCTTTTATCAACATGGAAAAAAGTGTTGAATGCTTTTGGAAAACTTCATTTTTTACACATATGTAGTTAATACTTAAGAAATATAAATTGCCAAATAAACAGATGAAACGGTACTCCACAGTAAAAATACAGTAAACCCCAAGTTTTGCAAGGACATAGCAGATCCATTGGTTACTTTCCAGGTGAAGTCTCATTTCAGCCGGTATGGTTATCAGAAAAAAAATGGCCTTTGTCTTTCATAAAATAACTAAAAGAGCGTGACCTTTGTCTATCAAAGGCTAGTGATGGAGAAAGGGCCTCTATGTACAGTTTCTGTGTTTGTTTGCACTTCAGGTCAGTGAGTCATTATCTTATGAAATCCAGGCACCTTTGATACATAATGAACTGACAAACACAGATAACAAGCTGGATAAAACCCTCTTTGTATCATTTCCAAAACTCTGACCTAGTAGCACCAGTCTTGAATTAATTTTGAATTCCTCACTGTGTTTCAAATTTTTCAGCACAGAGCAAATAGATGGATGACACCTTATTTAACAGCCCTTCATCTGAATTTTGTTAAATTGTTTTCTTGTCTTTTGTTCTTTACTCTAGCTGGAATGAATAATTTTCCTTTCTTTCAACACCTGATATTGTTCCCCACCTGTATATAATACAGGGTGATTATGATGGCCAGGACAAGTCATAATAATAGTAGAGATGTCTGATTAACATTAAATCTGGAAAGGAAAAGTCTAGTTGAAGGCTCTCATGCTGAGATAGGGGAGTTAAAAGATTCTTGGTTCCTGTGCCACTGGTAGTTTCCTGGTTAAAAAAAAAGTTCACTTTGGACAGTGTGTTCCCCATTCTTTTGTAGTTGCAGTGATCATAGTCATGAGTTTGTCTGAAGTGTTTAGTTGGAAAAAATGGTGGGGAAATTATCTAGACATGGAGGAAAATTAGGTGGAGAAAAAGCAAAAAGGGGTATTTTTCCTAGATAAAAGAGCTCAAATTCACCAAATATGCAGATTATATATTTTATGTTACCATGAATTTAGAATTTCATGAAGAACTGATGCGAAATATTTTAGCAGTACTTAAACATGAGACTTCATGGTCAAAGAGCCACAGAATTTGCTAACAAATTCTGTATAGGAAGTGATATTCTAAAGTGTCCACTAGTAATCCTATGTTGGATAGTCACAGCCTATTGAAATATCTTTTCCTATTCTTTCAGGAAGAAAACGCACTGCATGCAGAATCCTTTGTCATGCGAAAAACACAGGAAACACAATACTGCAACATCTGCAACTGCTCTGCCCTGCTGGGATTGAACTCTAATCTTCCATATAATGGAGATGAATATCCCTTAAAGATGCAAATGTAGGACAGGTTTGTGTCTTTACAGGATTTTTTTCATGATACTGCATTAGAAGAGTTTACCTGCCTACATGTAAACCAAAGGCTGTACTTTAAAGTTGTTCAGATAATAGGAATGTACTGCTGAATTAACTTTGTGCGATATTAAGGAACCATTCTGCTCTGTTTCAATGACAATAACAGGACTGCCTGTTTTGCTGTACCTTGAGCACTTTCTAATGTGAACTAAGAAACCTCATGCGTGGTGTCTCTGTAAAAGAATTTGTAAAAGAGAAGACAAATGGCCACAGTAATTTCTGCTATAGCAGCTATTTATAATGGCCTAGTTATACCTAGAGATACCAGCCCACATTGGCTTTACCCTCTTTATGAAGGGTAAGAAATTCCTCTATGAGAACTGGAGTACAAGAGGGCAATATAAACTCCACATACAACACGGAGTATTGTGTATTATAATACACAACACGGAGTATTGTGTATTATAATACACAACACTGTGTATTATTACAACCCATCATTTTCTATTTTAAAGAGAGAATTGAAATGTTAAATGCACTTATGCTAATGTTTCTGATATTAATTTGGCCAAACTGAATGGTGGAAATAGGAGACAAAGCACCATCCAATATGGCACACATAGACACTGATTAGTTAGCCCAGCTACAGATAAGAGAGATTCCTGACCAATATATATTGAGGAAATGTTATAGCAGAAACAAAGGGGCAATGACAGTACGTTGGCAGTGTATCACAGAATGTATCTCTAGTACTGAATCTTTTTGCTTTTTCTGCTTTCTGTGGTTTGCTGCTTCTGCGAATAAGCAGACGGGAGCAGACTTGCTGCTGCCTGTCATAGGACATGAAGAGATAAAATGCATTCTCTAAGATGAACCCTGCTCATTATACCCATTAGTGGGTCATTCTAACTTCTACCTAGCTGGCAACCATTTTAGCTGGTGACTGCTGGATTCTGTAAGCTTTTCATGGTTATTTCCTTAAATGCAGTGCCTGTGCTGTCCAGGATCATCTCTATCGACAGAATTTTCAAAGCAAGACCAAGCAGATTTCTGGTTTGCACAGGCCATTTTCCATAAAAGCCAGAGGTCTGCCAAGGTTTGTGCACTAGTTCAGATCAGAATTTGGTGGAAGATTTTGCCAAATGCAAAGAATAGAGGGAAACAAGAACACAAAAGATGTACTAATGAAACTCTGATGCAGATTCCTCTGTAATGGTGCTTGCTATTGCTAGATACATAATTGTTTATACCATGAAGTGGAAGTAATTTAATAAGGTAGCCTTAAAACTGTGGCAATAAATGCTATAGAAGAAAAAAGTCACTTACCAGAAACCCCCCCAGACACATACACTGCTATGGTGACTGCCATTGCAAATCCAACTGATACTGTCATGGGCCCACCATGGGCTCCTCGGCTAAGGACAGCCTGTCCTACACACCCACATCCAAGTGCCTGTATTTTGAAAGAGAAATGTAAAACCATGAGTGTGTCTGTCAAATGTTATTGGCTAGTTTGCAACTCCTGCTGCTGTCCAGGTATAGCTGAAAATGTCATTAAATATTGAAAAAATGCTAGAGTTTGAGATTAATGGCATGTGTGCCATTGTTGCCTTTGCTGTAATGAGCATTTACTCTTTATTTTCCCCTGCTCTGTGACCAGGAAGAATCTCTGCTAATAAGGACCTCTCTCTCCCCAGAAAACAGTTTTCAAGTACAATGATGGGAAACAGATCAGAACTTGGAGCCTAAACAAGATCTCACAGCCTCTACAACAAATCTCTGCATCTGAAAGTGAAGAGGGAATTAATTCTGTGTGGTAAGTTGTCAGTTCCAGATTGTTGTTATAAGCAATGAAAAAATTACTAGAAAAGTTATGAAAGATAGTTCAAAAAGCTTTTAATGTTTAATGCTGAAACTCTGGAATGAGACATCTTTCTGGAGATTTAGAGTGTGTGTTACTGTTGTGCTGCCTTGATATCATATATTGCTCTATCAGAATATTTCACTGGCTCTGCAGCTTGAACAATTAACTAGAGTGGGGATTACTGAATAATTCACATTGGACTATTCTCAATGGATTTAAACTGGCTTCCGCTTTATGTTGGTTCCCCTCAGAATGAAGTTCAGCAACACATTTAAATGCATGCTTAAGATCATGTATATTCAATTCTAAAGTTTCTGCTTAGCTTCAAGCATATGTTTAGGTCCTATTAAAGTTGGTAGGAAAGATTTTCAAAGGTACAAAAGGCCTTCAGTTTAAGACAGCCTAGCTGACCCATTTCTGCCAGAAAGCAATTTCTGTCTTTGGAAATCTTCTTTTTAAATATATGCCTAAGGGCTTTGCTGAATAAGGACCCAACACTCTACAGAAGATATCAAATAATATCTATAGTCTGAAAACTTTTGCTTCTCTGCAACTGTAAGTGATCTGAATCTTATCTTTTCTGGGATGTGACTAGATTTATCTTGAGCAACCTTAATTACTTTGATGTTAAATTGGAGATACATATTTTTATATAGACATATATATATTCCTCCTTTGATGGTACAGGTGAATCAGATTTTTTTTTCCCGTGTATAAAATCATTCCATCTTAGCCAATGCAGTTGCTTTGGCTAATCTCCTTGCTTCGCTTTAGTGTTCTGCCATTAGTGTGTGTCACCAGTGACTGTATTGTAAATATTCTTCCCAACTATGCCTATTTGAATACATAAAATTTAGTTATTTTAGACATGCTTATTTTCACTTGCAAGGCAGTTGCATTCAGAAACTGCAAAGTAATGGAAAAATCTCTCCTGCCTTAGAAATAGACTGTACCAAAAAGATTTGTTGATTGAGGTTTAACAAGCGAGTCCTGCTAGAATAGATACAATTTAAACAGGCAAAAATCATAATTTTGTTTCCATTATTTCCCCCAGGGGTTTAACGAATGCCAAAATGTGACAGAAAAGCTCTCAATAAAATTATACTCTTAACCAGCTTTGCAATGCAGACGGAGTTTCTGTTAAAGTGCCCCAAGACTCTGTCATACACCCAGGTGCAGTTCTTGCCTTGAGGTTATAATCATGCAAGCAAACAAAACACTGTCTGGTGCCAAAGTCTTACAGCTGTCAGGTTACGTAAGGGTAGGGTGGTGTTAGATAGCAGTAGTTTATTGGACTGTATAATTGAAGGTTACAAGACATATTCCAAGCCGCTGTCAACTGCTGTGCAATGGATGACATAAGCTTATGTTAGGCATTCTCTCATTGTCATTAGTATCATATACCTAGCAATTCAAATGGTAAGCACAAATGCACATACAGATATAAAACCAAACCAAAAAATATTTTAGTTGTTCGCAGCTGAAATTACATGTATCTTTAAAATGTCATGTAAGACAATTCTACTTATGTATTTATATGTTTAATTAATATGGAAAGAATGGGTATGCTGGAATTTATAAGGTTTAAGACTAGGGCACAAGCCTTGAGGAGGTGGAATTAGCATGCTCTAGCCTTCATTTTCCAGACTTCTCAAAGGGAGTATTCCAGAAATTGCACCAAGCAAGATTTTGTGAAAGATATGGCTCAGACATGGAGCAAGTTCGGTAGGCTCTTCTGGGGCCCTGTGTACACTGGGGTGCAGTTTGCGTTCAGGCAAGCAGTTAGATCGACAAGTATGCACTTGTGTTCTGAAATGGCATAGACAAAGTTTTTTGCAGATTCAAGAAAAGGCCATTCTTTTGAAAACATTACCCCTTTCTGTAAGAACGATGAAAAAAGAGAACAGGAGTGGAGAAGATGGGTATAGAAAAGGATAAGGGACAGTAACCACATCTGTGTATATCAACTACAAATTCACAAGAAGCGGGAAGGAAATAGGATGTAGGCTGTGGCGTCCCTTCCCTCTTTACCAGAACTGTGGAGAATCATACAGAAACAGCTGTGTAGTCCTCTTGCACAGGGGCTTCCACTCTGTACGTCATAGGGAAATATGCAACTCCAGACACTCCCTTTTTGTGCTAACCAGTCTCAGAAAACTCAGTCTACAAACAAGAAGGTGCACAAGCAAGCTTGAACACAGTTGCACTGGCTTCTTGCTCGGTGGATGTTGGTAAATGGCTGCCTGCTCATGTACGACGAATGGCTGCTACTGCAGGCACAGTCACTGTGTGCCCATTCTGGGATGGGGCAGCTGGGAGCTGAACCTGCAAATCTGAACCATGTTACGGTAATATTGCCTCCATCTGTCGTCGTTTTAAGAAGCAGAGAAAAAAATCTTCTCATACCTACTGTAGCTAGGTTGACATAACTGGAAACTATCACCTAATCGTGTAATTACAGGAGCAGCAATTTAATACCCTGTGAATCTTTGCTCGGCTGAGTTAAGACCAACTAGATCATCAAGTTGTAACTAAATATTCTGAGTTTCTAGGCCAAGCTCAGCTATCAGCTGCACCCACACAAACTCATTCACTGAAGCGCATGGAGTCAATGGGAGTTTAATTTACAGTATAATATAGCCAGATCTCTTTATCTTATCTTGTCTTACCTTATGTTAGCAGGTTTTCATCTTAGCAGTTGTCTGTAGTCTGATCTGCTTAAATTTACTGGAGTAGCTTCAGTACTGACTTTTTGTTCACAAAGTAATTAGACTGCTGTCATAAATAACCTGTTTGGGTGTGGAATAGCTGTCTGCACATTCTCTGCCAAAAACTTGCTTCATAGACTTTAGATCATTCTCTTTGTCTTGGGTAACAAGGCTTATGTTAGGAAAGGAAAACAACAGGCCTCCAATGAGCATAATGTCCTGTTAGCCCCTGGAAGCTTGCAGAACTTTGTCTCTATCCCACTCATCAGAGAGACTCAAGATCATTTTGCCTCCGTCTGTGCTATTTTCAGGATTTTTACAAATGCTTGTAATAGCATTTTTCAGTGTAAATAGGATTTCAATTTTCTGCAAGATCTGAATCCAGAATTTTAGGGAATCTATTTTTCTACATGGCCTGTAGAGTTTTAGACATCTTAAACCAGAATGCATATATAAAAAGGCCCCTTCTTATCGAACAGATCTAAGGGTAGTGTGCATTCATAGCCATACACTCTTACTGTAACATTAAAGCAGCAGCCAAGTCTCCTGCTTTTTAGCAGCGTGGAGACAATGACGTGTGTTTTGGTATATCTTGTACATCACAGGCTGCCAAGCTGTGGTGAGTTACGTACCTATGGTGGGTTACCATCATGGCCCTTCGGGCAGAGTATGGCCTTGATGGCCACACAACTGACTATGCTCTACGTGAATATAAGAATTCACTGTGCTATAAGGAATACAGAGTCAGCAGTTACAAAAAAAAAAAATCATATTTTAATTATAAGGTGTACACTTTCAATCAGGAAACGCTAGAAAAATAGTTCAGAATTTCTATTTTAGTCAGTTTTCAGGACAGAACCCTATTGTCGTGGTTTAACCCCAGCCAGCAACTAAGCACCACACAGCCGCTCACTCACTCTCCCCCATCCAGTGGGATGGGGGAGAAAATCGGGAAAAAGAAGTAAAACTCCTGGGTTGAGATAAGAGCGGTTTAATAGAACAGAAAAGAAGAAACTAATAATGATAATGATAACACTAATAAAATGCCAACAGTAGTAATAAAAGGATTGGAATGTACAAATGATGCGCAGGGCAATTGCTCACCACCTGCCGACCAACACCCAGCCAGTCCCCGAGCGGCGATTCCCTGCCCCCCCCTTCCCAGTTCCTAAACTAGATGGGACGTCACATGGTATGGAATACACTGTTGGCCAGTTTGGGTCAGCTGCCCTGGCTGTGTCCTGTGCCAACTTCTTGTGCCCTGACTGGGCATGAGAAGCTGAAAAATCCTTGACTATAGTCTAAACACTACTGAGCAGCAACTGAAAACATCAGTGTTATCAACATTCTTCACATACTGAACTCAAAACATAGCACTGTACCAGCTACTAGGAAGACAGTTAACTCTATCCCAGCTGAAACCAGGACACCTATTTAAACAACCACAGCTAATTATGAAGAATCTCCAAGGTTCCCTCCACCAATTCACAGTTTTCTGTAAGGATGCCTTTGTTCAGGTGAGGGGGCAACCCTGCCCCTTTCCCATGGCACGCTCCCGCCTATGTTCTCCTACTGTTCCTGCTAGCCTGCGACTTGTCTGCTCCCCTTTTTCAGCCTGGACGGACCTGCAGTACTGCTCTGGATTCTGCCGCACCTGCGTATGTTCCTACGCAGTGCTGTGGAGGGGACGGGCTCTCAGGGGCAATGCAGTGCGTTAGGCTCAAGCTCTGTGCTTGCGGTGAGCGTCCTTGTGCTGTCCTAAAGTGACCCGTTCTGAATCTGTGGAAGCAGAGCGATATTGCTGGGACACTTGAGGATGTGAGAGCAAGCCCTGGTATTTCACTTCTTAGGGAAACCTCTGTGACTTCTCCAATAGTCAGACTTAGCACCACATATTTAGGCCCTTAAAAGCAGGGATACAGGTGGGAAGAGGCAGAGACTCCTTTGGGGGACGGGAGAAGTGGTTGTGTTTGCCCTTCACTGCAGGCAGGGATCTCTCTGACAAAAAGTGCCCATGAAAATGTTAGAGGGTTGTTCGTAGTCTTGTACAGTTCCCCCTGCCCCCCATTAATATTTCCATATATGGTTAGTTTGGGTGTTGTGCTTAAAAGTAGTAAATAAACTTTTCAGAGGGGCTGATTACTGAATTGATGGTGTCCTTCTAAAGGTCTTTAATTTGGAGTGTATTTTAGAACTCGCTTTCATTTCCAATTTCTTTATTTACAAAGCAAGTCTGCTTAGAATTTGCCTACTGCGTTTCATAATAAGGTGTTTTATAATGGGTTAGGAACTCTTTCTATACAGAGACATATTTTTGCTATGTTTGTGTATTATGTAGGGCCTTAATTCAGACTGGGCTCCTAAGTATTCTTTCATTAGGGACAGTAATGCTAACAGCAATAAAAATAGAGACATGTTAGATCTACTAAAATTCAGGGCATTAGCTCTGCAAGAATTCAAGTTGCAGGAAACTCCTGTTCTTCCAGGAAAGAGCAATCTTCATCTAATTTCATGTTTAATACTTCCTATCTTTTGCTAAATCAGATAGTACTTAAAATTTTTAAGGTGAGATAAAAATATAGCTTACCAGTCAAGTAATTTTTAAATATTTTAAAAGCATGTCACTCTTATCATTAATTAAATATTTGGGGGGGGAGGATTTCTGAACATTACAATTTAATCAAACTTGGAGTAATAAAAAATCCCTATATCCGTTCTCCTGATAATCTCCTGGGACACAACCAATATCCTCTTGGGTTCAAATGGATTTACCCTTTATTTTTTTCAGACTTACTATCTAATAAAATAAGGGCTTGAAAAAAACCCTTATCATTCAGTTAATTAAATAGTGTAGACATAAGCCTTAAAATGATTGCCGTTTTGAAACCATTTTTTTAACGACAGAAAGCATTACTACTTGGAGACATGAATGTAAATTTTAATAAGGCTTTGGATGAATTGTGTATATAAAGCTTTTAAAACATATAAAGATCTGGTTCAAATTGCTCTGTGGGAAAAAATACAGTGAAAATATTGAGGGACAGACTATGCTGTGTTATATAAACTGATGCTTTTAAATTTTTATTATTGCTTTTGCACATGCAATAAGAGACAAATAAAAGCTTGAAATCACCTGGAGAGAATGCAAAGGTCTGCATTCTCTCATATTTTATTGTGATTAATATTGTACTCTTCATCATGAAATGCTAAAATGCTTTTCTTTCCTGAATTATATAGGGCAACTGGCTTGAGTCAGTTTCTTCAGTGAAGATTATTTTTATGTTCTTACTAAGTTTTAGAAATTCAGGAGAGAAAGGAAATGAAACATTTCATATTTAGATACAAACTTTCAGGAGTGAGACATGGCCCCTTGCAAAGGGGCTAGGAAGAAAAGGCTAGGCAAGGGAAGAAAATCTTACCTAGTAGCTTCTTGAGGAGAAAAAGAGCCTATTCAGGTGCTGCTTCCCTCCCCAGTTACTCATTTATTCTTGAGCTGAGATGTGCTTCTCTGCTTTGCTTCCTACACCAACTGAAAAGATTAAAAATCTTTCTAAACCCTTAAAATTTGGAGAGTGCAGGAGCGGGCATTGCAGTTTCTGAGAAAGGAGGTTTTCTGTCCTCCCTTCAGAGTATAAGGGTACATGTATCTTTTCATTTACTCTTTGTGCAGAAACAGGGTGGCCGGATCTTTTCTGTGCCCTCATGGTTGGAGGTGCATGGTTATGAGTAATTAAAGCCTCAGTATGTTCTCTTCCTAAGCTGTTTTCTGTTGAAAAAAAAAAAAGCTGAGTGCTTTTAAAAGTAAAGAAACCGTTAAGGAATGGGTTAGAGGAACTGAGTCAAGGTTGCATTTAAACCAGACCATGGACTGGAGGGCTCACTAGAATTCACTTTTAGCCAAAATGGTTTATTGAAATGTTGAGATCACAAAGATATAAACTCACTGTATGGCATGAACTGCATTTATTATCTCTTATTCTGTTCTCCAACTGTTTATGACAGTTAAAAAAAAAGGTAATAAAAGTAATAAATTTTTAAATTTGGCGAAACTTTTGAGAAAACAGCCTGTAAATTTGTGTCTGTAAAACGTAAATGAAAGCTTTGCACTCGCAGTTGAATGTTGGAAGGATGCAAGTCTGCTGTGAGGCTCAGGGAGAGTGCCTACACTTCAGCCCTATAGATGCAAACTTTCTGGAAAAAAGTGTATCTACAGAAAAAGGTCTTGGAAAATTAAGTTCAACTTAATGGAACCTCTTGGTTAAACAATGAGAGCTGAGTTATATGTTGGGGCTGATGTTGCAGAGATGAAGATAATTCTCTTTTAAAACTTTCATGTAACACAGAACATCTGAGTCACCAGAAAGTTTAAAATGTCATATACTGGAAAACTTAAGTTTGTATTGAAAACAAAAGATTTCCTGTGACTTTTCAGAATTATTTGCTGTAATAAACATTTCAAGGTAAAAGAAAAATTAGGTAACCTTGCTTTCAGTTCTTTCACACTGCTAACTATTCAGCTGAATTAAAGAATGACTTCAGGGAAATAGAAGTGTTTTCTAGAGAAAAGTAAAAAAAAAAAGTTAATTTATTTTGATAATAGTAAAATTATAGAAATAAACCAGTGTGCAAGAACAGTTCCTTAACCTCAGAACAACTAAGGGTCTTTATTACTACTTTGACTTCTGTTTGCAATGCTGATTTAATACAGTTGCAAGAAAGAGGAAGACTTTGCACATCTTCAGCAGAATCATTAGCAAAACTTCATGCCATCAAAACATATGCAACTGATACAATTGCAGAAACAGAAAGGACTCTGAGTTGGTGACGACAGGGAAAGGAAGCATCTTATTCCCATAAAATGAGCAGTTTTGGTCTGGAAGTGCAGGATTAAATTCTATGACATTAGATTGATGAGTGACTTTTATTATTTATTGGTTGTACTATAGTATTGCTGCTAGAGACCCTAATGTATGGCTCTCTGTGACATAAGAGCTGCTTTCCAGAGTGCAAATATTGCTAAAGCCCATGGTATTTGTAGCATTGTATAATATTTAAAAAAATGTTGAGTGACATATCAAAATACCAATGATAAGTAAGTTTTAATAACCTTTTTTATCTAGCTTTGACAAACTTAAGTTCACTAAGACCTAATTATACAAGATTCTCTACTCCAGGAAATTCATTGCTGATGGCAAACAAGGTAGCTGTTAGAAGCTACTGCTATTTAATTTTCTACCTTAAAACTAAACTCGCTGTAAGCAACTACATCCTATACAAAGAAAGAGTCTCCCTTTCACAAAAATTTAGAACATGGAATTTATCTTTGTTTAAAATTTCTAAGTAGTAATTTTGTATTAAACACTAAATACTTATTTAAGGAGCAAGTAATCAAAAGCTATATCTGCTTTCATGTAATAACATCATGTAATGAGGATTCTAACACATGTTTAGAATAAGGGATATATATTACCATACAGTATTGTAATTAACATGCACTGCAATGTAGGGCCACAAAAAGAAAGATATGGAAAAGTTGTTTGAATTTTAATCTTCTGGACTGAGTAAATCCATGGAATGTCACACTTAAAGATTCTTCAGGCAAGACTAAACTCTGCAACAAAGCAGGGGTGATAACTTACATAATGAAGATTTTGATGTGCAAAAGATAAATGGCCTTCCTTCTCATTAGTTGGACTGTTTGCAGCGTGGGGTGTCATGCATTCAATTCATGCTCTTGCACTGCATCCTCTATGCACACATAAACATTCGCTTCAGTGGGAATTTTGTAAGAGGATCCCCACCTCCAGTTGGAGACTAAGCTTTGGGATGTGAATATATATACTACCGACTTGTCTTTATAATGCTAAATGGAAACCTGTGTTCTGTTTCAGCAAGGAAGCATACACTGCTCTGGACTCAGGAGATACTGGCTCCTGTGCAGCTCCTTTCTGGGAAACCGTGTTTAGTAAGAAGCTCTTGAGAGAGAAAATGAAATAAAAACTATGTTAGGTGAGCAGTAG
The DNA here is from genome assembly GCF_000737465.1 of Haliaeetus leucocephalus. NCBI lineage: Eukaryota > Metazoa > Chordata > Aves > Accipitriformes > Accipitridae > Haliaeetus > Haliaeetus leucocephalus. The sequence goes on from NW_010972775.1 coordinate 8,106,647, forward strand.
CCGCTAAAGGAAGCAACATGGCCCATTTGGCATCTCTTTTTGGAACTGTTCCAATTCAGATATACTTAATGGCGTAAGCCAGAGTAAATCCCATTTTGTTTGAGAGCAATGCAGCCAAGTTCCAAAGGGGAAATATGGAGAGAAGCATGATTAAAAGCAGAGAGGCAGTTGGATAGGTGAGTTCCAGACAGACTCACTGAAAAGTCATATAACCCATCTACCTGATGCAGCATGGCTTCTTGACTCTTCTGTGCTGGCACCTAGATGTTGTCCCGCAGAGTAATCCACAGGAGCTCCAAGAGGAAATATACTGAACCAGGAGACGTGTTGGAGAACAAAAAGGTGTGTAGAGAGCTCTGTCTCAAGGGAGGCCTCGGGCAGCCCCAGCTACAGAAAGCTGAGGCTGTGTCAGAGGCTTGGAAATGTGTGTGTGCATGGGCCTCTCAGGCACCATGGTACAAACGGGTGGGTGTTCTCCCACCTCAGGGACCTGTTGCATAGGTGTAGGCTGGAGGGACCTGTCCCAAAAGCTGGTTCGAAACACACGGTGTAAAACCCACATTACTCAGTATCCACTTCCTGGAAAACTGTTGTATCCTTTTCAAATGTTCATTGCAAACTTTATGGGTAGATTGTGTTTTTTGTGGATGCTTATTCTAAATTGCAAATGGCACAATTAAACTTTGCAGGTTGGGGGTTTACCACATGGCAGCACCAAGGTAAATGCAAGAAATGGGCAGGACTTTACAAATAATCTGCAAATATAAATACCCAGGATAATGCGTGCTCCTCATTGCCTGTACTGCAATATAACTTAGTTATGTTAAAACTGCATCCATTTGTTTTATACAAGTATCATAAGAAGTGCAACATTTTCTCAGCTTGATGGAACCTTATAAGGTGAATACGATATAGTTCAAGACAGTAACCAAAAGCTCAGTGTAACCAAAACCACGTGCAATTTGCATTCGGTTACGGACTGTACATTTTGGGTTTTCTGCCCCAATTCTTGTTCCAGAGTGTAATTAGAGCAGCTGTGCTATGCCTTGGGGAATAATTCAAGGCTGGATACTGAAAGAAATACTTGTTCCCCCAGCAGAATAGGTCTAAGAGTAAAATAGCCTAATCACCAGCAGGATTACCCAGACAGGCGGTAACAGCAACTGCTCTGTATACCGTTGGATCTGCCTATACAGCAGGGCACTTGCAGGTTCCTAGAGTTTAGTGTTTCTCACTGAACCCTCAGAGGTTGAAATTGGGTGCTTTGATAAGCAGAGAGAAGGGCTCACACAGGCTATGTCTGTATTATCAAGTTGTGCACTGCAAGCAGCTGGTTCAGAGAACCTGAATACAGACATCTCGGGAGGGATTACTTAGGAGTATCTCCAGTCTGACCCACTAGACTGAGCATCCATTCATCCATTAATGGTCAGCACATTTCCTGTGATTCTGGAGCTCACCTTCCACTTTAGTTTCATCTGAAAAGAATTCAGTTTACGTGCTCTGAGACCATGCTGCAAGGCAAACCACAGCATAGTCAGTAGGGATGACCAAGAGATGTTATCCGAACCATATACCCAGTGACTTTCTCAAGGCTTGTTGTCTCAAATCTGTTTAACATTGCAGGCAGAGCCCTTCTCACCCCCAGGTGAAGGCTTGGGTTTTGCCTGATGAGTGATCTGACTTTCTAGATGTCCTGAAATTAATCTTACAGTTTGTACATTTTCCAGTTTGGAAAAAAACATTGCAAGGCTTGAGAGTTACCAAAGATGGTAGTTTAAGCTCTTAGTAGTATGTAGCCCATGATGTTGTTCTCCAGAAAAAATAGAAATAGGTGATTTGGAGGGAAAGAATTTCACCTGGCTAACTTTCAGAAGTGCTAGGTTGGTCGCAGATTTAGGCACAGTTAGCACTGACTTCCAGAGTCTGTGGGTAATAGAAGGGTTTGTCCCTGCCTTACTCCCTGGCGCAGGTGCTTCCTACAGGCTGTAAAACCCATCACAGTGACATGAAATGGCTTTCAGCAAAGATCTGAATCAACTGTGCTGTAGGCCGTGAACTCTCATCTCACTTTCACTTTGTAACAGGATTAAGACATAGTAATAGGATGATGGAAGAAAGCTTTCACTTCTTTTGCATACATGGTGTCTGTTTTTCAAGGATTTCTGCCCTCTGACTTACCAGGCTGCCCCTTTCATTAGCTCCAATTTAAGTTAAGGGTTTAATATTAATCTGTTCTTAAAGAGAAACTACTTACTGGCTGACAGAGCCTAAAAGCAATAGCAATATACAACAGCAGAAAAGTCAGTTTCTTCACAATAAACGCTTTGTATTGCTCCTAACTTCCACAGTCTAAACATAAACCGAGGTATCCAAGCACTGAGAAAGCTGCAGTTCAGTCCCTGTGAGGCTCTTCTCTGCTTTAAGCCAAGGTTGAAACTATAAAGTGTAAGATAGAATTGAGAAAGTCAGGTTATTAAGAACAATTTCATAGCTTCATTTTCTACTATATTCATATGGTGAATATACTAGAAAATGGGCTTTGGGTTTGCATTTCTTTCTAGTCTTGTGCAGCAGGACATTAAATAATAGCATTTGCCGTCTAATCTGCACTTTAATACGTTTTCTTCACTTGCTTAATTGTATTAATGGAAAGAGGAGGATGATCTTGTGGCGAGGACAGAGTACTGGAAGTCAGGTGATCTGGGTTATATTCAGAGTTCTGCCACAGGCTTCCTGTGCAGTCTGCTGTAATCAGGTTTGCTAATACATAAAATGAAGATAATGACATTTCCTCTCCTTACCAGGGTGTTGTGACACTTAATTCATTAATGTTTGTAAAGTGCTTTGTGCTCCTTGCTTCTGAATGTGCTCCTTATAGTAGTAATGTCTTATGGATGGTATTAAATTTGAGAATAATGTTACGTTAGTGCCTGTGCACTTCAGTTGGCTGAAGTGTAGTAAAGACCATTATTTTCATGTATTTTATGAGCTACTGGAATTTTTTAGATGACTTACTTGAAATTTAGCTAATATAGTTACAGTTATAAAATAGACTATGTCAGTACTATGCCTGCTTCTTTTTTTTTTCTGGCCTTTCACTATGATAAAATATTTAGCAATAAGCAAGACTGTCTTGTTCAGACTAAAAGGAGGAAGAAAGAGTTTGGCATAAATACTCTAGCTGCTTGACTTCCAGCTCTGCTACTGAGCCTGCTCTCTACCCTGGTAAATCACAGGGTAGAGCTCTGTGTCCCAGTGCAAAATGCACAGAAAAATTGAGCAAGAAATTAAGTTTAAAAAATCTGGGGATATGAAAATTGGGAGGTTTGGTATTTGTCTAAATTGTAGCAGTACTACAGGACCAAGCAACTGTATAATTTATGTAGTACAGTTAAAAAGAAAAAAAAAAATAGTTAACTTGCAAAATCTCTGAAAGTTTGGCAATGCAACTCCCAATAAATTCACTACAAATCATACAGCTAAATTTCTATATTGCACAGGAAAATAACTCAGCTAAAATTCTCTTAATGTGCAATACACTATGTTAAAGCAAATGGAAGTTGTGCATAGAAGTGAAAGTAGAATAAACTGCTGAGTTTTTAAAAAAACAAAAGCAAGAGTATTATTATTGTTCATTGTGCCTATCTGGATTTTTCAGAACATGGTAGTTCACTGAAATTCTGTTCCTGTATGAAATCAAATACTTATCAGACAATCGTAATATCTAAAGCTACCTGTTTTTAATAGCCAGTGATAATTACATCAGGTGAAGAAAGGAATTACAAACTTACCATAAATAGAAGCAATTCATTCAAGGCTGTACAATGTTTGTCAGGCAGTAACCACGCTTCTGGTACAGTACAAGAAAAAGCATACGTGTCCCCTTACAAGCACTGTCCAACATTAGATTAGTAGGAAGAAAGGAAAGCAGCTGACACTTACTATCAATATAAAAGTTCCCAGGAATTCTGAGAGGGCTTCTTTAACCAAGCTGTTCTTCAAGGCTAATTTCTCCTTTAAACTCCTTTTGCTTTTCCGGCTCATTTTGGCTTCCTCTATTGCTCTGGTGCCCTAGTTACAAATACACACAAAAAATTGTTCTGTATTTGTCCCTGCTTCAGCTGAACTTTCACACTTTTACTTATACATTGAAATATGAGATTTCATCTTGTACAGCCAGTGAAATCATCTGACTGCAGGCATTGACAGAACCAACTCAACATGCCCTAACAATTCATCATGAGTTTTCCATCCTGTGCCTTCTCTGAGTACACTTCTATTTATACTGGTTAGATAATGCCAGTAAGTTCACAATCAGAACTTTTTTTTCTTGCAGAATGGATTAATCATTACCTTTTCTGCTATGTTACTTTTTTTTTTTTTGGTAAAAATGAATAAAAAGTTGTTCCTGTCACCCTGATCAAAAAGAAAGGCAAAAAGAGAAACCACAAAATAAGGAACCAAAATATGGTTGAAAATTTCTCTCTGACCTAGATTGGGATTTAAACTATGCTGCTATTGGCTGTCCAAAAAATATTCAAGGGGAGGTTGTGAAAGAGAATGAATGCTTGTGAGAATGCTGTGCTCTACCCTGTAAACAAAAGTTCCTATCCTGTCACTTCTGAGGGATTTCAGTGTCTAATGATGAATCTTAACTTGGTGTAGTATGTTGAATTTGTATATTCACTCACAAGACTCTTTTTGGACTAAATGCCTTGCTCTCTAGTGACCCACCCTGTTTACAAAAAAACAACGAGGCAGAATAAATTAGGAACATTTAATGAAATCTGCTTTAGTCCAGTGGCTCCCTATAATGCAGTATAGGCAAGTGAGGCACTACGTGACTATATGTCTCCAATATGTTTAGCTTAAAAGTGCATAGGTGCTACAATACGAAACATTATAATATTATTTTCCATGGTCTTAAGACATGAAGTTGCTGAATATCTCAAAGAATTGGGCCTCCTAGAGAAAAATATTACTGTCTTAATCTCTTAAGCATCTTGAATGGTTTTATCAAATGTGATACTGTCTTGACTAACATGCCGTCTGGTTGATTTACAAGTATTTTCTGTTATTTGACTTGACACCAAAACCTTAGCCCAGTTCTGGTAGATTATTTTGGCATGTGTTTGTAGATGCTCAGTGCCTTGGTTTGTATCTTTAAACCTTTTTCACCTTGGTGGTAAATATGTTTAGGCCTGTCAGTACTGTTGTCTGCTGTGAATAGGACAGAGCTTTACAGGATTGGGCAAATGGGCCATTTCTGTTACCCCATCAGTGCCCTTACTTGCTCCAAGCTAGGACCCAATGCATGCGCCCTGCAGCTGTATTCACCACCACCAGTTTCAGCCCTTAACCACCCTGTTCACCCCCACCACCCAATTTTAATATTTAACTGCTTTTCTGTGTCCTTTTACTCACCTTTCTCTACCTCTGCATTCAAATACCACTCTGCCTTTAGCTGATTCGGAAAATGTTGGCCTGTGGAAAGCCACAGAGCTGATGAATTATGAGATGACTGCATCTGTACTGGTGCTGCATGAGCCAGGGTAAGCACCTGCGCAGCAGCAGGCATGCTCTGTTGTAGGAGTGCTACAGGTCCTGCGCTACAGGACCAGCCTGTAGTGCGGGTCTGCACTTGCACAGACAGCTGCAAGCTGCCTCTGGGAAGCCCCTGAAAATAGCCTGTGTATGGCAGTTTGAAAACCTTTACCCTACACCACTGCAAAACAAAGATATTATTCATGACCTTAATTATCACAGCATGCTGAAGAATATGTTTATTATGTCTGTGAAATAAGTCTTTCAGAATTATGTATACAGTAGAACTGAGGGAGGATGCTGGAGAGGCCATTCATTACAGCAGGAATGAGATAAACCACTTCCTCTCTTCCAGGAAAATGAGAAATAAATAAATACGTTTATGAAAGCAATTTTCGGTTGTTTGTCCATAGCAGTTCTTTCCCTTATGCAGATGCAGGTTTCCCTCACAAAGTAGTATGCAGATACCTCTTAGTTTAGTCTCATAACAGGTGTGAAGGCATTAGTGCTATTTTTCAACTAAAAATAGGGCAATAACATGTCAGAGACAGAAACCCCTACTCATTTGTCCAGATCAAATTGCCTTCTTTATAACAATTTTCTGTCTTTACAGGGTGGAGAACTGACACAAATACATATATTTTAAATTTGCTTTCTTCAGATTTTCTTCAATACTTTATAGAAATCATATGATTTAACTCCATTAATAAGAACTGTGATGCTAAGTTGGACCAAAGGTCCTCCTCAGCTCCATAACCAGATTCAAGCAGATGCCCTAAGAAAGTATGGAAGAACAGAGTACGTAGGGGATGATTGCTCCCTTGCTAAATCCTTTGATGTTTGGCAATTTAAAGTCACTGCTACACTTTGGAATCATCTTCAAATAGAAAAGGGGGCAGCACAGAAAACTTGAATTAAGTTTCTCCTTTTATTGCATTCAGAAAGAGGTTCTAAATACATTTCATAAATCTAACTAATATACACATAGCATTACAAGAAAGACAAGTAAAATGTAAAGATAAACACCATGAAAGCTTTGACCTTCATTACTAACCCGTGTGATCCATGCTCCATGTTACTGCCTTTTGGTCACATGTAATGGACCACCTGGTTGAACAATGGAAAGAAAATACATTGTGATTACTGTTTTCTACTGATTTCCCTGACATGGGCCCTGCTCCCAGAGTCATAAGGGTAAGGATACCGGCAGTGCCAGCCATAACTATCAACAGCTGTGTCATTTGAGGAAAGAAAATGCAGACTTCCTTAAAAAATGGAAGTTGTATATAAGCAAGGAGCATGGAAAAAGCATAAACTATGTCATATCAAATGTAGAACCACAACAGAGCTGACCAAAAAGATTTTAAGATTTTGCCAACAATGTGGAAGTAATAATATAAACTTTTTCAAATTCCATCACCAGAGGAGTCCTGCAAGAGAGTAAGTAAAGCTATAGAGGATGAATATGTAGAAGAAGCATTCAAGGTGGCTAACTGCACAGCTAAAAAGCTAAAAGAATTATTTGCCTTGCTAAAGAACCAAGCGTTAGGTAGACTGAGTGTGAGGAGTTGTCCTAAAATGAATTGTCAGTAGGAAAGACTTCAGGAGAAATTGATAAGTTAAACAGTAACTAATTGCTGGAGCTATGCAGTGTTTCTGCCAAGGGATTCATATGTTCAGCTACTGAAGTGCTATTGCCCAGTGGGTTCTTTTTTGTGGAACCCAATCCTAATGCCAGCAAAATAGAACAGGGGAAATGTACCAGTGATCCACTGGTCTTTCAAAAGAGTCCTCCGAGGGTGAACATGGGAACTACAAAATTGCCAATGTGACTTCTATGCCAGGAAAATTACATGAACTGTTGTAAAGAATAAAATCAATAGTCAGACAGATAAAGCTGATACTCTGTAGAAGCATCAAATGGATTCTCTTAAAGGAGGTTATGCCTCACAAATCTATTGGCATTCTTTAAAGACATCAAAAAGCACGCTGATATTATTGTTCGTGCTTGAATGTGTGATCAGTGTAACCTTAGATTGCAAGACTAAGACCCTTGGGACCCTTACGCCAAGGCAGTCTGGACTGAACTATTTCTCTTCACCTGGATTCAAGCAGAACAGGAATTCACACAGTGCATATAACCTAACCTTTTTTATAGTAATCTTCACTCCTATAGAGAAGTAGCAAAGTAGAGAATAATACACATAGCTCCCACAGTTTAAGTCCCGTGGGTAACAGTATATACTGTACTGAATTTTTAATAGCACATTATTCAGAGTATCACATAAATTCTTATTACTGATGTAATAAAACCTAAACCAACACAGCTGGAGAGACCAAGGCTATAAATACACCACATATTTTTTGTATGGTAATAATATGAGCCAAATTATTTTTAAGTCTAAATCTGCTGATTTTAGTTGAATTAGACAAAGTGTGAATGTGTACATCTACTATAATTCACATCCCCAATCAAATGCCTTTGCCTAATTTATGTTTTCATACAGAAACTGCTATGTGGTCCTTAAAGGACATTCTCTGCTTTATGGATTGATCCTGCTGCTGGGCAACTCGAAGAAAAAAAGTCAGGTGAGGAAGATCTGAACACACAGTAATTCAGCATTCTAAGCTTTTTGAGTACGTAAAAAACCTATTTCTTTAGTTCTCGTGTTTTCTGATCATGCCTCTGTCTCTGCTGTAGTCCCTGGTGAAAAAGTGCTCATGGGGGCAAACATCTGCCATGTGCAGCTCAAATCTAGCTGAGCCTACCTTGGAGGAGGAGCAAGGCACACGAGGTGACCCCTTGAGAATTTCTTTGTTCTTTCTTCTCTATTTCTGTGATCTCAGTGTCCAGATAAAACATTTCAGTCCAGATCATGAATATGAGATCAAAAATACACCACACGTGTGTTTCAAGCTTTTTGCCAATAGTCTTTAAGGCCCTATTCAAAGCTTGTTGAAGTCTGCTGTTGCTGACACTGATTTTGGGGAGAATTAAATCGGACTTCTTCTAAAGCAGGACCCAAAACTTTTCTTTGATCTTGATTGGCTGAGCACACCATTAGGCCTCAGTGCATAACTGATACTACTACACGCATAACTATATTATATATAGTTATATAATTTACGATAGTAAATTTTAAAATTTGTTGTACAGGTACGTGTGTGTATAACGTAGGCCCTGAGAGTTTCCAAGCTGGTTTAATCTCTGCAATAGCTGCACTGGCATAGTGGGGCACAGACAACATTCCACACCGAAGGGCTCCATGACAAGACTATCAGTGCCGGCAAAAAGTGAGAGTGTTGGGAAAATGCTGTACAGATGGTTACATGCACCAGTGTTATCTGCTGCGCTAGGCTGTGCTTCCCTCTGAATGTGCTGGATACAGTTCTGGTATAAGCTTAGCTGGTAGGTTACAGTATGGGCCGGTCTGACTTTCTGAATGCATCTGGAAAAAGACTGTTTCAGTACAAGAATAATTTTGCTTTTAAGGAATAGATCGATTTCGTACAGACAAACACTTTGCTGCAGCCAATTCCCTGCTCTTTTTTTTCTGCGTATTCCCTTTTCTCAAACAGTTAATGTACATGAAATGTAAATGTAAGGGAAGATTATTCATAGCATGTTTCTTTTAAAATAACTCTTTCCCTTTCTGAATTCTTCAGAAAAAGACCTCAAAATGGAGATCAAAATTTTAAATTCACCTTTGCTATTAAAACCAAAAGATATCTTGGTAAATATATCTATGTAGCATGAAGACAACCTCAAAGTATACCCAATGAGCTTTGCAGTGATCTAAGCCCTATGTTTTCTTAACCTGAATGGGATACATTGTCAAAACCTTTCATCTTTCTCCAGGGCACAGATTCCCTGTAGCAATAGACACCCTGAGACCTAGGGCTACCTTGTAGGGTTGTGAAGAGCAGGAGATCTGAGCTTACCTAATTAATAAAAGAGATTTAACATGAAAGCCAAAGGTAGTGACAGGTTTGACTCCACTAACACACAGGCCAAGTAGCGTGTTTGGCAAGCAAATAGATGTAGCTATATAGGACAGGTGATTCATGCTTCTAAAACCTAATTACCATCGGGAAAGTGACAATGTTTCCTCTATGTGACTCGCCAACCCACCTACCTTCAGCTGTCTCCCACTCGACGTGGACCCTCAAGGATGCCATCCAGCCATGCTTTGACTCTCTGTTGGAGAAGTATTTTCTGTAAGAGCTGCTGTTCCTGGTGCTTGTCCCCTCTCTCCCACAACAAGAGTGTTTGTTCGTTTTGCCTCCATGCTCCAAACACTCATTCCCTGTCTTTCAGTACGTGAGGTGCCAGTCTGCCTGTTTCTCATTCTTTTAATTCCCTTTCATTCAGAATGATTCATATTTGAATGTTTAAATCCTCTGTCTTTCCAGAAACATAAGCTTTGCTTCTGGGATTCCTTTTACGTATTAACAATATATATGATAAATTTATCTCAGGCTCCTGTATAAGAATATTGGTTTGCCAGGCCCAGTTCCTTTGCAACTCCCTAGTCAAGATTTTTTAATTGAAATAATTGTTCTGAGGTTCATAGCAGACCCTTTATAGGGTGTACTTAGGAGCAGACTCAGGCAGCAATCTTTTGTTACTTCTGTGCAGTATCTATGTTCATTAAGGTAATGAAGCTATTAATTGAATATGTAAGTTCAGGTAATTAAATATAAGACTTATTTCTTTAGTTTAAAGGGTAATAATAAAAAATTTAAACTTTCAAACTGGATCACACATTTAGTGATGATAAATGTGATTTGGAAAGTGCAATATTCCAATATGAATTAGTTAATTGCATCCATTCATTAGGTGATCTACATTAGCAGAAGGTCAATCCATTTGAGGCTTGATGCGTTATACAAATAATAAATTTCAAACAGGTAAACTGAAGAGAAATTCAAAATAGAAAGGTTTTTTTATATATTTAAATTCAGAATAGAATTCCTACAACCAAGAGCACATTGCCTATAACTTCACAGTTAACGGCTCCCATTCTTTACAGCACTCTCCGGAGGCACTGTCATTCACTGCCATGCAGAAGACAAGTGCTATTTTGCAGAGACTGGGCTAAACCACCCCATGGCTGTGTGTTGCTGTGCATCGCCTTGCACAGGGTGGTGACCAGCTGAGGAAGAGCTGTAAGCTGGATCATCTCGAAAGTCTTCAGGCTAAAGGAGTGGCACCTCAGGCTCACTCCATTACTGGCAAAACGAGCATTCTGCACAACAGTCCAGTGAGGGACATGTTACATTTCGACTGTCGACTTAAACTATAATACTAATTTTGAAACTGACCCAGTTATAAAGTGAGCCAAACACTGACAGTCTTTCCAAGCATATTCTGCTTTATCACTGTCACTGAATTATTTGTGGTTTGCTTAAATCCTTAAATTTGAGTTTCAGTTTAAGACTGAATTTACCATAGCAGCAATTAAGTTCTACTGGTCATAAAATGGCCAATATCGCAGGTAAGAAAACTGATCCATTTGACTCCTTGTTAGTAAGAATTATGTTAAATCAAGTTTTCTTCATTAGCCATTCATGAATTTCAGCGATAAAAACGGTTGTTCTTGACATTAGCATTTATTTTATTTTTTATGTTAAAGGTAATGTAGAAATAAGGAAAATAAAAGTAGATTTTCTTTTCTCTCTTTAGAACTTAAAATATATCCAGACTTATTCTTAAACAATTATTAATAACATTTATAATATTAAGACAATTAATTCACTGGGATATTTGAAAAATTTCTGAAACAATATTTTATAGGATCATCACAGTATTGTGAGTGTTGCTTTACAGGTAATATTGCTTATGTGTATAACAATATTTTTACCTTATATGTATAAAATATCTTTGGAGCAAGGACTGATACCATCCTGCACACGATTCAAGCCATAATTCTTAAGAGATTTCAAACAGTGAGCCTTTTTCAAATGATCAGGCTTAGAAACATTTAGAGAATTGATTCAATTAACCTAGAGGAAAAAAGTGCTATAATGTGTGATTTATGTTTGCAGATAAATTAAAATACAAGTATCTCCTGAAGAGCATTTGCTGCCATCATGGTCAGTAATGAAAATAGCAGGCAATTAAAATAGGACACCTGAGGCTGAAGCTTTTACTGTATATACCAGAAAATGAAGTTCAGATATCGTAAGTGGAAATCTGAGCTGAAAAATAACTTAGTGGAAATTTCTTTTCAGTCCCTATTTTTCTTCCAAAAGTGATTTATAAAGCACATAAGAAATAGGAAGGGACCTTTACGGAGGCAGGAGGCAAAGGGTACACAGGAGTAGGGTCTCTCAATCAATGCTGAATTTGTATGAGGAACTAGGGATATCCTTGCTAAATGGTAGCGGGACAGCTGAGAGAAATATATATAAAAAAAGAACTTATGGGTCAGACTGAAATAATTTTGGGGCAGGTTTTGAAGTTGATCTTGAAATGAATCACTGGAAGCATCTGACAGAATGACGTGATTCAGTTCCTTCAGGTGTGTGACAAAGTGCTTAGAGTCTGAAGCTCACTAAGGAGCATCAGAAATATTCACAAATTTGTAGTAAGAACAAAGAGCTTTGTGTCGTTGGAGTTGCTGTAGCCCCTGTCCATTTCAGTGGTGTATCAGTATATGCTTTGGTACAGCTACTCTGCCCAAAAGAGGTATTTGAGATACAAATAGTTCACCCAATCCTCTAGTTTTATGACTTCCTTTAGGCAGCGGGGACACAGTAGTATAGAGCGGAAAAATACCAGTACTCTGAGCAACCCAGGAGTGCCTTAATTACAACTGTATTGTCTTCAGCATCACAGCTCTGTCTTTTGCACCCTCTCTAGCTACCACAGGTCCTGTTTCCATCAGATGGTGTTTGCATAAACAATGTCTATGTCTTTGTCTATAAATAATACCAGTTGCTGGGGGTGGGTGGAGAAATTGAGACTTGTAAATGAAACAAAGGTATTTCTTCAACTTATACATTCAAATTGATCTAAATATAAAAATAAAACCCTTCAGGAATGATTTTGATCGTGGCTATACACTAGCCTAAATTCTAACACTGAAGTAAGAGAGTCACTTGGTGGTTGTTCATTTCTTTGACAGCCATTTCTTCGACAGCCATTTCTTCACAAAGTGTGAAGACAGTAATATCTTTGTCATTACAATCTAAAACAGAACATATTTGTTTCCTGATTTGCTGTCTAAGTAGGAGTTTAATTAAAACCCATTCATGTGAGAGAAAATAAGCCAGTCTGACTTAATTGCCAGTTGATTTAGTATTGCCAATTTACAAAAAAAACAAACAAACAACCAGAAACTACAGGACTGCAGTAAGAAAAAGTGGTTTCTCTGCCGTACGTAGGTGTTTAGGGACCACAGAACTCGGGCTGAGCCTGGGGTATTGTTTCTGTTCTTTCTCTTCTTGGCAATTGGCGGACTCACTTTTTTCTTTCACAAATTAATTGATTTACTTCTGTATTCATTGTTATTACTGAGTTATTGTCCTAACGTCCAAGGCAATAAGGGTAGTAAGCCCTTCCACAAAGGTATTGCGTTAAATATTCACTTGCAGGATTTGAAGCCATGGCTCAATTTGCTGTCATAAAGTTAGCCAGTGTTGTGCTGAATCTTTGAAGCAGCTCATCAAGCCGGATTCATCAGTGTGTCCAGCATAGCATTATAGACCTTGCTGGTAATTCTGTTCAGCAAAGCTACCATTGTACTTGACGAGAACCCACTTGTGGTCTTGGCACTAAGGCCTACATCGTTGTCTCCCCAGGTGGTGGAAGAGGAACTGTGGCTGGTCGCTCGGTGTGGGGAAGAGCACAGCACACATCCGACGTGTTCTTCTGGGGAGCCCTCTGAGGCTAGCTGTCGACCAGGAGCCTGCAGCGTGGTAAGTGCAGCGCCGTTCTCCACTTGGGGAATGCCAGCGAGGCGTAGGTAGCAGTTAGTCTAAGTCTGGTCATCTCCGAGTGCTTTTGCAAACTGAATTGCTTTCAGATGCAAGAGGAATGTGGTTTGTATGACAAGTAGTTAGTTAATGGAGGTTGCTTAAGCAGCTCCAGATTATGTGGAGAGCTGCATCTCCACATGCACTGGAATCCCTTCTCACCAAAATCTCTTGAAGTTTATTGACTTGATTTAATAAGGAAACTGTTACACAGTTTCCTCATTCCTGAAACTTGTTTAAATGCAGTCCCTTTTTAAAGGAGCACATCCCCACTCTGATTTATTTTAAAACAGCTTTTAGAAGATGTCATTCTTGTGATGAAGTGTTAGGTCTGTGTTGCCAGTGTGCCATTAAAAATTGAATTTCTGACGTTGAAAAGTCTCACTCATCCCAAGTGTCATAGTTTGACAGCTCTGCGTGTCACATTACAGCACAGTATTATGGATCCATTTCCTCTGTCAGGGGGGAAAAAAAAAAAAAGATGAAAAATGAGAGAAAGCAAAATCTGCAGTCTCCTTCTTCATTATTGAGCTGGAAATTTACAGAAATATGTGTGTTAACCCTGAAATGACTTAAACGGCACTCTATCTTGTGCTGCCTGTCTGTGCAGAGGCAACCTTTGTCCCGTGCTCTTGTACAGACACTAAGAGAACGCTGGAACAGTGTTTTCAATTGTCTGCAAACTCGTAAAACATGGAGCAAGGAATATCTATGGAATCAACAAACGGATATTGTAACAAAATCAAGACTGGCCAGATCCCATTGTTTATTCTTGACTAGGTCAATAGAAAGGTCACGTGGTATATTTCCTGCTGCTTTGTTTTGCCAACTTTGGACAGCTGTAGCTTTGGTGTCCTTTCTCTGTTTATCTGTCTGCAACGCGATAACTTCAAAACATGACATCTGATCGGTTTCAAAACGTTGGGAGCGTTTGCATCGGTAAGCAGAACTTCATTGATTTTTGCCTAAAGTAACAAAAATGGTCTGAGCTTCAGATGTTTTCTGCCTAGAAGTTTTGACCAGAGAGTGTGTAAGGCTTTGGCCGTAAATTTCTGATGTCCGTCAGCCCAGTCAGAGCACAAGCTCAAGCCATCTGCTGTTTCGACCAGCAAGCTAGGACAGATGTCCACCGTACACGTGTTGCTTGCGGTACACACGACGACTTTGAGACAGTAAGTACCGGATCTGGCTCTACTCGGCTGCTGACTTCCCAGTAGCCCAATGTATGGCACGCCCAACCTCTTGTGGCCTCCCACTAAGAGGCGCCCCAAAATAATAGCCGGGAACAGGTGGCCGTTGCTCGAGCAAATTATTCTGCCTTTTAGGCCCCTTCCTTTTGCAAAGAACCTTCAGGAAAAGAGAAAGCCGCAGCTGAGCTGCAGGACTTGCCCTGGCGGCGAGCACCTGCTCCTCCTCCTCGCCTTCTTTCCCGGGAGCCGTTTGGAAGCAGAGGTGCGCCTGGGTGCCCTCGCTGCGTGACTCCCAACCCCTGGGCCTCCGCGCGGCCGCGCACCCTCAGCGGCGGGCGGGGCCGCAGGGGCAGTGCCCCCGACCCTGCGGGACGGGACGGGGGGGGGCTGTCGCGCAGGTCGGGGAAAGGCAGGGCTGCGCAGCCCGGAGCCCGAGGGACCCAAGTGCGGGACCTCGCAAGGGGCAGCGAGGAAAGGCGTACAGCGCTCCTGCGCAAAGGCAGGAGGAGAAACCCGGGACAAGCGCGACCCCCCCCCCCCCCC
>NW_010972775.1:8122052-8192306 GCF_000737465.1 Haliaeetus leucocephalus
GGCCGGGGCGGGGGCGGCCCGGCGGGGCGCCGCGGCTGCGCCGCCCGAGTGAGCGGGGCTGTGCCGCTATCGCCCTAGGTAGGATGGACCTGCCCCCCTGCCTCTGCCCCCATGTCCAATAAGAAGAGACCCGGCTTGACACCTGCCTATATACAGAGGACGAGAGCAACGTCTTCAGCGCTGGTCTTTGGAGGTGGGGGGGGGGGGGAACCAACCCAAAACACAACACGACATCAGGTCAGAGCGGGGGGCTCGGTGGTACTATAAAACCCCCCAAGACTATGACTTCCAGTAAAATCGAGATGCCAGGGGAGGTGAAGGCAGATCCTGCAGCTCTGATGGCATCTCTGCATCTGCTGCCTTCTCCCACTCTCAACCTTGAAATCAAATACACCAAGGTAAGTTGTGTTCGTTTGTTCTGGCAGGGAAATTCATGGCTGTCCCTCCAAAGGAGGGATTTTGCTTAAAATCAGTTTCATTCTGCCATACCCAACTTGAGTGTAGAGATGAAAAAAAACTACTAAAAGACTGCCTTGAGTCTGTAATAAAGGAAACGGATTTTTAGCCCTGTAATCATCTGAAAAACCACAGGATAATAGAAAAGCAAATTAGATCTGCTGGGACTGGCTTTGCACTTCTCTCTAAATGTAGTATTTTCTACAGAGGTGTTGGGCTTTATCTTCAGTGCAAAATCAGTACCTCTTTAATATGTTTCAGTTGCTTTTGATGTACTTCTGAGGAAGTTACTATACATACGTGTATATCTCAATCAGAAAATAAAAATGTTTTCTTTCTTGAATTACCTTGTGTGCCCAAGGGACTCTTTTACAATTCCTGGAGGGCTCTTAATACTACCAGGTTGTTACAGCACTGAAACAGGTCTCTCTACTAACTTCCGTGATACTTGAATATACCCTTGAACAATACTGCAAGAGGGCGTATTTTTTTCCTACTAACCTTTAAAGACTAATTTTCATAAAGAGAGGGTTAAGAACAAACCCATTGGGTCGATGTAGAAAAATCTGCTGGTTTTCTGTGGTAGATTATGGGACTAAATTGTTTTTGTTGATTAAAATGGGCTTTAAGAACAGTCATTTGTTTGTAAATTCAATTTGAATTTTTAAATTCGTTTATATGTCTTGAATCTTTGCATCTTTAGTTAAAGAATGTTTTCATTTTTGTTGGAGAAGTTTCAAATGTATTGTATAAACAGATTACAATGTGTCAGACTTTGTTTCTAATTACCGAGTAACTTAATAGGAAAATAAGCACATCAGCACTGGAAAAAGGTGATAACATTTTTATCTACTGGAAATATAACTTCAGGAGCTTTAAAGCTGATAGGAAACTCATTTTGGCTGATGCAGTGTAATTTTTTCCTCCATATCACCACTTTAAAAGCTTTTCATCTTTTCTCTTTTTTAAGTGGGTGCCAAAACTAATTTGTCCTCTAATTTGTTACAGCAATTCCATGTTCCAGAAGAATGTTTCAGAGGGAAGTCAACTATTTTAGATTTCATTACAGTTTAATGCAAACTGCAATATGCAAATTAAAAGATGCATACGGTTTCTTGCATATAATTTATTTGAAAATATTTTCAATAAATAAGGAATATAGTTATGTGGGGTTGTGCAGTGTTACACTTTGGGAGCAATCATACTGTGCAAATAGTATTTGGCATGAATTTTGTTTATTGCTGGTTTCAGTGTAAAATATGCTTCATGCGTGTTCAGTGGATAATACTTGAGAGTAGTATCCCAGTCAGTTTCCATAGTAAGTATACTTGTGTTTCTCTGTTCTAAAACTAGAGAATTGGTTCTAAAAATCTTTGGAAAAGGTAACAGTCATCAGCAGTCATATCTTCCTATCTGTGAGAACCGCAAGCTGGATAGTAACTTCTAATTGTTCAGAATATATAGTGCCATCTTCTCAGAAATATGTAAGATGTTACACATTTTATACTAATGGAACAAGTAAAAGAAAGTTATTTTATTTCAATATTAAGCCAAAAACAACAGCAGCATGTTTCTTCTAAGCTTGGTTTTCAGATATTGGATAACTCCTGGTTGCTTTTGAGAGAAATTTGGTTTAGGACAGGTATTGAGTATTTCACTTGGCATATCCTCTGTCTCTGTCTGTCTGTCTCGCTTTTCCCTCCTTTTTCTCTTTCTCTGCAGGAAATACAAGTGATTTATAGATAATTGGAGTCTTCAGCTTGGAGTCTTGTCTTGGGCAGGACTTTTATCCAGGATCTACTTTCCCACCTATTACAAAGAAAAACAATCAAAAATGAAATAATGGATTGTAACTTGATTCTTTCTTTTGGGGGAATGGTCGCTTCATGTCGTAGATGACAAACAACTTCCATAAACAATAAATAACATCAGACTAAAGCACTTTGGAAAAAAAAAAACAAAAAACAAAACAAACCACCAAACAAACAAAACCAACCAAAACCAACCCAAAACCAACCCCAAACCTTGTAAAATCAGACATCTGTAAGCATTCCTAGCATCCTCTCTCCTGCTTGTTAGCTGAGAATTTTAAATACCCAACCAGGACACAGAATTCTTGAACTCTTTATTACAGCTGTCTCTGAATGTAAAATCTTAACCATTTAGGAGTTAATTGGGAAATAGACAGTTTTATTAGGATAGAATATGCTAAAATTCCAGGAATCCCTAAACACGATTTGTTAAAGATTTGTAATATGTACCAGAAAAAAATAAAGTTATTATTCATTAATCTTTAAAACACTTGATTATCCTTGGAATTACTATGAAAGCTCCTTCTAAGAACATAGATGAAACAGATACTACCCACGTAATTTTCATGTATTTGATTATTTAGCAGAATTACTGAAACTTGTGAAATATTTCTCTGGTAAGTTTACTGAAGTGAGCAGAAAACCGTGTGTTAAGTCCTTCTGATCTGTACACCTGATGTAGCACACTGAGGCAATGTTGGTTTTCACTGGTCAGAAAAGATAATATTTAGTGATGAAAATTACACAATGCCATGTTTTCATGTAAGATGTGCAGCAGTATCTATTGTGACTTCAATGTTGGGAGTCAGCCTATGCTTCTTTAAAAAAACCAGCCATTAGAAATATTTTTCCCAGCTTTTTAATACCTTGGCATGGTCTCTGTGAAAAATAAGGTGGTTTAGATGTGTGTAATAAGAATTGATGAACAGGATGTGAACCAGACATGCCGATGAGTTTTCAAGCACACAGGGTTAAGTTTTGTTGCGTGGCTAGCAAGTACTAAAACTGCTACATGCAGGATTCTCTCTCTTTTCATTGTGATGACTCTTTAATTCTCTACTTATTAACATTAACATTTGGGGACGGATTGCATCTGCAGAACAGGGGATCTTGCAGTATTGCATGGAGTTAAGTTATTCTACAGCCCTGTGGCACAGCAAGCCCTCCTCAGACTTGTCAGGAACGTGTTGGCGGTGCTATGCTCCCTCCATAAGTGAGCACGTAGGTAGGAAGGAGATCCAGCTCTCTCCCTGGCAACAAGTCATACTTCTACAAAGGTCAACTTTGTGCCAGAAACTCTCCCAGAATGGGCTGCTCCAGAAATATCAGATGTGCGAGATAAGCCATAGTATGACATCCAGTAAGGGCACGTTATTAGCATGTTTTATACAGGAAGCACCACCCCCGTGTTTGATGGCTCTGAGAACCTGATAGCTTCTGAGGGTGATCAGAGGGTTCTCAGCTTAGTACTGTATTGATGCCTCCCTCTTTCATTCTCTTACAAAATCTGTTCTCCCTCCTGAGACTTGAGCGTCTCCCAAGTATCTGACAGTAGACGTGGAATCAGCCCAACAGAGTGAGCCCTTTGCAGTTTTTTCCTCCTGCTATCTCCATTTGAGGGGCTAAAGGTGTTTCTACAGGACGTGGCTATCCTTCGTTATGCCATAATCAAATCTGCTTTACAAAGTATTTTCATAGTGACTTTAAAAGACAGCTTGGTGTAAAATGAGGACCCTAGGGTTCTGTCCTGTCCTACCTCTCTCACTGCATTGTATAACCGAGTGAACAAACATTCTCAAGTTTGCATCATGTTGGGGACACTAATCCAGCTGGATGTTTTGTTTCTTGCTTGCCAACTGATTTAAGTCTGAGAAAGAGTTGAAGAACTTTAGCATAAGGAAAAGTTGAAGAATTGAGGTTTTGAAAGCTTTTTATAAAGAGGTGCTCTAAAGGGGTGAAGTGGAGGTGAAGAGGTACAGAAATGTTTCTGTAGTAATAGCCTGTAAATTGGCTGACAACCATATTTTTTTGTCCTGTATAAAAGGGTTTTGCCTCTACTCTTACACCATAGGCTAAAATCAGGTCAGTTTCTAAACACAGACCAGATAAACTGCCCAGCACTGCAACAGAAAACTTTATACAGCAGTTTGTGTTAAGTCTAGGCAAACTGCTTCTGGGTAGACAAGAACTAATAAATACATTTCAAATTCTCATATGATAAGCATTTGGTTGTGAAGTGTTTTGTTACTCAGTTTCTGTATTTTCATTCCCATTATGCTTTCTTGGCACTGCCCAGAAATGAATGCTGCAGAACACTGTTATAAATTCTTTTCACCACAATTTCCAGCACGTGTTTTCCAGATAAAATTCTAGACTGACATTAAGATAGGAGGCAGGAAATCTATTTTATTTAGAATAATATGCAGAATACTTGTCATTTTTTTTGAACTGAAGACAAGCTTTGGCAAAACTCAGGTAAGTGATGAATACATGCTATTTTCCACCCGTCTTTCCCTGACTGAGCTCACTAATGCCTTTTGAAATCAGATTCAGTGACTGATACTTTAAGAAATCAGCTAGCCTTTCGGGTCAGCTCAGTTGAGCGCTGTCCAGTTACAAAAGATGAGGCACAGAGAATTAGAGATGTTTGCATGAGGCGTAGACAAATAGAACAGCTACTTTTCCCCTTTGTGGAACACTTCAGCATCTGATGCTGACACTAGACATGTTCCTCTGTATCATCATATATGAGGTTTTACCGTATATACTGTATTTAGATTTACAGTTGTTTGTATCTACGGTTTGAATTCTCTTCTAGTGTGGTCATACTTTGTGGTTAGTATTATAATTCATCAACCCATATAGCAATTGCAAACTATTTATGCACTTCTTTTCAATTAACAGCCTGAATATAGGATTCTTTCTTTCCTCCCAAACCTTTGAGGTCTTCTGCACAAATCCAATTTACCCAGGTTTTGCATGAGGGATCAAGAAACAATGGTAGTCTTATGAGTATCCAGTTCCCTGCCTTTGCTTACTCCAATACAGCTCCTATAACAATGTTAATTCAAGAGCATTAAAAATACAGAAATTACCAGGCTGAAACTGGCAACAACTAGATAACTACTGCAGATAACTACTGTATTACTGAGTAGGTAACTATTGTAGCAGCGACTTCTTACTGTGCTGAATTTTTAGGGAAAGATTGAATCTTAAGGGAAAATGCAGACTGGTTTAACACATCAAGCTGTACAATACTATATTTCTGGCTAGGGGGAAATTTTCTTCTCTTTGTGCAGTCTGTAAGGTCAGATAATACTGAAAGACAAGAGCTATGCAATTAGTGTTTTTCTTATCTTTGCAAAAAAATGTTATGATTTCAAGTATTCCAATACAAAAGATGCATGTATTTATTTGCTCACCAAAACCAGAAGGTCACTAATAATCAGAGCACTTGCCCAAGCTGAAGAGCAGCCAAATTCATACCCCTGCTCTGAAGCAAACAGAGCAGATACTTGAAAATGGATCCCTATTTTCTGATGGTGGATAGGTCCCAATTGTAGATGCTTTCTACCTTTGGCTATCCTTGGGAAGAGTCTCATATTCTCTCCTGTTAGATAATTCACTTCTAAGTATTTGTGAGGCCTGAGAGATATCAACTTGATAGCCCCATGCGCAGGACACTCACGGAGGAAAAGTAGGATTCAGACTCATGATGTCAGACAGAGCAAGGATTTGATCCAAGATCTATGGCTTTCTAGGCATTGACTCTAAATATTGGAGTATTGAGTTGGAATAATGTGTCTTGAACACACGCTTTCATTCTAACAAAAAAATTCCCTCTTTAATTCTCCATTCCATTTTGTCCTTCAGAAACATTTCCCACAGAAGTTCACCAATCCTGGTACATTTTCATTTTAAATTCTGTCTTGATGTATCCGCATTTTCTTTATAATCCCACCAGTCCGAAAGTTCTTGATGATCTCTGCCTAGCTTGTCCATCTCCCTGTCCATGCAAAATTGTTCCCCACAGACCTTAATGGGCTCCGCCAGTTTGAAGTTATTCGCTGCCATAAACTGCTTTGTTCCTGGGAGCAAGGCACAATGGAACCACTGTATCCGTTTCCCTTCCCTTCTTTACAATGCACATTAACAGTTGCCTTCAATAAGCTGTCCATAGACATTGCAAGTCACTGGGAACATATCGGCATCTAAAAGTAATTTGAACCTTTCCTTCCAACAGGCTTGGCTTTGCATTTACTACCTTTGGCAAATTTCATCTACCCTTGAGTTGCCCAAATGCCTTTTAACTTCAGCCCTAGTGATATTTTCTTCAGTACTCTGATTATTTTTATCTGCAAACTATGTACCTTACTATTAATAATCTGCAAAAGCAGGTGAACCAAGATATCGATTGCTAGTCACAGTAATGAAGGGGCATCTTGCTATTAACCCCTTTCCAGGGAGAATTATCCATTTATTTCCAGTCTTTTTATCTTATCTCTTAACCACTTTTTAATCCATGGCAGGACTTTATCTTTCACCATATGGTTACTAACTTTCCTTAATAGCCTCTTGCTAAGGACTTTATCATCAAAAGCCCTTTTAAAGTCTAAATAAATTATATCCACTGATTCATCTCGGCTCCTCATTTGACTAACTATCTTCCAAGAAATCTCACAGGTTTACAGAGATAAATGACAAAAGATGAGTTCAGTGGTCCATATCATAAATTCTTAGTCAGATCCTGCATAAAGTCACATTTCTTCTTTTACAGTTTTGCAGCTATCTTTCCTAAGACTGAACTGTAACATTTCACTATTTATTTTTTGGAAATTGTTTAATTCTCTCCACTTCTAAAAAATCACAACTTTTTATCTCTTTGGGTTTTTTTTAAAGAGTAGGACTTGCTTTCTGAAACAAGTAACCAAAACATCAACTTTAGTTCAGCTGAAAGAAATGAGCGACAAAAAATGCATTTATACAGAGACAACATTATAAGGAAGCTATATCAATATAAGTACAGATGTGTAAAGGTTTAAAAAAAAAATCCTCAGGAAGCTGCAGTTCTGTGCAGTCCTCTAGTGAGGAATCCTCAGACAAGTGCTGGCATTCCTACTCAAGTACAAATATGTGCATAAATAGCTATGTGAAGACTTACTACTAAGTATTATATTGAGCAAGATGAAGTCTAAAAAAACCAATTGCCATCTAAGGGCCCAATCATTCATTACCTTTGTGCTCGCTCAAATGAATAGAGAAATTCCCGTTCAGACTGCATACACCTAACTGTTTTTTCTCCAAAAAACCCAAGTTCCGTATTTCAGAATTTGTCTAAAAATGTATTTCTACTGACCAGCATTTTCTGTTACCTATAATAGCAATCTACCTTTGTGACATGAATGCAACACATCAATTTTAAGTTATGCAGTGTAACTAAGCTTTAGAAACAGTTCATTACTAAAAGTATGATATGTGAAGCCACATCAAAGCCTTGCTGCAATAGCATTGCTGAAATAGTCTCCAACTGACAAAAGAAAAAAAGGACTTCATTCTTGTTCACTTGGAAGTCAGTTCCTTTCCCAGAGAGCCTAGTGAACTAGATTTTTACCTTATGACTTGAAACATAATACATTCCAGCTTTGCTGGACTGAAGTGGGAAAATACTTCAGAGCAGAGAACCATCCACATCAAATTCTGTGACCCAAATGAAAATGTTTAAGCTCAGCTCAATCTCAGTTGACCTCAGCTGGAGGTTAAAACATGAGGATGGCACTGACCACTAGAGTGTATAGACCTTAATCTGTGAGGGATTCGTAGGTAATGAAGACTTTGAATTGAACTCAGAATCTAAAGGGATGCCGGTGGGACAGCTGTGGAGAGGCCTACAGCAGGTGTTGTGGTTACAAAAAGGATTTGCTAATTTCTATGTGGATTTCCAGTATGCCCCTATTTAAAATAAGTGAGTTACAAAAAATCCATTTGTAAAGTCACAAAGATGTAGGAAGTGTTGCACAGAAGAACAGGCTGCATCCTCTTTGCTGAACTTGGATGGGAAGGGGATGCCAGGGAGACACTGTCCTCTTACCATGCTCTTATCATCTAGCAATGATTACACAAAATCCCTCAGTTTTGACTCAGAAACTATCAGAAGGTGCCTTTCCCTACAGAAATTCCAAACACACATATTTACACAGGTTAGGCTTCACTCTAAAGTAAGACTGATTTATTTCCAAAGCAGAGCTATTTACTATTTCAGGTAAATACAGGTATTATTTGACTGTCATATAAAAGTTGATTTTATCCTCTTGTGAATAGGTCAGCATGCCTTAAATTTGGCCTCAAGAGACTAGAGCTGGTCAGAACCTCAGGTCTACATTTAGCGTGAAATAGATCTCTCCAACTGGAAGGTCCTTACAGGTCTGTGCTGTGCCATTGTTCTCTCATGCTTCGGTGGGAAAGACACCGCTTAATACATCATCATCATCACTGCCCCCACCACCCTGGTATATCCTTAGTGGCTTTTGTGCAATTCCTGATGCCTCAGCTTTTGAAAACTGCAAGAATTGAGATTCGTTAGCATTTGGGTTTTTTTCCCTTGGCCCTACAACACATACTAAATTTTGGCCAGAAATGTAATCTACTTTGGTACAGCCAAATTAAGATCCCCCCCCCAAATGAGCAGCCATTTCTGGAAATATCTTCAGTTTCCCTTTTATGTCTTTTCATAGCCAGGTTGTTTTCAGAATCTACTGCCTCTCCCACAGCCTATATTTGCTTATTTATTTAACTTAGGCTTCTCTTGGATGTTTTATTTGTGTTACCTTTTTGGTATTTTTCTTCAGAATATTTAGTAGCAATTTTTAATTTTTATTTTGTGTTTTGCAGCCTTTTAAAGTTAGCACTTTGTTACTTTTTTTTTTGGCCTACATTTCCTCTTGTATCTTCCTTCTTAGCCACCCCATTTATTTTCTTGCTTGTGCTTCCCGTTTCTAGCCTTCGGAATGCAAATCTTCTTTGACTCTTTCACATTCTTAAGCCTCCATGCTGATTCTATGGATTTTAATTTCCTAGCTTCAAGCAGGGAGTTTCTAAGTTACTTCCTCTTTCAAAAAAAATCCGCTTCTTGAAGTTTAGTTTCCCAGAGAGTTGGGCTTCTTCATGTGTTTCTCTCCTGCAATGAAGCTGAAATTATTTATGTGGTAACCATTTCTCAGGGCTTCAGACACAATTTTTAGTCCTTGACAGGACTATGCCAAATGTTGTTTAGATTAGGATACAGACAACTCTATGTTCTCTAGATGCTATCTCAATGCAGCTCTCACTGAACTAATGTGCAGTTTTGCACCAGTCTTATTGCCTTCATATTCTTTTTTCCACTTCAGTGCCACTTCAGTTGCTCTTACTCAGAAGTCAGTACTTCACTCCTGCTATTATCCTTCATGACCTACACCACCTCTATATCCATGGGTCTACAAATGTGTTGTTTCTCTTCTAAGAAATATCCATGCAATTCCTTGCACACAGAGCTACTCCCCCCTCTCTGCAGCTTGGCCTGTCCTCCCTACATGGCTTATAGCTAGAAATCATGGTATGCCTCTGATAATTCTCATCCCCTTATGCTCAAAAAATGCTAGTTTTTTCCCTCTCCGTGATACAGTCAGGATCACCCATTTTCACACTTAAGATTTTTTTTTTTTTATGCTGGTTTATAGGCACTTGAACTTTTATTTCCTAACTATAAGATGTTCTAGATGAAAATTGTGATCTAGTTAGTTGAAAAACCCTGTAAAGTCTTTTCAGCTCAGCTACTAAAGCACTTCATATGACATTGCAGCTCACTCTTATTTACCACTCTGCTAGGGTAAAAGGTCCTTAAAATAGACATTAGCTTTAAACTGGCTTTAATACTTCTTTACACTGTCAAATTGATTTGAGAAGGCATTTATGTAACTGCCAGTTGGATGCATAGATTATTTTTTTTTTAAAGACCCACTTCATTTTGTTGTTTGAAACATATTTGGAATTTATTTTAAATGTTCTTTGCATCCAGGCATAAAAGCACTGTCCTGATTCCACTGGGTATTTTCAAAACTTGTAAGTATATCATAACATATGCATTTTACATTTGCTTATGTGGGTTTTTTTTCAGCTGTAATAGAAATAGTTTAAGTTTATTCTTGAGTAGTTAGAAACTACCAAGAAATTACCACCTGTCCTTCCCAATCAAGGGGGGGTTTTTTATTCTCTCCAATTTCTTCAGTTGTGATGTATGGTTGCAGCAACACTGTACCAGAATGGCCTGCATGGACCTTGAGAAACATGCACATGTGTTTTTCAGGACATCTGGCTAAGCCTTCAGCCCCTTTTCCATCAGTGCTTGATGTTTTGCTGGTCTTCCTCTTTTTGTCCTTATCACACTTTCTTTACCACAGCTACTTAACAGCCTTTTCTGTCTTTTGTGAAGTCTATGGGATGCTGTTTTCCTGAGAGGTGAGAATCAAGCTCTGCTTTCTCACTTGCCCATCTGAAATTATGATACCAGACTAACACTAAATGGGGTAGCTGTGCTGATGATGACCTAGTCTTGGTGGTCCAACCCTTTGACAGTGATTTTAAAATCCATTTGTTACATTACTAAAGACATTTTTAGCTAGCATCGCTCAACTGCAAGTGTTAATATTCTGCTCCTTCCATCAAAGCTTTTAGAAAGCATTAATTGATTCAGTCTCACTGTAAAACTGGTGACAAGGCCCCTTCACACATGGGGGAGTTTAAATTTGTGGGAGTGTAACCATGACTAACTCAGACAGTAGGTCAGTGTCAGAGGCAGGATCTCTTGCTAAGCCAGCCAGACTGCTAAAAGATAAAACCTCTTTTTCTGTACGTACTATTCTGGGAGATGGAAATACAGATGAATTTCAGAGCTAGTGTTTACATGTGGATGCATGTCTCCAATTCTAGATTGGTATTAATTGCACACTTTTTTGTGCACTCACCTATACACACGCACACAGTATCGATGAAAAGACCCCTTTCTTTGCATTCTTTGCTTGCTTTCTGTGTCACTTTATCAGTTGTCGTCTCTGTTGTTATTCCCTTGAGCATTGTCTGGGAGGCAGTGCCCTCCTTGCTGGAACAGCTGTATAATGAGTTCAAATGAAGCTGGAGGTTGAGGTGTTGCTCCCCTCTGTACTTTTCTGTTCGGAGGAGGAGTATTTCCATTGGTGCAGTGCAGTGACAGTACTGGAAGTCCAGGTTGTTGTCTCTGGTATTGTTTCTATTCGCTCTTCAAAGGTTTTATTTTAGTAAGGTACTCCAACATGGAGAGAGAAGGCAGGCCCTGCTATTGAGAAGACAACCAGGAGCCCAGTGTAGAACACGCCCAGCAACTGGTGCAGCACAGCTCTTCCTCCCATCAGCCAAGACAATTGTTTTTAATGTTTGGATTCTAGCTGAAACACAAATGTGTTCATGTTCTTGCTCTCTGTCTCAGTTAATTTCTCTCTTTGAGGGAGCAACAGGACAAATCCTTGATAACTTATTTCCTGGTTAGAAGCCTTTACCTGCTTTCCTAGTGGTTCCCTGTGACTGGGAACCTTTGTAGTCAGCTCTTCCAGCTGTTTGCCTAAATGGTCTTCAGGGAGACTAAAAGCAGTGAACCTGGAATAACAACATTTGACTTCAACTAGGTCCCAGGAGAATTTAGTTATTACTTAATGGATTGAATTGGCGACATACCTTATACCAGATAACTGCCAAAGGTTGCATGAAATTAACCTTCACAAATGGCTAGTTATTGGTATACTCCTTGCAGAAAGCTGGGTGTGGTGACATATGTTCATTGTAATTAATATTGGTTTTCATACCTTTACATGCCAATAGTATTTGCAATGTCTGGGTGAAAAATTTCACAGATTAAAGTCTTGATGGTGATTTTAGCCATTTAGTGATCATGTGTCATTGTGTTCACTACACTGAGCATAAATCCTGTCTTGTAAACAGCAGGGAGACTAATGAGGTTTGCCCACATTCTGGTATCATTACAAGGGGTTCCTGCAGAGAAAAAGGGAATTTGGTTAGAAAGGAGAAAAGAAACATGAATTTTAAAAGAAAGGGGGGGGGGGGGGGGGGGGGGCAGCAATCTCAGGACTGCCTATATGAACATTTGTTTTTAAGGAAGGCTTTTTATTAACAAGGCTTATAATGTACTTTGCTTATTTAAGGAAATCTCAGTAGAGCTAGGTTTTGTTTTTGCCGTAGTCCATGTTTTTAATGCTGTATGTTTGGCAAAAGTTGAGGGTCATGTTTTTAATTTGCACACTCAAAATTATTAGTCTGCTTCTACTTAAAGGTAAATAGAAGAGCTCATTTTTCATGCACGCCTACATCTTTATACAGAATAGCTTGCCAGTCATATATAAAAATGTTAAACTCTTTCAAATATTGGCATTATTTTGCTATACCCTGAAGTGTTTTATTTGCTTGGGACTGTAATCAGCTCTTGCAAGAACGCTTCACATCCAATTTTAGTCTTAGCACCACAGTGTACTTTGGGGTGTAAATTTGTCAGGTATCCAAGCACAGCAGGCTACTTTGACAGCTTAAGCCCAGTTCTCCCCAATCAGCCTTATGAATACTAAAAAAGTAGAGAGACCTGTTCCAGTTTGGTATAGGTAAAGTCGATGGCTTATCAACAGAAAGAACTGGAGGAGAAATCAGAACTGAATTCTGAGGAAAGGGGATCTAGCTAAAGGTTTCTTCTCTCCAGAAGAGTATTCTAAAATAAATAAATCAGTATTTCCCAAGACTTTTTATTGAAAAGAATTTCCAGCCAGAGAGATTTCATTGCAGCATTGAATGAGAAGAGAGGTGTTAGGTTCCTTTGCATCTTCTTGAAGAGCAAAGAGAGTTTATAAATCAGACTTCTGGGAATTGTTATCTCACAGCTTCTTCTAACAAACACAACAATTTGTTTTAAAGGCTTCCACCAAAGATGTCATAAGTGGTAATCCCTATGTTGTAAGTGGGTACTTAATGTGATTTAACTTAATGCTGATGATGCAAAGCTATTCTCCCCCAAAGCCCATTAAGAACATCCAATTTTCTGGTAGACTAACACTCCTGCTTACTATCGTAGAGATAAGTGACTGTTTAACCAGGACAATAAGGAAGTTTCAAACCAATGCCACAAAACTGGGTGGCCACAAAACTGGTCTTTGTGAAAGTTCAGACTTTGAATGCAAATGTCACAAGCTGGATTGTTTGGGGTTTTTTTTGTAGTAGTAGTCTGAATTTCTGTATGTACAGACATGTACATACAAGCACTTTTGATCACCTTAATGAGTGTACTGGTGAATATAATTATTTATGATATTAGTAAGTATGGTCTAGGTAGAAAAGGGCCAGTGCAAGTCATTTATGTAAATGAAGTAGAAACTGATAAATACTGAGTCTTACTTCATGTTGCCCTAAATGCAGATAATTCTAACAGTTTATCCAAGATAATGCTTCTCATACTGCATGCTTATTTGTTTGTTTGACACTTTGTGGATTCTGTATGTGCAGAATGACATGAAAGGAAATGTCACTGGCATCATTTAGCAAAACATGCTAACAGCAATATCTGAAAATACTCAGGATGCAAAGTAGAAGTGAAGGCAAACTTTCCAGGAGCTTAAGGCTGCTCACTTGGGTCTAATACAGAGTTAGCACTTTGCAGGTCAGTGGCTCTGCTATTTGTCTCTGACCTAACAGATCTGGAGTTCTTCACATCAAACCCAAGTCTTGCTGAGCTGAGATCAAACGTGTTAAGGTAAGGATCTTGCCAGTGATTTATCGTGCCAGGGAGGGCGATCAGGCCATAAGGGGCCACTGCAAATGAAGTTGACATTCCAGTAATTTCTCATGTGTAGTTATAAGGTAGTTTTCTCAGAGCTTTTAAGTCAAAATAAATTTGCCCATTTTATTTTTCTGTGTTGCCTATAGTGTCTGAAAGCCAGTTAGGAGTATTTATTTATGCAGCATAGCTAATTTCGAAGTAAGAACTTGCTCTCTGGTGATGAACACTTAAAATGGCAGTTACCTACATGTGATGATCTGCTAGATTCTTTTAAATGGCAGAACATGTTTCCCATGTACAAATAAATAGATCACGCTGGTTTAGGTCATGCATAATGAGCACAGAAGACTTGTAATACGCAAATGATGCAAAACACAGGAAAACTATACAGACTAATACCTGTCTTATTCCCACCTTATTCCCACCATTTCAAATGAGTGCTTGTGGAAGGGTTTCCAGGATCAAGTTCTTAATAGCCACAACTTCATTAAAGCCCAGTGACAGGCCAATAATTGATTCTGTAAACAAATACTCCCTCCTCTCCACTCTTGACTTAATGGATTTTTAGAAATCTTTCATTATTTCATTTTTTTAAGTTGCAGTAAGTGACATCAAGGATCATACTCCATAAAAAACACTGCCATCCTTACCCAAATCATTCAGAGATGGCTTTTCTTTGTTATTAGTGGAAATGTACAGCATACTTAATTTTTTAGTCATCTGGGCTTCAGAAACAATGTTTTCTGATGCAGTTAAGCAAGACAGTAAATGTTCTTCTCCAGCAATTAGAGAGCCTCACAAGTGAAAGGATAAGTAAAGCTTGGGAGCTTAGTTTCTTAGGAATACATGAAGTACTATCTATCTGAGCTATGAGAAAGTGTTATTGCTCCTGTATTGTGCTACTAACAGCAGATAAATTCTTCATTAACTGAAAAAAAGTAGAAATTACTTTGAGGAAGGCCTTTATGTGCTGTAAGTAAAGTTTCTTCCCGCAGGTTTAATAAGGCAGCTAAAAGGAGTAAAATGTTTGTGGTGGGTATAGTTCAACAGACAATACAATCTGAAGTTTCTTCTCTTTAGATTAATTTTCTTGAACAACCAGGCACAAAATAATCCCTTTAATGAGACTGAATTGAAATAACTGATGCGATATCAGCATGTGGCACAGTGAGAAACTAAAATAGAAAAGAGTATCATCACAGTTTGGCAGCCTGGGTTTTGTGCAGGAAATACTTGGTGGGGGGAGGAGGAAAGTAAGCATGCTACCGCATGTTGTTAAGACTTATTTAATCTTCTTAACTAATTACTCACACTTCCTAATTCAAAATCATACAAACAAAGACGTTTAGATAAGCTGGGAGTTTTTTCAAATGGGTGCCCCCTACAGCTTAGAAAATAAACATGACAGGTTTCCCCTGTCTGATGTGCTGCCATTTGCAAAAGAACAGACCCAACTCCCAGAAAGACAGAAGACTAATTAAGACAGGAAGACAGGCAGGTCAAGCATTTGGTGTGAGGGATTTGGGACATAGGGGAGAAAAAATCATGTTACATTCCACTTTCACAGCAGACTGACAGGAAGCTTCAAGCCCTTTCTCCAATTCCATTTGCTGCTCAGAGACCCTGGATTCCCTCCGTTTCTCCTCCCAGTCATGCCCATTTCCTAGCGTACCATTCCCCAAACCTATACTGTGAGCTAGCTCCGTGGGGGACTCGCTCTATCCACCTTTAGGCACCTAAACAAGATGTCTAGATGAGTGGGCCAGTGCAGCAGCCACTGGAGAGACAGGCCCTTATGGGAGGTGGGCAGAGATGGGGGTGGCTGAGCCCACCTGAGGTGCAGGTGCTGCCCTGAGGGAGTGCTGCTCCCTCTCCTCCCACCCCACAGGGACTGGAAAGAGACTGAGCTTCTGCATTAGATGCTGCCATTAGGTGCTAGATCGTATGATTTCCACGCTGAAATGTCACTGAGACCTTGATATGTTCACCTATTTAAATGCTTCGCTTCTGATACAAAGTCCACCGATGTCAAGGGCTGTTTTTTATTTCAGTAGGATTGGCTCAGGCCTTGCTACCAGTTACATCCAGAGAAGCTGAACGCTCTAGTCTTCTCATCTGGACATGTACCCTTGGCACAGGACTCAGGTTGCGTAAGCATAAGTCTACTAGATTTCAACGTACTGCTGTGCTGACAGCAAAACCAGAGCAGCCTCATTCACTTACGCATTTTATTTCTGATTCCACTTTTTTGATCCTCCTGCTGTAGTATGTTTGTAAATGTTTAAAATTTTCCAACCCTCTCAGTACACTCTGAAGTTTGGACTCTAGATTTCTTGAATGAAATTGCAAGCTTGGGTTTATGAAGGAAACCCCCATTTATGGTAGACCATGTCTAAAAGCCATGACATTATCCTTCTGGCACTGAGGTCCAAATGAGTTTTTAAAAAACCTGAACACCCCCAAACACACACAGCTTTAGAAAAGAGTTTTTTTTTTTTTTAAATTTTTTTTTTTTTTTTTTTTTTTTGGAGGTAGGGAGGCTGTCAGGGAAGGAGCCAGGACAACCCAGCAGCCAAAGAAGAAAAATAAAAATTAACATGTTCTGCTTTTGTTTGGCCCTAGCAGACTTCACAGGCTCTAGAGCAGGTGTCAAGTTTCCAGTGAAACAGCTTTGTCTCCCAGTACAAACATCCCTCTGGAGGCTGTTACCGTTGCTTCCTTTTCATCAATGGGGTCCTGATTCAGCTCCCGCTGAAACCAGTTGGATTTTTCCTTTTATTTTACTGTGGGTGGGACCAGACCTCTAGTGACTGAACTACAATGAACGACACGGTAGCCATTTCTGTTTGTATGCTCAAGCCAGCCAGCCTGCCTTGATTTATGTAGGTGTATCATTTGAAAGCGATGCAGTCGTTGGCACTGCCCAGTGCAAGGCTTATTCATGGATTGCATTGAGAAGCAGGATTGTGCACGGAGAATGGGGAGGTTGGCCTCAAAGTCTGTGGCCCGTTACTCATGATTTGTGAACTGCCAGCAAGGAGCAGTGACTCTTGCTGTTCATGTGAACAATCCCCTTCTCAAAGTAAAACAGCACTGCAGATCGATTGCTGGCCAGTCAGCAATCAGTCTGCCAGGGTTGGCTTTTGCTTTCCTAGTGCCTACTTATAAACCAGGTTTTCGCTGATTCCACAGCCAGCTGTTGGTTTCCAGTCACTCCCAGGAGTGCCCCACAACACACTCTGGCTAGAATGTGAGAGATTTATTGTATCAAGACAGCCATAAAAGTGAGGGAAAACAAAGCCTGAGAAAATAAACAAGCTGCACCTCTGATTGGCAATCCCTTCTACTTCATTCCCTTACAATTGTACTAATCATTAGGACTCCTGAAATGTTTCCAAAGGAGAGGAAATGAAGTTGCTGAGATGGGAAAGGATATGAAATTTCCTGACCAGACTGAGGCACAGGTGCCCGGTATCTGTGATGTTATGCAGTATTTACCAAGGGAAATGCTGCTGCTGGATTTTTTGCATGCCTCTCAAATTGTTGTATGTCCTGTCCCGTCCCGTGTGTCGTCCCGTCCCCCCTCCCCCCCCCAAAAAGTGCCATTATGTATTTCTTAATGTCTCCAGCAATAAGAAGATGCTGAGGGCTGAACAGCTGTGATTCTTCCATAAAGTACTTTGGCATCTGATGCCCCCTCCCCCATCTTTTCAGATTTAATGTCAAAGGATCTCCAAGGAGAAAGTCACATATGAAAAAAAGATCTTTGATGGAATGAAACTATAACCAGCTACTAAATCAATTGAGTTAGGAAATTCCCATTCCTTCCTCCATTCATCCAGAACCTTATCTCCTGTGGGAAGCCATTATTATTTGGACATTAAAATCCCCTTCCTGTACCAAAAAACATTTCTGGAGCTGCAACAGCACAAAAACATTGTTTATTAAATCCATGGGAAAATAATTCCACCTCCAAAGAGCTGAATGCTAGGCCGCTGTCTGTCCACTGGCTGAAGTTCTTACTTATACAGCTGGGGAGCCTGAAGAAAATGTCTGATGACATCACCACTAAGCAATATCAAATTAAGAATGTAGATCATCATTTCACTCACACATCATTTAAGAACATTTTCAAGAAAGGAAATGAAAAGTTACGTTGTTGCCACCTGTGTTGATTACTCTTATGAATTAAAGGAGCCCATATTACTTTTTTTCTATACGTTTTAATGGAAGACAATACAAAAAAGAGAGGCAGTGAGCATGCAGAAATCCACAGTGAATTTAAAAACCAGTTCCATTTTCCAAATCCAGGGCTAGCCCCTGGGTGAACGTCAGAGGGAATGTGTAGTGCCACGAAACCAAATCTCATTCAACTAAGAGCTGCAAAGAAGGTATTAGTTCTGTGCTGCATTTTAATTAATTCTATTTATACACACCCGCACACAGATAGTTGTGTTGTACTTCCTCACTGGTAAGTAGTGATGAAAACACAAAATCCTATCCATTTTCTCCCTGCTTTAAATTTTGCTACTACTGCATTGCAGATTAGATTGTTCAGCCTGGTTTTGTACACCTTGCTTTCTCTTTGAATACTTACCACTCCAATTACCTGCATGGTTTGAAATGAACATTAAGTTGCTAATTATTAGTAAGCCAACTGGGACAGATGGCTACTTAAACAAGATATTGTAGTTGTTTATTTGCAAAGCTTAATTTGCTTTGCTTTATGCTAAAAACATTTCCTCTTGGCTTGATTTCGAAACTGATGAGCATCCAAAAATGCTCTTGAACTTGGTGCATAATGCTTTTGAAATGCAGGTGTTACGCAAAATGCAATATATGATTTCCTTCCAACTGCATGTCAGCAGAGTCTCAAAGTAACTTGAATTTTTACATGATAACTTTGAATTCTACTTTTCCTTTGTATACTTTTTTGTATGATATGGTATCTCAAAGGCTCTGAACAGTCACGTGCCCTGTAAGACGGGTCAGATTGCTTCCTTGATTAGTCCTATGGAACTCTGTCAACAGCGGCTGTATGTAATTAACCACAGGCAGAATTTGAACCTAGCAAATATGTGCTGGGACCATTATCTTGCAAACTTCTATCTAAAGGTCTATGAGAACATGGGTGTGTGAGGAAGAAGTTAGTGTCAGTACCCGGAGGGATGTGCCTGTTCTTTTAGGAAAATGCCATGCCCTCTCCATCTTTCATTTGGAAAGGAATGGAAATTATCAAGAGACCTTTACAATGAGATCTCACGAGAATGATGACACTCCAAGGGCACATTCACAGGGGCAACTGGGAGCCTGCAACTGCACCTATTACACTGTAAGTCCTGTTTGAAACTTCCCCATCCCACACACATACACCCCTGACCCACCCGCTACCTCAGCTGTTGCCCTGTTCTGCATGTTGCCTTAGGTGACATTGCTGGTGAACAAACAGTATTCAGTTTCCTCCTTCGACCACTGTGTGCCAGCTACAGCCAGATTCCTCACTTTTACAAGAGGCATTGTCTGCTTTGCCAGTCGGGTTTGTTCTTGGCCAAATCACTGTACTGACAGGGACACCTAAGTAAAACAGGAAGGTTTGCCTTTTCTCTTCCTGCTCTGACATTACTGCAGTTATTGGCTCTACTGAGAGTAGATGGCAAACTGAATGTTCATGGGTTCCAAAATTTTTCAAGCGTTCTTCTCTTTCCATTTTGGCAGTTTTGTTGATAGCACCCAACAGGCCAGATTATTTAACTACTCACAATACCGCATAGCAAATACATGACATACTATATACTTTTTCTTTTCCTTACTGCAAATCACAAAAGGTAACATTAGGACTCAAACAAAAACAAATTACCTCAGTAACTCCTGGAAAACTCAAGTGGTTAATCAGTTACCTTTTATTTACATATATATGCTTAATGCTGAATTAAGTTGTAAAAACCAAAGGCTGATTTACAGCCCCAGTCAGCCTTAATTAACATTGATTCCAGGGGAATAGTAAATGTGAATAGCCTTCACAATTGAGGTTGAACAATGAACTCACTGGGTGTTGTCCAATTTGTAGCATGATTTACGTGGAAGCAAGCCCTTCTTTTTTCTAGGGTTACCCCTTTTTCATCTGGTGTTTAGGATGGGTTATATATAATCCATAGATAGGAACATTTGCTGTCAAATATTCTCCCTGATTTAGAGTTAGCCTTTACCATGGTCACTATAAATAAGGCAGAAAAAAACCCAATTTGAGGCTTTGCAGGGATTCCTTGTTCTTACAATGTGTCATCGCTTGTCCATTTCATGGCATTTTTACGAAGTGGCCATAATGAAAGTCAGATTAAATGTACAGGATATATATGTTTAATCAACAGCCATTGGAGTCAGTAGTGCTGGAAGAGTTATAAAAGCCCCTGTGAATGCAAATTTATTGCAAAAGAATCTGCGTCTTGGTGGTAGGAATATCTGCTGAATGGTACTACCTGACACAGAACACCTAAAA
Source organism: Haliaeetus leucocephalus (assembly GCF_000737465.1). NCBI lineage: Eukaryota > Metazoa > Chordata > Aves > Accipitriformes > Accipitridae > Haliaeetus > Haliaeetus leucocephalus. The sequence continues at coordinate 8,142,658 of NW_010972775.1, forward strand.
CTTTCAAAAGTGAATTATTTAAGTGTAAGGTTTTGCTTGTAAAGCCGCCAGCTGCTGGATTTCAAGACTTGAAACTGTTCCAAAACACGGGACTAGGTACTTTATTTGTGCACTAGAGTAAATGCTCTGATTTTACTGCCAATTTAAATGTGCTCAGTTTACAGTAATGAGCTTGTATAGGCAATACCTTGTTTATAGAAAGTGGAACAGGAAGAAACTAACATTAACCATTAACAGTAGCAATTTCTCTTGCCTTCAACTCTAACTTTATGCCAAATAGATCCTTCCCATGTCCTATCTGAAATATTTGCTATTACTGTGCTGCTTCTAAATCTGTGGGATAAATGGAGCATCCAATAAAATAATACACCTTATAGTTCCAGTCAACATGAATTGCAACACTCTTGTAATTCGAAGGCGCTATTTCTTATTCCTATGGTGAAATGTATTTTAAGAACAAATACATATCCTGTGATGATTGATAGGTGTTCATCCCAGCAGAGTGTAGTTAACATTTTTTAAACTTTTTAAAAAAGAACAGACCACTTCTATAAGGGAAGAGTACTGAATTGTGGTTGCCACTGCTTCTCAGATTCTTGTACTCAACCTAACTGTTTTATTCTTTCAAGACAGATCACACGAGGAACCTATGTGTTTATGTATATACTGTAACCTTAAACAAACATCCTTACATCTCCTTTGGCTATCTGCTCCTGAAGCTGCAAGCTTTTTTCCCTTCCTCTCCCTCCTCAGTGCACCCCGCCACATGCTGAGCATGGAGTTAACTCCACTGAACTCAGTGGAAAAGATGACAGCAAAATCCTTCTTCCATACAGGTCACAGATCTCAGAGATTCTTTGTTTCACTTACAGTCCAAAAAGTGACAATGATACACTGGAGGATTTTGGCTTATGGTGTTAGTCACTAGAGATCATACTGGTGACTCTGTCATTATCTTATTTTGGCTGAGTTAGCTCCAAAATGACCTAACGGGGACCAGTACTTCAGTTTGCAAAGCAGTGTAATCACTGAGCAGGAAGACACCACCCATGGTCTGAGGAGCTTACAGTCCAAGGACATGAACAGGTTCAAGATAAATACAGTGTGCAAAGAAAGCGATAGATGAGTAATGGTGCAGTAGGTCCTGGGTTCCGCTGCCTCTGACAACGAAAACAAAACTGGGGGGAAAGTAAAAGGTGGACTCTGAAATGGATGGAAGGGCACACAGCAAAGTGGCTGAGGCTAGAGGCACAGGGAAGATGAGGAAACACGATGGAAACATACCCATAAAAGTAAAAGCACATGTAATTGTTGGTTTCTATGCACAGTTGTTACGTTGCCAGGGTCTTTTCCAGGCAGGCACAGGTTCCTTCTGCCCATGTCCTCAGTCAGCTGGACATGAGTCAGCTCTGAACCAGAAGCTATGTCACTGCAGTTAGCATGGCACTGAGCCTGAGCTAATAAGCCCTGCTGAGAAGAACACAGCTACAATGGCTTCCATTTGGCTTGGAGAATAGGTTGAGCAAGCTCATGTCTGGTAACAGAAAACTCACATGCACATTCATGTGCAAATATGAGTGTGCAATTTCTTTACTTTAAAATGCACAGGCACACCGGTGTGCTCACCGTGTTCTTTTCTTTTACGGACACTTCATACCTTTTGGTGTTGCAACTGTTCCTCTTGAGCTTTCTGACTGTATTTTCTCTTGGCTGCTTGTTTTGCTAGAACAGTGTTGGGTTTTTTTTTCCCAGCTCAGTTTCTTCTCATCAATTTATAACTAGCTCTCTACTTGCTTCCCTCCTTCCTTACAGATATGTTAAAACTTTGGTGATGCTCTTTCCTTAAACACCCAGCATTTTGATGCTTATGCTTTTTTTGCCATCAAACAACTGGTAAACACTTGAGTTAGAGTAAGTTTTAAACTATTTAGTTGGCAGGCTGGTGCAGCTATCCTCATTGTACTATTCCAAGCCTAAAAAATCAGCAGTTGATCTATAATCATATCATACTATTCTTTGACTAGAAAAGACAGGTATTACATTCCATTCATTTCCATGTGAAAACCATGTCAATTTTTTGTCCTGGTTTTGCCACATCAAATTTTGCTATAAAGAAAGCAAACAAAAAAGGAACCAACAACCTGACACCATTTAAGCGAAATCCTTACATTTGAACTGTTTTCCATTGTCTCCCTGAACTCATCTGGCTGACGTGAGCCACGTACCAGTACAAATGTAACAGCCTCTTTATTGCATGGTAGTAAGACAGCAGAAAGTGCAAGATTGAAGAGGTGGCAAACTACTACTCTGGATATGTTTGTGATGTTTAGTCTGCCTAATCAGTGGGACAGATTTTTGTTCTGGCGTCTGTGGTGGTTCTGTGAGGAAACTGGACCTGTATAATTCGTTCTTGTTCCGTAGCCACGGTCTAAAAAGATAGGCCAGTTTCTACCACCTGAATATCTCTGGAACCGAGACTCCTGAATCTTTCAGGGGGTCCCTTGGCTTTCTACTCATCCACAGTCATAGGATCTGTATGGGGCACGGGGCTTTGCTTTGCTTTAACCAGAGAAAGGTCCCTGCCTCTATTAACACAGCTTAACCCCTCATGCAAAAAAGGGTGGTGAACATTCCTTCTATCTAGGGGTGAACTCCTGCCTCCAGTGAAGTCAGTGGTAAAATTCCCATTGATTTCAATGAGGCCAGAACCTCCCCTTACACATTTGAAGTTGTATTTCATGGAATAGAATGAAAGAACATTGATACCTGAATGCCAAGGAACCCATATGGTGCCTGGATTTTTGAACACTTTCATTCTTAGAAAGATTTCAAGGACAGGAAGAGTCAGAATACCTGGAAAACCTTTCACTCAGTCGTTTTTCTTTCGTATTTGCTAATAAATAATTGCATCCTGTTCTTGAAAGTCATTCAGTAGAAAATAGCTGGCATGTATGCAGCTACCACTAAAAATCTACTTTAAATAAACTCATTTGTCATTACCTCTCTCAAGACAGCTGTTGTCAACACCATTAAAATTCAAATTTGGTTTGCCCATGACAATTAAAATTATGTCAACACTGAGAGAATTTAACAATTTCCATTGTTCCAAGCAGATAAGCAAGTTAATTCTGTGCTGCAAGCCATCACTGTAGCCATAATCAACTGTGTATTGAAGAACTGTGATGTTTGAGATTATTCAGCCTTGACTGGGTTGTATCAGTGACCAAATGTTTACTTACTGACTTGAATGATTACTCCAAATCCTTGTCTTGTCTCCAGCAGTTTCAAGGCTTTTTGTCTGATACAGGTATTTCTTTTTTTAGTTTACTTGTTACAGTTTTTGAACCAAATCTGAATGTCAACCAAGTTATTTAGTTTGATGTTGCTTCTACAGTGACGCTGCCACAGAATACAGAAACACATCAGGGGCTGACCCTTCACCTGAACTCTTGAAAACCATAATTTTCACAGGCATAAATAAGTTTCAACTCTTTTGTATTAGAATCTGCAGCCTTTCCTAGGAGTTTGTTGTTATATACATTACTGTTTGTTTATGCAGGAGGACTGATGACTTTTTTTCCTTTTCTAGATTTTCATCAATAATGAGTGGCAAAATTCTGAAAGTGGGAGAATATTCCCAGTATATAATCCAGCAACAGGAGAGCAGATCTGTGAGATCCAGGAAGCTGACAAGGTAACGCATCCCATGAACGGGTAGAAATGCATAAATAGATCAAAGCAACAGGTCCAGAATAGCACTGTTGGACAGTTCTTTTATTAATCACAGTTCCAAGACCCATCACGTGACTAAGGTTGTAGAGTAGCAAATTTCATAAGCCTGGTAATATTATTTACCTCAGTGCCTTTGGTTTTTTTCTTCCTTCTTAACAGATTGATACGGACAAAGCAGTGAGGGCAGCTCGCCTTGCTTTTTCTCTAGGTTCGGTCTGGAGGAGAATGGATGCATCGGAAAGAGGCCAACTTTTGGATAAGCTTGCAGACTTGGTCGAAAGAGACAGGGCAATTCTTGCTGTAAGTGGCACATGAAAATTAACAGTCAAATCACCTGTCAGTTTTACATTCTGAGAGCAACTCAGTTCATAAATGTATTAATATGAATTATATTTAAAAACTACACTCAGCTTGGTGGCTAAGATGGCTGACTGTCTACTTAAGACCTGATCCAAAGCTCACAAAAGTCAACAAGATTCTTCCAATTGACTCAAATGAGCTTTAAATTGGACATGAATGGGTGTGCAGACAGATGTATGCCTGTTTTGCATGCTTGTAACTTTTCTAAAATAAAAAACGGAAGACTGAGTGAAGTGATTTGTGCAGATATTAATGAAATGGCAGGTAAAATGCTTAGTGACACTCAACTGGTAACATGAATTCTGGGTACTGCACTATTTCGCTCACGTTTGAAGCCATCTAAACGGTGGCATTGTTAATGTTGTTTTCCGCATGTCAAGCGCTTTGAACTAAGCTGGTGAACATCTTAATTCCAGCTTTGTCAACACTTAAATCATCTTACCACCAGTGTATACTGTAAAATCGCCACAGGGAGAAGGAAGTGCACAGCAAATCAAGTTTACTCTGCCTGTCATTTGATTTTTATTTCTAGAGCCAAGTTCTTTACTGAATTGCACTGCAGGCAATGCCATTAATTGCTCTTGGGGATATAAGTCAGTGCAGAATTAGGCCTCCATTCTTCTCTACAGAAACTCATTTGATGGTTGGTGTGTTACACATGGGTGTACTTTGCCCATTCTTAACGATTTCTATTAGACAGCTATTGAGAATGAGTTAAGCTACTCAACATCTTAGGATATTGGATTGGATTCTTTTTGCTAAATGATCTTAGGAACCCCTAAGAGGATAGCTTATAAGATACTTTTAAAAATAGGAATATTAACTTAAAAATAAGGACATTAGCTTGTTAATTTATGAGCTTCCCTAGAGGAGAATTTGTTTATTTGATGGCAATAAATAAACTGGCTGTACAGTATAGATATCTCAGACCTCAGCAGGAGTCTTGGCAGCCATATAGAGAAATTTTTATATTCACATCAATTATATAAAGAGGGATATGTCCATTCTTCTCTTTATGGATTCACATCATTAATATGGGGTTACAAGGAGCCCCTTCTCAGCTGTTATCATTAACATAACAGAACCTAGCTTGACAGGCATTTTTATCTTGGCTCCTGATTAAAGCAATTTAGCATTTATGTATCTGGACCAAATACAGTGGCTATTAGGTCCAAAATACACACAGGCACATGTACATGCATGTGGACACACACACAAACCCACAAGACGGACACATAAACACATGCACACACATGTTCTTACAATCATAGTCATTCCAGAACACTCCAGAAGGAACCAGATTTTTTTTTAAGGAAAATGTTTTTTGTTCACATTTGCAAAAAGAAGTAACAAAGGGGATCAGATAGTTGTTCTGAACCTTCTGGGTTAAGACTATGCCAAGGTGTAACTGGTTGGTCTTGATTAAAATCTTTGTCATGATTGAAGAGCTGTTAAGACAGTGAATACTTAAGTACAATAGTCTAAAAATGCTACTGTGCTTATATCTCTTAACTCTTTCTTGTCCTCTAGACTATGGAATCACTGAACAGTGGCAAACCTTTCTTGCAAGCTTTCTATGTAGATCTTCAGGGAGTCATAAAAACCCTGAGGTATTATGCCGGTTGGGCAGACAAAATCCATGGAATGACCATTCCTGTAGGTAAGGGGGATTAAAGCACAGGTATGCACCTAAACCTTCTCATGGCCAAATGGCTTAATGGATTACAGCTTCGTGAAAGGTAGAAGAGAACCTTGTTCTGGTCTTCTAGTGTGTAGTATGTTGCTGAAGCAGCTGTTTAAAAGTGAGCAAGGGCTGGACTAGATGACCTGCTATTGTTCTGCCCTACATGCACACCCCAAAGAGTGTTTTGTTTCTTTTGCATGTGTCCATCTGAGAAGGAGATAGCTCAATACCTACATTTAAATATTGCTGCACTTATAAAAATGGATGTGGTATAAGCCTGACAAATACCTTGGAACACATGACAACAGTGTTAGCTGCCTTTTTAAGAAACAGTATGCTTAACATATTTATATCTTGTTTATATATGTCTTCTTACTGCCTATGCAAATAATTTTACTTGGGACTAACACTGGATCCAAATTCATTTATACTTTGAGTGAGTTTGTAATGTTACTATGGAGACCTGTACATACGTATCAGATATATTTTGTTATATATGCTTCTTCAAATTATTCAGTGGAATGAGTTTTATATGGTACGTATGAGATAGATCTTTATGAGTGCTAGGAAATTAGTTATTCTGCTCTTATTTTTTGCTAAAGAGATAAGAAAAAATTCTTAACATTGTTTTTATTTAACAAGTCTCTTCCTCCTGCCCCTCCCTCCCAGCTATTTAACAAATACAAGCTGCATTTTCTGTTGCAAACATACACATTTGCAGTCTGGACTAGATGTACCAACTGCTATAATTATGCAAAATGGCACATGATAGCAAAGAATGATTTTATGCAGGTGCAGTCATTAAGATAAATGTACTCATCTTTTACCTTTTGCATAAAATAAATCTTTGGAAAAACAGTAAAGAAAACCAACACTTATTCTATGGATTCTTTTTGGCTTTGTGGTGCACACTGTTCATTGAGCATGCATGTTTATTACACTTTACTGGAGACCAGGAAGGCACACTCAAAAGTAAATGAATTTTGCTGTTGCCCCATCTATTTCCATAAAATTACATTATGTAATGCAGTATCTGCAGTACACTAGCTTGCCTGTGTACAGCAAAGCACAAAACTATCAAAGTTAGGCAAGCATATAAATTGAAAATGTGGCCCCAAAATTTTCGGCAGGAAAACAGATCATGCAACTCTTATTGCAGAGTTACTCATCATGGTGTTTCAGCTTGTTAAAATTGCAGTATATACTGACTGATGTTTATCATCACTAGTTTCTTTTCACCAAAGAAATGACAATATTAGTATTTCAGGTGTAGACTCCTCTGTAAGAACTCTTGAAGATTTCCACAGTCATTTAGGCTGAGATCCATAAATCCTGGTTTTGCTGCTTGCACTTCACATTTAAACATGCAAAAGTGCAGAGCACACCATAAATTCATATATTCAGCAAATTTCCTGTTCCCTGATCTCTTTCTCTCTGGTCAGTGAATGCCTCCTTCTTACTTGTTAGCCCCACAGGTACGTAGAATTTAGGTTAGTCACCAAAAGGCATTGCCAGGTTAGGGAGAATAAATAATCTCTGCTTATTCTTGTCCTCAAGTAGTGTATCAGGTGAAACCCCTGATTTTTTTCAGTGAGGTGGGCTACGCTGGGGGAGAGAAAGGCACATTTTCAGCATGCCTTCCTAAATGCAAACTTCAGTGCTAACACAGTTATCAGTAGTGTAGAATTGTAGGTCCATTCACAGATTTTCAGGGTATCAATTAGTTCTTCCTCTTGGTTTAACACTCATCTGTATTCCTCTAGTTTCACATCATAAATTTGTCATTCTCATAAAGCTATTTTAGAGCAAGGCCAGTGTTAAACAATGGCGCTCTTTACATTCGCTTACCATCAGCTCATCAAAGGAAACCAAACAAAACAAAAAAAACAAAATAAAAACCCTATTAAATCCGCTTCTCTTTCTGTTCAGTGTGCTAATAAATCTGAAAACTCCCAATCTTTCATCTGTTTCTGTTGAGGTTTTCTTTTCCTCTAAAATAAAAATAGGCAAGTGATAGACAAGTAGAAGAAGAACAGTGCGTTTTACAGTCACATTCCTTTTGGTCCCAGAGCTGCTAAAACCTCCAGACTGCCCTTTGCTTGCTCCCATGCATAAAGCATTGATGATTTAAATTAAAACAGAATGAGGCTAGACTAGAAAACGTTAAACTAATAAACTGAATGCAAGCAAAAATGTATCTTTAAATCAATATATATGATACAGCTTAAAGAACCAAGTGAGCTCTCCTCACCCACTTGTCTGCTGTGTCCTGCTATATGAGGCATGTGACTATTATGCTTGTTATGCAAATCAAATATCCGGGACAGAGACTCCTGATGGAAATCTGAGCAAACCCATCTGTGGAAGGTATTGCTGTCCCAAAGTGAGATCCCTGGATAAATGGGGCTTTCTTTCTGATTAAAAAATAAAAATCTTCGGGCCAGGTGCTAAGCAGCTGCAAATTGATCTGGCTCTATTAATATCAGTGAGCACTGAAGAATGCCAGTTTACATCAGCTGAGAATATTAAAAAAAAAACTCTTAAAGACAAATTTTTAGATTGGATGTGGGATCAGACTGTCAGATCCTCTCAGGCAATGTTCTTTTGGCTGCCATCTAGTAGAAGGATAAGAGTAACAATCATCAGCAATAGCATCTTAGAATAAGTGTCATTAGCATGACTTGTTTAAACTAATCTTAAAACTCTAAAATGTCTTAAAAGTCTCCTATTTAATTTCTGAGCATAGGGGAGCTTTCTATGCTCAATGTTCAGAAAAAGTGATTCATTTCATCAATCTTGAGTTATTTTGCCATGGTAACAGCTTATTTTACATTAGCGATGAGGTGGCTCTTAAATACCTCTTTGGCCTGTCCAGAGGCATCTGAAGCTTCTGAGTAACTTCAAGTCACATACATTCACAAAGATACTGTTAGAAAGCAACCTCAGATATCCCATCTTAACAGTAAGTCTGTGGGTGATGAACTTTCGAAGTAGGTGTCAAAAAGGGCAGCTGTTTAGAGCCTAGTGGAAGAAAGCAGGGCAAGCAACTCTGCATGGGAGGTACTGCTCTGCAGAAGAATGTTCTGCCTACGTTTGGTAGAATTAACCACCATTTGTCTGACTTGGCAAGCAGGTTCAGGTTATCTATAACTTTATGTTATGAAGCACGCAGACCATGTGGCAATGATTATGCAGTGACAATCTAAAGTCAGACAGTGCTAACGTAACTGTGTTGTTACTGTTATGTTGTCACCATCCTTCTGGCTAAGAATCCACCTCTCACAGTACTACTGACTACAAGCTGGTATTTTTAGCTGACTCCTCTATGTGCCTCTTGAGCACTTAAGACAGTTATGCTGGTATATACTTCTCTGTATTTTGACTTCACTTCTGTCTGGTCTGATGATTATTCCTATGGTCTGTGAACCGCTGCTAGCATCTGTGAAAGATGACCTAGAAAATCAAACTGATCATCTCAATTTGTGAAACAAATATTCTCATCTCCACTGGGAAGCTGTTAAGCATCTAGAGATCAAAATGGTGCAATGACATTTTGTCAATGCAAAGCAAACTGACTGATCAGCTATTCTTTTCCTCCTTTTCCTGATGTGAATCTCTTTTCTCTCTCTCCCTCCCTCCTTTATTTCTTCTGTTCTGTCCCTTGTCTTGGTTGCAGACTACTTTCTCGTAATTACTCTGTATCTGGCCCCCAGCTGATGTATTAGCTACTCTAGCTCAGGTTTCTGCTGAGCAAATCCTGTAAAGTAGATGTACAGAAATAAACAGACCTGAAAATAAGTTATTTCTAATCAAATTCAAGTTGAAGTCTTTACTTAAACCCAAGAAGCTTTATGGATTAACCCATTTATTGTTACCAGATGTATATATAGTACAGGACATTGAAGCAGGTTCCTGAAACATACTCCCTGTTGCAAAGTTAGCCCTTTCCCCGATACTAAACAAGGCTGGCTGCAGCTCTGGACTGAATGGGGTAGAGGCCACAGCTGCCTGCATGCTCTCACACCATGTGAAGGAAAGCACATACCCCTGGCATTGGACAGTGACAATGGGAGCAAAAGCACTGCAATCTTCCCTCCTTACTCCCTTCCTCCGTCTGACCATTTCCTATCCTGGTAAATCATCTCCTGCGATTGAGCCTAGGTAACCTCATCATTCTCACATACTTAGTTGAAATTATTTTTCTAAGTAAAGAGATTCAAAATTTTCTAGACGACCAAGTACTACAGGCCACGGGGCACATTCAGCTCATGCCTTTAGTGTAGCCCTTCCTTCAGCTGTGGCCTCACTGAAAACCATTTGACCTAAATTCAGAGGTGGTTTGAGCCTTGGCTAGTTTATAGAGCTACAAGACTCAATTTAGGTACAAAAGTGCTGTAAATGTACTTTGCACAGATGTAGGCCAAGCACGCTAACAAAGCTGATGGTTAGATAATACCTTAACCAGTCCCCACACAGAGCAGGTCATTTTCGTGCTCTTTATCAACTGGGAAGAAACCTACATCGTATCACAGCATGTATAACCTCAGCATGTACTCCCAGACCACAGGCAAGTGCTGAAGCAGCAACAACCGTGCAGCTTTGTGAAAGAGCATGAACTCCATCAGCCCCCATGGCAGTCACTTATACCAGCTGTGCAAAATGAGCCAGCACAGAAACCTGCCGCTCTGAGCAGGCTGGGCCATGTGAAAGGTTCCCACAGACCACGGGCGTGACCCCAAATCACGGATCTGTTTATTTCATGACCTGACTCAGGCTGCCCTGAGCTCAACAGTGCTTTAGTTAAGGAGTACAGATCTAGCGTAGCACTCACTTTAACTAATGATACCTCTCACCCCTGGAGTTTTTTGCCATTTTTGTTCATCAGGACCTTAAAAATAATTACCAGATCAGAGAGTTAATTAAGTAACTCCCTTTAGCCTCATACCATCCCCACCTACTGTTTGTGAATATGCAGCCTGCTTTTCCTGCATCTTTGCTGTTAGGATCTTTCTTAGCCCATGTTTTTATTTCTGTCAAAAGTCCAGTGAGAAAAGCCCATAATTTCCAAGTTTCTGGTTACTTAGTTCCTTCAATTTATTTATTCACTTTTACCTTGCTCAAAATGTTTGTGAAAACTTTTCTTATTCTCTGTTGTCTAGCTGCATGCAACTTTTCCCTGTCAAATTAATTACCCATTTAGCCTGAGGCTGCTTCTGATACAGGCCTTGTTCTACAAGTCAGCTATAAGAGCATGGCTGTATGATGACCCCTGTATTCTTCTTACTGTTGTCTTCTGCAGTAAATTATGCTCCATTACACATCAGTCACAGGCTTCCCCTCTTCATTCCACATCTACAGGTTGTGGTATATCATTCCATTACTTCAAACTGCCTGTGTCTTCAATGGAAGATGAGTGAGATGTATGTTACTCTATTATCTCACAGCTGCTTGTATATATACCTTTATATTGCTGTGTTCCAGTCATGCCTTTCAGGAAATTGCCTTCACTTCTCTCACCCTGAAATCAGCAAAGGCCAGTAAGTGGCTTCCTTGCTACTGCCCTTTTTTGTGCAGTACAGCTTGTCCTCTTTCCCAAGGAACAAAGCAGGTTACTTTCTGATGGGATGCCTGCTTCCTTTGTTCTACAGAAAGAACAATTAGGTTGCTCCTGAACCTACGTTTCCCATGCTGGCTCATGAAAAAACATTTCCATGACTTCTTTATTTCTTTTACTGCCATCAAAGGCTGATCCTTAGAGCTTTCCCCCCCCTCTTTTTTTTTTTTTTTGTTCTGCCAAGTCAAACTGCACTTGAGAGTAACCATGCTCATCTGTTTCAGATGGAGATTATTTTACGTTTACAAGACACGAACCCATCGGAGTGTGTGGACAGATCATCCCTGTGAGTATCTCTACTAGTGCTTTCTATTTATTTTCATTTGAACCAGCTCTCTTTAAAGACACATAAAACATGGTCCTCAGCTATGTGTGTTTTCCATTACGAAAAAAGCTGAGCTCATATTGTTGACATATCTTTAACAGCCTCCCTGCAAATGCTTATTTGAACATGCTAATAGGGTTTAGGCTCTGTTATTAGGAGTTAAGTTCTCAAGTCATAGAATTCTCATGATTAAAACAAGCAAAGCAAAACACAGTGTTAATATGCTGTCAGTGGTTATGGATGTTCACACAACTTATGGAAAATTGATGCTTTGCTGTGGTAGTCTTTTTATTTAGTTAGTTTTTACTGTGATTTAACAGGCTCCTCAGTTCCTGGGAGAATGTGATGCATTTTAATTCCATTCTTTCCTGCTATTTCTTTTACAAGGCTAGAGGAGAAAAGGAAACTCCAGGAGACATATCATTACAATTAACATTGTGTAGCTAATAAAAGACATGAAATGTTTATTTGTTATGAGAGAGAAACACAGCATTTCATCAAATCTAATACTCCCCCTACACCCCAGTATACATCCTTAATATACTCTTGCTGAACACTGCATGGGAATTACACTGAAAGGCTAACTTTTTCAGAAGAACCAGTTAACTGGCTTTGGCAGAAATTTCAATGGGAGGCTCACATATAGCTATTAAGATATTGTGTGGAAGCTTTTTTCCTTGACAAAGCACTGGGGAACTAATCAGGACATTCTCTGAAATTTTTGTTGATGTTGTTTTTTTGTTTTGTTCATGTTAACCACAAAGCCACTAAACAGCAACATGCAGCAATTCCATTAAAAGAGGAGCAGCCAGAAAAGATTACTTTAACAATGTTAAGCCCTTTTTTCCCTATTTATATTTGTTGTTATTTCATGTCTTTGTTAAGGGGTGGCTATTGTGTTTGGCACTCTGTAGAAACTGAGAAACATGCAAACGACTCAGAGAGTCTGTGGCTACACCCGGTCTGCAAACACCTATGCACTCTCCTAACTTGACTCACAAGTGGTTCTTATGAATGAATGATTCCAGAGCTCTTTCCCCATTCTTCAGCCAAGCACATGGACAAGCATTCGCAAAATGACAACCCCAACATCTAAGCCAAAGTTGCTGGACATCTCTTAGGCTTGTCTCATTTTGCTTAACTGTTGAAGAAACTTGGCCATGGACTGAAGCTCATGCCAAAAGCAGGATTTATTTAGTTTAGATTTGTAAAACTCTTTGTTCAGGGTACCCAGCCATCAACCATACTTGTTCATTCTTCCCCTAAGTCTGTCCTCCAAAACTTAAACATGGCTGTCATACGCATCTATTTTAACACTGCTGCTAATCTGATACATATTTCCTCCACAGCTACCAGTCACAGAGTACAGCCCCTGGGCCGCTGCATGCACTTAGCCATTACACTAGCAAATATGTTATTACAAAAATAAAATTAAACAGCAAGCCTAACACTAAACTTCTCATCCTCTTTCACATCCTAGCTTCCATCAAAACATATGCTCTTTGGCAGCTTTGTAGCATAAACAGGGCTATATACTATCCTATAAAACTCGTCGGAGCTCTCCTTGCGATACCATTAGAAGTGCAGGCTGTCAGCACACTGTTGGCCCTATAGCTCCCCTCCCAGGTTTATATACTGGAGATGGAATTAAAACATCACTTTGTCTCCAGAGTTTATAAACAACTGAGGGAGTAAAAAATTGGGTGTTCGGTGAAGGAAAGACAGTTGTGTATTTTTTCAAGCTAGCCAGGGGCTAGAGAGATGTCCCTGAGAGTGGCAGCTGATATGCATCAGGCAATAACATGCTCTGGCCAGCAGCTGACTGTGACTGATATTTTCTATTTTCTTTCCAGAGGAGATTATTACATGCATTTATAAAAGTGACTGTGCAAACGCAGTTATTTTATTGCTCTTGCATTTCCATTGAAATCAGCACAACTATCCACTTAACCTGTTAGGATCAGGCCTTGATGCAGAAAGGCTTGTTATTCTTACCTTTATCCAAAACTTGTTTATGCATCAAACTAATATAATTCACTACATCTTCTGCTGCAGTTAAATGAAGTTGAAATTAATGATGATACAAAATTTTGTATCAGCAAAGAGTGCTTCTCAACTTGTTTTTTACTGTTCTTTTAATGTCTTCCATATAAAATTGCTCAGTAAGAAGTTTTCAAGAAAATGAAATGCTGTGACCAAGCATTGACATTTATGGGTTTTTAATTGTAATCCCCTCAATTACAGATTATATAATTCTGAGTATAAATTTTATATCTTAAGATGTATTCAAGGATAGGAAATTTAAATCCAAAACTACTTCGGCATGAACAAACAGTTCTTTCCAAATGTATCAGAAGCAAGAAGTACTTGTCACGTGGGAATTGAAAGTGCCAATTGCAAAACAGTAAATGAAATAAGTTGTGACTAAAAAAATTAACAGATAACAGAAGATTCTTTTATGAAGACTGCGGGTGGAGGCTGTAATTCTTTGAACAGGAGAGAAAGAACTAAAAGGTCACTGTTGTCGCTTTCTTAATGGCAGTAATTAAAAAAAAAATCCTTGCTTTGTGCTGGGAAAGATTTATGTTGAGGATCAGCCTGAGAAATAAGTGAGGTAGCAGCTTGACATCTTGAAAACAAAACACCACTGCAATATTTTTCCATCTATCAACTTTTATTTTTTCCTACAGTGGAACTTCCCCCTGCTGATGTTTGCATGGAAGATTGCTCCAGCTCTGTGCTGTGGCAATACAGTAGTTATTAAACCAGCAGAACAAACACCACTCAGTGCTCTCTATATGGGAGCCCTCATCAAGGAGGTAAGAATAATTGACAGGAATAATGTCCCTGTCTCTCCTTGTGGGGAAGGAACTACCAGCACATGCCTGGTTTAACGTGCTCTGTCAGTTTCATAAATCATGCTTCCCTTCATTCCTTCCTATTTTGGCAGGCTGGCTTTCCACCAGGAGTTGTCAATATTTTGCCAGGATTTGGTCCAATTGTTGGTGCAGCCATAGCATCTCATGTTGGCATTGATAAAATTGCTTTTACTGGATCCACTGAGGTAAGAGGATTCACAGATACATTATTGTAAAATGTGAGTAAAGACTTAGGGAGATAGTATTAAGTCCTTGTGCTACGTTTCTCACTGTCACTGAGTGAAAGAGCTACATCTAAACAACAGTGGTCTGTCCTTCCCAGCTAAACTTACGTACCACAGTACTTCCAAAGCAGAAATGGCTCCTTTCCTCCAGCCCCTGCTGTGCTCAGCACCTCAGCACAGGAGATATGCCTGGAAAAATATTGCTGGGATTTCCTGTGGGCTTATGAGGATGTGAATCACATGCAAGTAGGCAGAACATCCCGTGTATATCACAGCACACATAAATGCTGCTTTAGCATCCATAATTTGTGTATCTTGGCATATTTGGGGAAAAGGGGAGAGGAAGGGGCAAAATGTACTTCAACTTTGATGCTGCATTCAAGTATACTGAGGAGGAGGAGGAGGTCTAAAAAGGAAGGAATGTGGGGAGAAAAGGAGATTGTCCAAGGTGTCTGTTCCCAAAATGATGGAAAGAAGCTGGTCAGAAGATGAAGGGAGTCAGTTGTCTTCTCGATGCCAAAATGTCATGCTATGAGTCTATGATGCAGATGTTACAGAGGAGGTTCAGTCTGAAGATGAAGGCTGTAATCTACAGAAAGAGTAACGAATTCCTCAAAACTCAGATCGTGTCTTGCTCTCAAATACGTCCAAAGCCGGCTGTTATCAGGGGTGGAGTGAGGATGATAGAGGTACTCCAGACTGAAGTCATAGGGGAAGGGGCCTTATCTCATCGTCTGAAGGCAGACAGAAAGGAATCTCAGTGGGAGTTTCAGGGCTGGTTATATTTAGAGAGTGCTAAACCCAGCCCTTTTCAATTCAAAATGTGACAAACTATTGTATGGAGGGAGCTAAACCCCAGGGATCCAGACTCCCTTTGATATGTTTGACTCCCACTCGTGGCAGTGGGAAGCTTTATGCATCCCAGGGATACTGCTCTTCACAGTGAGTCAATTTGGTTTTGATTTGAGTTGATAAATTCACTGACCAAGCAGCCCTACTAGATATGTGTGGGTATCTCCCTGGTGGGTCCAGGGATTGCAGAGACCAGCTCAATTATTTCAGATAAATTATTCTGGTGGAATTATCCTGTAGTTGAGTTTGGAAGTCACCATACACAAGCCTAAATTACCAGTAAAATGTAGCTGCAGTTGTATGCCTAATTTGCACACACACAGTTGTTTTGCAATTACTGTGTCTGTAGATGAATTTTTTATGGCAACTTTAGATTATAATATACACAGGTTACATTCTACATCAATGGCAACATCAGATTTCAGATTATTCTATGGAATTACTCTAGTCATTACATCTCCTGTAACCAATTTATATTAGCATCCTGGAATACTGAAAACTTTAATATGAGCTGATTACCCCCCATAAATTAAGTCGAAACAATTGTTTTCATAAAGATATGTGGTCTCTGTTTAAGATAAATATTATATTATACAGGATGTTGCACTGTTTGGAGGAGGAAAAATACAGATGGGTTAGGTTTCAAAGTTGTCTTTTGTAGCCAAAATAAATTTTTATTGTAGTTCCAGACAGCTTTAGTTTTAATAGGCGTTTAAACTCAAAAGCTGTGGGTTTTATACTAACTCAGTGCCTACCTTTAAAAGCCTTACTAATAGGAAGTGAAAAGCATTACAGAGATGAAAAAGCAATTCTCTAACAACCTAAAGCAAGAACAGATGGAACATTTTAATGCAGAGTTAGTGTAAACTATTCCATATTGTTTCTGATTTCCTGTAACACTGAATTTTTGTAACAGCAAGTCAACATTGTAACATTTTAAACACATAGAGTCTTTTGACTTCTCCAAAACAGATTTCAATTTCTAATGAAACAATAATGGAAATATTTTGTCTCTCTGGTCTTGTCTGAGGCATATCAACTGTATACTCCAGTGATGTGGATTTCCGATAGCCATTGGATACATAAATGCCACGATATTAACTTCCATTTCCCAATTTCATCCAGGTGCTAGTTAAGGCAGTTAAAAGTATTAACTTGAGCAAGTTAATGATAAAACCTATCAGTACAAAAGAAAAGATCTTCAAGTTTAGATGTCTGAAGCACACGTTTTTCTGAAGTTTTCACCATGAGGTTCTTTTGGAAAAAAATATAAATTCTCTACCTTTGAAGTATATACTTTGGCGAATGAAAACTCCCCATTTGCCTGTAAAAATCACAAAAACCAGCTATTATTATCTATTTCCTGCAACGTTTTTTTGAAGGCAGAAAACAGGCTGCTCTTCCTAGAAAAAATTTAATGCTCATGTTTTCCAAAATTTGGAGAACCCAATCCATAGAAATATGAGCCAAAAGGCCAAGTTCATGACCTTAACTCAGTAAAGCCTGACACAGCCACACCAAAGATCCATCCAGCCTAGCACCTTATCTTGCAACATGACCAGTAACAGATGCTTATAGAAGAAGAGAGGATGTGTAGAGTGATCCCTTCCTTGCTGTAGCTTCACAGCTTCTAGTAATCAACAATTTAAAGACTTCCTGAGCCCAAAGGTGCATGTGGACAATTGTATTTAACAGGAACCAATGGCCTTGTCATCCATGCATTAGTCCAGTACCTTTTGAAACTCCTGACTATTGTGAGGCCTCAAACCCACGCCTATGCAATGACAACACATAAATGACTTCTAATTTATGATGCTGGTCCAGTTTGCACTCTCTATTTCTGTTTCTTAGATTCTCTAGTGCTTTGAAAATTGTTTTAAGTACTACAATTTACTTTTCACGCACTACCCCCTCCAAATAATATGTGGAAGATCATGAAGAGCTCTTTTTCCGTGGTACCATCACTGTTTGATTCCAATTCTCTCCCTTTCCTTCTGACCCCTCCTTTTATGGGTTAGCTCACGCACATTAAAAGAGTAGTCTGCCAGTTCTTTCATCCCTTAGCCTGCCTGCTTCTTATGAAACACCCTCCCATGGATCACCTCCTCTCCCAGTCCCCTAGTGCCTGGCTCTCAGAACTCTTCCCTCTGCAGCTCACTAGGAAGGGTTCTGCAGACACCCAGCAGGCTATGGATTTCACTTTGACAACTGTCACACTGAAAGAAAGAAAATCATACTGAGTATGAAAGCAAGCCTAAAAATATTGTGCTGCCTTAGATTCCAGCAGCTTTCTTGGCTTCTCTGGTTGCTTTGGTTCATACTCTTCAGCAGCTTGTTTGGTATGGGCATTTTAACAAGAGTGTTTATTTTTACTGTGTTGTTTTTAGTGAACCAGGGCTAATCCATGATCATCCTTAATTACGGCAATCTCCTCTCAGGCTTCACTGACACGTTTTTTCCTCATCTTCCACAATCAGATGAAATTTAAACTGCCAAAACCAATCTTTCTTCCAGCCAATCTGACCATGTCAACACTTGCTCCTATCCCTTTCTTACCTTCCCTTGAATGCCCATAATCAATTTAAATATCTCATTACGTCTTACTGTATTTCTCCTTGATCTTTCTGGTCCCTAGCTGTAGGGTGAAACTCTCACTCACCAGGACCTTGGGAGTGGTTCTGTAAAGCTCAGCTATCTCCCACACTATCTCAGTTGTTCATTATACATGCCTTTCCCTTTTACTCTGCCCCTCTCTGCCTCACCTTCTTCACTGTTCCATGTATTCCTGTCTGTTTGGGTTCCTTTTAAAAAATTACTAGCAACATTTTAATTAAAATAAAACTCAGTCATTTATATTTTCTGAGCTTAAGAACAGATCCAAACTCAGGATGTGTGGCTTACCCATGTGTTTGCTGTTGGGCTGCAGATCTCAGAAGTCAGGAAAGGTTATACAAGTCTTTTCTCTTCCCCAGTTAAATGAACAGTGGACCTTATTTATTTCCAAGACAAGTGCCAATGAGGGGACAATTTTTACACATATCAGAAATTCAGAGAGGTTCTTCATATTACCTTATTTTTGCTAAGTAGCAAAGGTGAGAGGCCTTCAAATAGCAGAGAAAAGCAGCCATCAGAAGCTGCTTTACTCTTCATTTGCCTTTATTTCCACTCAGATCTGTGAATTCAGTTACAGGCTTTGCAAATACAGTCATTTTGACTGCTGTGAGCTGTCTGGCCATGTCTGTGTATGTGTGCTCCATTGGAATGGGAACTGTGTACCTCTAAGTTCCTGGTGCACATGGAATAGTTGGGTGCAGTATGCTCTGGGCTTAAGATTAGAGGTGATTATGAAGAGCAAGAAGTTATACATTTAAAAATATGTGCATTCAAAGCACTGGCTGGATTAGAAACTATATTTTGCTTGTTGCAAAAGTTTAATGAGTTCTAATCACTTCTGTTCAAAACCAAATAAGTTACCTCCAAATCAGAGTGGCTTACAACTCTCTCCAGTTGTTAAATGCTCTCAGGATGAGAATTATAGATGGCACACAAAACATTTGAAGCCCTGGCCAACAAGAAATGTATCCTAAATGGCTGGTTTCCACTTCGTTCAAACTATGACCCATTAAAATGCAGACAGATTAGAGATAGGATTCAGGTCTGTGTCCATGGAGTTCTGTAGAGTAACCCAAATAAATATCCAACAAATTGGTTTGGATGCCTGTGTAAACAAAAGGTCTATAAACAACTGCAATAAACCCCAGCAAAAGAGTCTGCATTTTGCTTGGCAGAATGTTTTCTTTATGCACTTAGATTAACAAACCATGATCTCATCATTAGTCAACAAGATACTAGAGAGACCATCAAAGCAAACTACAGGAGAGTCGAGATTGATTCATGCCAAACAAATGTTTGTAGCTAACAGCTGTATTACCACTGATTCTAATTTACTCAGCAGGATTCTCCCTTTATTTCCGAAGTGAGCTGAATGTCACAATGCACGATGTAGACAGAATGTCTACCTACTACACAAGCAATGAGTTGTGTCAGCTCTCCTGGATCACACAATCTCTTGCTGTTTGGGGTATCATGAAGAATTACATCCTGGCATTTTCTGCTTTAGCAACAAGAATCCTAAAGGTGATTTAACCTGTTCTGAGAAGCCTGTTAGCTCACCATGCTACACACATATCCTGTTCAATATAAGGAGGATTTAGGGAGGCTACATTACCCCTCATTCCTGCTTCTGCTGAATCTTTTTGATCATATCTTGGACAGCTTGTGCCTCCTGAATGAAAAGTAGTTGTTTCCCTTTTCCTTCCTTGGTGCTTTTGGTAGAATTTAGGGAGCCATCTTTGGACAACTGTTGTGTCTCTTTGCCTATAGAACATACATGTCAAAAGGATTCGCCTTCTTGAAAATGAAACAAATAGGGTGGTGTATCAGCCCTGTCAAAGTTAATGAGTTTAGCCACGGGCTTCCATGGGGCCAGGATTTAACCCAAGGAACAAATGAGACATTTATAGCTTAGGATTCTGTCCAGGAATTTCTGTTTGGAATTGCCTTTTTACTTGTGCTGCACTATTCACTATGCTCTTTTCAGGGCTGCTTCTCACACAGGGCATTGCACAGTCAAATAAAGCTGCTCTTCATGTCAATATTTCAAAATTCACTTGTCTTTCCTGGAGACACACCCTGAACATGCCATGCAGCCCTAAAATGTTTCTCAGAAAGATTTTGCATACAATCTGGAATTAAAAAAAAAAAGAGACAGACTAAGTAAGCAGCAGCATGGGTTTGAAGATCTTGCCCTAGCACTAACATCCAGTGCCTCAATAGCTGGAGGGAAAACTGCAGTTCCAGAAAACATAGAAAATTTCTGTCTGATCATATCATCTCCCCAAAACTTAATCTCTTGTTACTTAAAACAGTTACTGTTCTTCAGATATTCTCTCAATATCCCAAGAAAGGTATGATAGCGAAGATGGGCAGCTCAGTTACTTAAAATGCTGAAGTAACTGAACATGTCCGTCTCTGTCAATTTTTGCACCGTTCATGGAATCTTTTAATCTGCATAGCTTCCTGCGGAGTCTTACCTTCAGAGTCTTGTCTACTGCAGTGTGCAAAAGAATTACCTGCTGTTCAGCTAGACTGCTGTTCCCCTACATTCAGGTGTTCCCTAATGACTAAATGTGTATCTGCAATCAAAGGAAGGTTCAGAGCAGAGGAGAAGCCAGATATTCTGACAGAGCTGTAGAGCAAGTATCACAAAACTTGGAGGTTTGCTTTTGACTCGTGAGACTTCCAGTGCTTCAACAGTAACAGGCAAACCCACCTGTACCATTTAGAAACATTGATTTCTATCTGAAAACAGAAACTTAAGAGAACATGAATGGCAACAGACTGAATTTCTGCGCAAAGTATTTAAAATGTGACTGCATAAGCCTCCTCTTGAAAGAGACATTAAAGTTCCAAACACAGAAGGCATAAATAAGCAACAATCAAATGTTTTATATCATGATACACTCTCAATGCCCAACATCATACAGTTCACAGTCCAGAAACAGAGCCTTCCAGGACTATTCTTCAAACAGCTATTTTGCACAGGGGTGCCGCAAAGTGCTTCTTTAATCTTTTCTGTTGTTGTTCTGAATAACAAATTGTTTTCTTTGAGATGGGCCAAATTATATCTGCCTCACCCTCCATGCAGTTTACAACATTATGGTACTTCACAAGGTATCCAGGAATACTCCTGGTATCAATCTTGAAGCCTATTCAAAACAATGATGGGGAGTCAGGGCTTTCTCTGCCAACATTCCTGCTGAATAATCATACAGCTCCATTATCTGTGGGGGAGTCCTCTCTTCCAGTGCTCCCCTGCAAGGCTGTACTGCCTGTTGGGAGCTCACAGACAGAGCTGAGAGACACCCCAGGAAGCATGTACTGAAAGACCATACAGGTTGCAACACTATCACTTATCCCTTTCATGCTGTCTTTCTCCAAAAAGAGAGGGTCAGTCACAAAAGGCTGCCTTTGTCACTGAATAATCACAGCGCTGGTGCCTTCCCTAAGACTCTTCTCAACCTTTAAGCACATAGGGCACAATAGGAGCACAGAGAACAAAAATGCTGAGCAGCATGAGCCCTACCATCCTGATGTCTACACTGACTTCTAAAGGGAAGGACACAGTGAAGCTCTCTAAGTTTATACTTGGAAACTTGACAAAAACCTCCCTGTATTAACAATACTCTGGGCCATACTTTTCCAAATTAACACCATTGTCTCCAAGCCCTTTGGGTTTTAATATTTGCCATATACATAATATTTGGACTTGCATTATTTGCCAATCATTTGTTTGCATAGAATCCTTTCAAAATCTTTACTTAAGTGGACAAAAGAGTTTTGACATTAAAGTGGCAGAATGGAAGGCAGAGAGATGGTGGGCTGGACACATTGCTCTGGCTTCCTTGGTCTGTTCTGCTCTTTGTGAATTTCTGAGGGGAAATAGGTGGTGGTTGTTCTTTGAGAGAGGGAGGTTCAAGGCAGTGAGAGTGTGAATGGCATTGGCTGGCACTAGCTATAAACACAGCACTCTCACTGGTTTCCAGTGTACGTTTTCAGCACAGTTTGAGAGATTTGGAATTTCCAGATGACGTGCTCAATGTATGGGGGGGTGGAGGGGAGGGCAGAAAGGGTCCTTCTTTTTCATGTTCATGTCTGGCTGTCAGTCAAACACAGCAATAAAATCAGCTCCAATTAAGGGTATATGCAAGGAATTTCATGACAATGTCAACACTCCATTCCATCAATACAGGGGTAAAGAAAAGAAGCCTATTTATTTTTTTTTTTAAAGAAATACTCACTCGACTGTGGTATCACCAGATAAACAGTTAATCACAAAGGTACATGAAGTGGTTGACAATTCCTTCATTATCCTGTGGGGTTTTTGCTTTGTTTTTTCTGTGGGGGGCCCTGGTTTCTGTTTCATTTGCTTTCTGATTACTCCAGTGCTGACTTACTTAACTTTCTCCAGCAGACTGCCTTCAGTTCTCTAAGATGTTCAGCTTCTCATCCATTAACCCCTTCCTGCAGGGAATCTCACTCACATGACCTTAGAAATAGAAAACAGCTAGAGAGACCAGAGTACTACGTGGAAAAAAAAGTCCAGCTCTGGACTCACTCCCATCTCACTTCACATCTAATTTTCTATGTGACCTTAAAACATGTCCCAGTTAAAAGAAAGCACTTATCAAGCTTCTCAGTATTCAATAGATACTTTTAATCCTGTGGTTTACCATGTAGGGGCCTAAACCTACCTGTGATTACTTCCTTAGCTGCAAAATGGGCGTAGTTACACTGCAACAGTATAGAATCTGATCTATTTTGGATTCATTGATCCAGGGAGGGGAGAATTTCCCGGGGAGCACAGCTGCTTCTCCAACTGTACTGACATGGAAACACATCAAACAATTAGTCAGATTGCTACTTTATTTAATCTACCCTCATGTTCCTTGGTGAGATCTGCAGTTTGTGGCTGCTCTAGCCACAGGCCTGCATTCTGCTCCAGCTGACGCCACAGTCTACAAAGACATTTTTGAGGTGCTTTTAACATCATATTAAGATTACCTGGTGCAGCTGAGGGTCAGGTCTGGGATGCTGCTTTTGTAACTTCTTGTCCTATTCTGCTATGTGCTCTTAATCCTGCAGAAAAGGCTGATGATTTCCTCAGAATTTGACATATTCTGGATCGTGATTTCATGGTCAAATTACTTAAACCTTTGGGCACTGAAAACTGTATTTTGAGGAGAATAAACACCCTCCTACAAATATCCTGGGTAGCAGTTTAGTAACTAAGTAGTAAGAATGAAATAAATTCTAAAAGCAGTGATCATCTGGGGTAACTAACACCTAAAGTATATAAAGAAGTACAATAGCAGTTATTACTAATGAATAGTAATAAGTTTAATACATGCTTAATACATACTCAGATATCAGATCTATTTTTTTCCACTAAAATTATATAACTAAGGCTCTTAATAATAGTATCTAAAGCCTTGTGAACATCCCACTACTTTGGATGGAAGTAATTCTAGTTACACCAATTTCAGATTTTTAATTCAGCCGTCCTAAAGCACCCTAAAAGAAAGCCCCAAGCCATTTTAGCATAGATACAAAGGGATGAAGGGTACGAACACTTTCTGCTGTGCCTTATGCCCCCTCAGTTTCTAGAAAAAACCTGGAAAGCTGTCCACCGCTGATGAGAATCTGTTTGGATTGAACAACCTGCTGGATTATTTAAAGCTCTGTTCCAATGATAGCCAACATTGGCTGTTAAAGTGAACTGTATGACTACATTCCCTGTAAAATGTGTCTCCATTTCCTTTCAGGTTGGGAAGCTGATCCAAGAAGCAGCTGGAAGGAGTAATTTGAAGAGAGTTACACTGGAGCTGGGTGGGAAAAGCCCAAACATTATTTTTGCAGATGCTGATTGTAAGTCAGCACTTCCGTATTTTTCTTAAAAACGTGTTTGTGTGGTGTCTTTTTTTTTTTCTTTTTCATTTTATGGCATATGTTTCATACAAAGTGAAATGGACCAGTATAGTTGTATCTACTTGCACTCTTTAATCTTACAGAAGCAGCCTAAGATGTGATATTTTTTATAAAAAGAACATTTGAACCCACAGATTCACAGACAACAAGAAAACAGAAAAAAGTTATAACCAAGCATGTAGAAATGGTGTTACTCACAGTCATGGTCCCATACACATTTGTCATCCTAAACTCCGCAGCAAGGTGGTTTAGTGCTTTAAACCTGGAAATTCTGTGATTTTTTTGCTTCACGGCAATTATAAAAAGGCAGGGCTTTAATTTACACTTGAGTTGCTATTCTAGTCAGTGCAGTATTCCTTTGTTAGGTTGTTTTGATAGTAGCTATAAATGGAGATTATTCCATTTTTAAAATTTTCACAATTGAAGAATTGTGTATTGAAATATCCTCATTGCCACTGTCAGCAGGGAGCTGAAGATTTTGGCAGCTGGATGATGTTATGCAGCTGAGATTTTTGGCACCTGAGAAGGTACAGGACAGGATAGCCATTTAGGATAGCAAAAAAACACAAACTGGAAGCTTCTGCTTAAATGATCAGCAATGAAATAGTTAAAAATGTTGATATCTCAATTGTCAGCACGAGATTTTGAACTTAACACCCCATTAAGATGAATGGGACAGTTCACACCTTGCTTTGAGCTATTGTTTCAGGCTGTGTGCAGGCACACTGTACTGAATGCATTTTCGGAGAACTTTGTAACCCAAATAAATAGACATATAAGGAATTGGTCTTTGAATTTAAAAGGGGGAAGTGAATAGAAGAATGATTCTGAATAGCATGAATTACAAGAGCTGATTACAATCCTATATGCGTTTTCAAAACTTACCAACGTCTGAAAGACTAGGTAAAACTTAAGAACTTTCAGCAGCTTTTCTACAGAGAAATGTTTTACCAAGTTGGGGGGTCTAAATTACAGCCACAGTCATCCTGGCAAGCTAAAAAGGCTCCTGTCAACTGGAGCAAGGTGCAGATGTTACAGCCTTCTACCCCAGTTACTTATCTCCATCTCCCACCAGAAATCACCACATCTCAGATGTTCCTAACCTACTAACTCTAACTCAGACTGGATCACCTGAACACTTCTAGTAGAAGTAGTATATGCTGGGGGCAGGTCTGTGTTAGAGCCTTCGGCAGGGAAGGGCAAATGCTCCTAGCTGCCACACAGAGCTGTAGTTTATCTGTGACTTGCTATATTTGCCAAATAAGGTTGAGGACCTGGGGAGAAGGTGCAGGCAACAGGGGAGTTAACAGGGCACAGAGGAGAGCAGAGTCTTCTTCAGGACTGTCTGTTCCACAGTATATCATACTAAAGCTCTCTGGTCTTCCCATAATTACGACCACCAGTAATTGACCTGAGATTCAGACTTCAAAGCTCTGATTATTTAAGAACAGCAGACAATTTGCTCACCATTCCAAATGAGCTGTTTGTTCTGTTTGAGGAACACTGTGTGCCAAAAGTTAGCAGAAAGCATGACAAAGCTGTCAAAGTTTAGTGCACCAAAAAAACCGAGGAGAATGGTTAGAGCCCCCCTTACAGTGAAAAACTGTGTTGAGAATAGAGGAAGAAACATCAGTTAATCAGTTCTCTCCACTAGTGTTTTCCATGAGCTCCATCTCCATGGAACTGCCTGGGAAAATTTGAATGTGGTCCAAGGAACGTTCTATATAATATTTTTTTCAAGACCATGCTGAGGGCAGAGTAAGACATTTCTGTTAGATGGAGTTGTCCAGGATGTGCTGAAAGTAAAGCACTGTTGCTTTTTTTATTCCATAAAAGATCATACTTTAAGCAATGCTCTAAAGTGCTACAGCTAATAACAGAGGTACTACAGTGCTGTAGGGCATCACTGTTTAAGGATGAATTCAATATTCTTGCCTAGTCAGCTATTACACCCAATGGGAGTATTTAGCTCTGAATGTCTAAATATGGCTGGATCCTCTCTCCTGCTTGGGTAGTGGATGTGTTAGTTGTACCTCCAAGGAGGTTAGACTAAAAATCAAGGGTTGCTTGTTCTATAATTGACCTATATTTTTAAAGCCTTACCCAGTCATCTGTATAGGCCAAGAAGATGTTTCTGTCTTGCAGAAAAATAATCTGGCTTTTTGGGAAGGATAGCTCTTGCCATTCTCAAAGTCAAATTCTCTCAAGTACTTGGTTGGCTGTAATTCTCACACACGCAGTATTAAACCAAGTGCAAACTTGGGATCACAGACAAATTTTCCCCTCCTCTACTGACCCCAGTCAGACAGACTTCTGTAATGTGGGGCACAATGTGCAATATTTTGTGGCTTGTGTCACAAGATGGCATGTGGAATTTATTACCTATGGACCCTTCTTTAGCTTCAGACAATGCCTGAAGTCCCAAGTGTTCCCTTGCAATCTAGTCTTTCTGAAACAGTTGTAATGCTCCTAATATCCCTCCAGTATAGCTGTGTCCAGTGTGGAATAAATAGGGGGAAAAAAAACCTTAGACATGTTTAAAAACTCTGTATTTTCACAGGAATTATGACACAAAATGAAACAAATTATCTTCATTTATGACCTGGCACAACAATAGTATGTTTTGATTTGGTCACTGTTTGGGTTTTTTTTTAACCAAATCCTACTTCTGCTTTGAAGTTTTGGGAATATGGCACTATGTAATACACATGACACTGGTAGCATAGCAGATGTGTCTATGATGTTTCAGAGCAACATATGCTGTCTTGGTTTTTTAGTGGACTATGCTGTGGAACAAGCTCACCAAGGGGTCTTCTTCAATCAAGGTCAATGCTGCACTGCAGGCTCACGGATTTATGTGGAAGAATCAATCTATGAAGAGTTTGTTAGAAGAAGTGTAGAACGTGCAAAGCGGAGAGTTGTGGGGAGTCCTTTTGACCCAACTACGGAACAAGGTCCACAGGTAAAGGAACAGTGCTTCTGCTCTACAGCCCTGAAGGTGCCTGGAAGTGTTTAAACTCTAGCAAGACAGAGGTCAGTCAGTGCATACTTACGGTTCAGGGTAGCTGACATGATAAACGTTTTAAAGATTAAAATTCTAAAGGAGTAGATAATCCGTGCAACTCAGAGGTGTTTCTTGTTAAGTAAAAACTCTCATCTTAAATATCAATAAGTTTGCCTCCCAGCTTTAACTGCAATATTCTGATCTTCAGCCCCAAAGATATGGCTGTAAACTGTGAGAAGCTCTCAAAAGTTGCTCTGGGCACTTAATTTCAAGAATTGTCTATGACCATAACTGTGCTTGTAGACCACTAGACAGTCAAGAATTCTAGGCAAAAGATGGTCAGAATTAGAAACAAGTCTTTAGAAAATGTTCCTGCCACTAATAACCAGCTGGGCTTAGACCATTTTCAGGAAGTTAACCTGGGACAAAAAATAATAATCTGCTTTGTACTTATAAACCAGATGATTGCTTAGCAAGAATGTGGGTTGAGCCACATACATAAGACGACACATCCTTAAGAAGACTGAGCCCTAGGTTACAGTCAGCAGTTATGTGTAGATCTGTGGCATCTGCAGCTCAAAGAGTAGTGAACATAAGCATATAATTCTACCCACTGGGACATGACTTGCCTAAAAAAACAATTTTGACTTGATTGTCAAGTGCACAGTCTGCAAGCCAAATGGCTTCTTCTCTTTTTCAGATTGATAAAAAACAATACAACAAGATCTTGGAACTGATTCAAAGCGGCATTACTGAAGGAGCAAAACTTGAATGTGGGGGTAAAGGACTAGGAAGAAAGGGCTTCTTCATTGAACCTACAGTGTTTTCCAATGTAACAGATGACATGCGGATTGCCAAGGAGGAGGTATTCACACACACGGACAGGATCATTTTAGAATGTCCTAAAGATGGGGGTTTTTTTCTTTTGTTTACTTCCTGACACAAAAGCTTTAAAGTGAGAATTACCACTATATTAAAAAAAAAAAAGTAAAATCTTTTCAGAACTCCTTATGCACACAGCAACTGATGACATCAGTTGAGTAAAGACGATCAATTTTTGTCATAGGCTGTAAGTCTCAGACCTCAAAGAAGAGTTCTGTGGTTTAACCCCAACCGGCAACTAAGCACCATGCAGCTGCTCACTCACTCCCCCCAACCCCAGTGGGATGGGGGAGACAATCAGGAAAAAAAAGTAAAACTTGTGGGTTGAGATAAAGACAGTTTAATGGGACAGAAAAGGAAGGGAAAATACTACTACTATGAGAATATACAAAACAAGTGATGCACAATACAATTGCTCACCACCCACTGACTGATGCCCAGCCAATCCCTGAGCCATAATGCCCACCCCCAGCCAACTCCCTCCAGTTTAAATACTGGGCATGACATCACATGGTATGGAATACCCCTTTGGCTCATTTGGGTCAGCTGTCCTGGCTGTGTCCCCTCCCAGTTTCTTATGCACTCCCAGCCTCCACTGGCAGGTCAGTATGAGAAGCTGAAAAGTCCTTGACTTACTATAAACACTGCGTAGCAACAACTAAAACTTCAGCGTGTTATCAACATTATTCTCATACTAAATCCAAAACACAGCACTATACCAGCTACCAAGAAGAAAATTAACTTTATTCCAGCCGAAACCAGGACAAAGAGATAAGGGAAGAATGAATGAGTTCCACTGAGGCAACTGCTTTGGGAAATTAATGCAGTTTTACAGACAGCTATTACCACTGTTAAATGTTGCTGTGGGAATTTGTAAAGAGTACAACAGGAGAGAGAAGACAATTAAAAAAGCAGAATAAAACAGGAATAAATTGCCTCTGAGTGGGCTGGTTTATTAATTAATGATTAATCTGTGTTGCAGATTTTTGGGCCTGTTCAAGAAATACTGAGATTTAAAACCATGGATGAAGTTATAGAGAGAGCCAACAATTCTGATTTTGGGCTGGTAGCTGCTGTCTTTACAAATGACATAAACAAGGCCCTGACAGTCTCTTCAGCAATGCAGGCTGGGACAGTCTGGTAAGGCAGAAGTTATCACACTCCTGTTCTTGGAGATAAAGAATTTGACTCACTATCATTATGGCACCTCGGTTTTGCACACTTTGTCTGAAAAATGTTTATCTAGACCATCCTAGTGGTGAACCACTAACCAAGATACGGAACAGCTGTAGGGAGGTGTTATGACTCCGCTCACTGCAGGTGAATGCTATTGAAAACTGTAAAAGTGCCTTGCTTCCCATTAGCCACACTGCTGAATGGCATTACTGAAAACAAACAAAGCAAACAAATAAAGCAGAGTATAAACGATCCTTTCTGTAGAGCAGAGGAATCCTGTGAGGTTTCTGCTAAAGGCAGAAAGAATCATGTACTTCCTACATCATTCAGGAGCTGAGGGGCCACCTCTTCTCTCTAGTCCTTAGGAGTAGGTAATGCCAATTCTAGAGTTTAATAGCTTGCAATTTGGGATGTCAAGCCTGGGTAAACTAAAGATCCACAAGAAATCAGGAAGAAAAAGGACAAATTCAAATCTAATAGCTCTGTGTTATAACCTCTGGCACTAAGGTTTGTCAGCAGATTAACAGTTGATTACAGAAGCTGAGTCCAAGTGTTTGGTGCCCTCCTCCAGTCCTCACAGGCCAAATCCCATTCTCCTCCTGAGTAAGGAGCAGAACGTTGTTTTTGTGGCATAAATCCCTCATTTCTTTTCAACATAAGACAAGTTTGTTATTACTGAGAGGTATACAGTGTCCTTAGCTCCACAAGTTTCAGCTTCTCCCTCAGTTGTCCAAAGGTCTCTCTGACAGCCCAGTTGGACTTAATGCCTCTTCCTCTTACAGGATAAATTGCTACAATGCCTTAAATGCCCAAAGTCCTTTTGGAGGATTCAAAATGTCTGGCAATGGGAGAGAGATGTAAGTATTACACTGCTGTCTTCTAAACTGTTTTCAGCTCTACAAGTTAACAAACATTAGTGGATCCTTCCATGCAAATTAAGATCAGGAAATATTCCCATCTGAGGATCAGCACATAATATAATATGCTGATAATCACTGCCAGTTCTAAATGCAATTGATTTACATGGTAAGACCTTTTTTTTTTTTTTTTTTTTGTTGACATAGCAGAATAAGTTACTGGAACTCCCTTCTTATTTTGAAAGGAACTGAAAAATTCTGAGTATTTTTCTGAACTTCTAACCTGTGTTTTCTGAGAGTTTTTCTTAGCTATATTAACCAGTACTTCTGCAGAAAGATTCTCTTTTTGGTGCTGCTGTGTGCTTGTTGACTGGGTTGGTGTACTTGTTTCAGAGTTGTTTTGCCTTATATTTTGTCTCTCTTGCTATTTTTTCCTTTCTTCACTTTTTCCTACATTTATTAATATAGGTGCATCTGAATTTTATTAAAATGTTATCTGTCTCTTCCAGATTTATAAACAATGTTAAATAAAATCAGGCCTAGAGAAGGATAGACAAATGTGTTTACATCCCTTTCAAAAAAACACCTTCCATTACAAAGCTTTCTGTCTTACTCCATTTAGAACTAAGTGGCAAATATTTTGAAATGGAGCTCCATGCTCAAATACTGTCCCATGTACCTAATTAAAAGTCTTACCAGTTTTTAATTCTCATTACAATCACAAGGAAGTTTAGCAATTGCATCAGCCCCAGATTGGTTACGCATACAAAGGATTCAATTAATTTCTGTGCAGGAGGCATGTATACCAGATACGTCTCACCTAAGCTTTCAAAATAGCTTATGGCTAATGGCAAACTCAGCAGTAAAACTGAAGTAAGGTCAAAGTCTTTAAAACTTTAAATATGTTGAAGTATACAACTATAAAATAAGCTCTATGTAGTCTGAAATATTTTCCCTCATTAGGGAGTACTTTGAATAACACATTCATACTATTCTCCACATTCATGAGTTATGAGGTGATCTCACACTGGCATAAATATGTCAGCTCATCTAACTCTTATCATTGTGAAAATATTCTAAAACTACTAAGCTCGATAGAGCACATGAGTAACTTGACACCCAAGAGTGACCCCATTGACTTCAGGGAGGTTAACTGTGCAAGCAAAATATTCACATATTGATATCGTAGTTTTTGAAAGGGGGGGGAAACAGGCAGCACCCCAGCTCCCATGGAAAAATCTATGGTAGTTGTACATTTGATTCCCATCTACAGCTTTGAAAATATTCATCATAATAAATATTTGGAATGCCAGTAATCTCTATCTCACAAAGACGCCTGAAAACCTACCTATGAGTAATTACTCTACTCCTTTCGGAACCTCTTTGATCAGATATCACCTTCTAACTCACCTCCTCCCCCCTGCATTAATATCTGCATATTTTTTATTAAAATGCCATGGTTTCTTAGTTCCCTGTTTTTAAGGGATACATTTTACAGCACAAATAATGTTGAGTCAGGCAATTAAAGAAAAAAAAAAAAAAGAGAAAGGGTGCATATGTGTGTCATTGCTAAGCTAACACTATGTTACAGCCAGATCATAATTGCGCTATTGTGCTGTCCGTGCTAACACTGTATTATCTGGGACTTGTTTTGTTCCTGCATTTAAATTCACAGATTTTTATCACACATGGATAAAAAAATGAACACAAAGTTGAGATCTTCTATACTCATTTTACAATCCCACAAAATGTAGCAGGGTATGTGCATACCAGTAGAGAACCAGAACTCATGTGCACAATACAACTGATTTCTGTTTACTTTAAGGCTACTTACAATATTCTTGTATTCTTAAAGGAGTCTAAAAGGGGGATTTTTTTTACATTTACACTTCTTTAAAGCTTCTTATCATTCCCTGAGTAGTGTAAAATTTAACTCCTGTCACTAGAAATCAGATGACTCATCCCAGATATCCACATGTGGCTGTTTAATATTAGAGTCCCCCCAAATTCTGGTCTCTGTCCAAATGTCTTCAAGGGAAGGAGGTGCCATTCTATTTCAGAGCTATTCTTTAATGTCATAGGAATTATTATTGTCTGGATAGCTCTGAGATACAGCAGTGCATAGTTGCATTCCCAAAAAGAAGTGCAGGCAGGAGAACGACTTGGAGTTATAATTATTTTCCTTATCTTTTTTCTCTTGGACTGAGGGAGGGAAGAGAGTATGTAATACTTCTTTATGAAGAGCGATTTGTTCCACTTCCCACAACCAAGGGATAACATCATGCAAACTTGACCCGTGGGCTCCTTCCTTTTCACAGACACAACTCTTGTTCTCACCCTGCCCTACTTCCCTGTATTAGGCTGTGGGGACAAGTGAGACCATTAATTGAACACACACTGACTTATCTGCTCTGAATAACTAGAATAACCCACCTTCCTATTCAGCTAGAGCAACTTTCTAACCTTTGAAAAATAGTTGCCTTAGAAGTCATCACAGTTGTCCACTTCCAAACTTTTGGCCAGAAAACAAACGTGTAAGGCCCTGAAGCCTTGAGCTGAAGAAACAGACAATAAATATAATTTTGTTTGCCAGCCCAAGATAAGAAACCAACTGGCAGTTGGAACATACATAAAGGCGCTGGATACTCTGTTGGCTAGGTTATCTATTGACTTGCAAACATGTGTCTAACAGGTGCCTGGAGCCAAGACGCAGCCCTACTGAATCAAGCAGAAACTTTCACACAGAGAGACTTACTAGCATTAGTTTTTGGGCTCCATGCAGCTCCCGGTGACAGCTTCCACTGAGCCAAAAGGGAATGGTTCTGTGGTTCAGCTGAGTCTGATAAATAACTAAAGTTTTTGGTCATTCTTTGGAAGCAAATCTACCACTTCCTACTGAAATCTGGGGGTGGGGTGGTCCAAATCAATGGGAACCTTGTACTTAGACTCTAGTAAATCTTAAAATGCCTACTGAATCATCAGGCTGAGTTAAGTATCAACCACTGTATCACATGTAAGGCTCACCAAGCCAACAGGAACATCAGAAAGTTTTCAAAACTGCAGATGGAGTAAAATGGGCTGGTAAATACTAGTATTTCTGCCCAAATGAATTAACTTTACAAGGAAGATTACAGGAGTTCCTCCCCTGATGTTGTATTTTGTGTAAAATCTACAGTGTAGAGGTAAATACAAAGTAGGCTATGCAACACCAGGAGCATACAGAGGGGTTTAATTGGTTTGAACAGCAGCCCCTCACTCCAGTCTGAAAGCAGCACTTACTAGAAGGAGGTTCTGAAGAATTCCCCTGAAATATTCTTTATGGTGCAGCTGGCATTAAATTCTGCATAGGGAGATCCAGAGGGAAGGCAGTGTCAAATAGTAAACATGCTAACATGACATGCATGCCAGCACTTTTTAATATAAGTAAGGGAGCAGTATTGTGTGTGGTTTAAGGGTGGGGATAAGAATTTAACCAAGAAACAAACGTCTGTAAGATCTTGTGCAACAGAATCCTCATCAGTTTGTATGAGAGATACTCTACTTCCAGATTTGGATCATACCTGTGTTGAGGTGGGAACATTGTTTCCTTTACATCATACACAGCATCCAGCAGACATATCAGAACTTAACTAATGACTTGAGGAGAACACACTTCTCCATTACTCAAAATATGCACAGCAAAATGCAAATACATAT
Organism: Haliaeetus leucocephalus; assembly: GCF_000737465.1. Classification (NCBI taxonomy): domain Eukaryota; kingdom Metazoa; phylum Chordata; class Aves; order Accipitriformes; family Accipitridae; genus Haliaeetus; species Haliaeetus leucocephalus. The sequence continues at coordinate 8,176,490 of NW_010972775.1, forward strand.
ACTTCAGAGAAGACAAGCGTGAAGCCATGCAATATCCACTCTAAACCTCAGCAGAGTTGCCTAAGAGATGAGCCAGGCTGGAGCTGACTACAACAAAATCTCCAGGGCATTCAGAAACACCCGCTTCTTAAGCATAATTTATCTAAAGCAGAACATGTACCCCTCAGAGCTATGTGTGAGATGACTGGGACCTAGTAAGTGGCTAGCTTCTAGCAGTATAGAGGATCTTACATAAGATGCTGTGCCAGGACAAAAAGAGGACTTCACGTAAATCTAGTGGAAATCTGAGCAAGCAGAATGCTCGGTCACACTGAGCAAATACTGATTTCTGCTGCTGGATATTTTGTCAGGGAAAAAAGATCAGTGGGTTAGGAGTCAAGTTCATCTTTATCCAGGGTTGTGAGTAGTGCATTTCCCATAAGTACTCAGTTTTGACCTTCTCTTGAGTGCAAATATAAGCAGTAATGTCACTGGCCAGTGGTGTAGGTCTTGGTGTTTGGATATTTTCAAGAGCTGGAAAGGACAGAGGGCATCAATTCGCTCCCAGCAGTTACATCAACAGTGTTTCTGGGTTTAATGTCATTCTGTATCTCCTTATCAAATGCTGGAGCCATCCATTGTTCTTCTGACCTACACTGAAATTTTATGTTCAGGTTCTCTGAAAGGAAAACCTGTACAAAATCATAGTACAACAAAAACCTAAGCAGAGAATTTCAGGTATATCTTAACTTTATCAAGGAATCACTTTGCAGGTTTTTGCTTGATAAAGAATTAGTAATGTCTGGTGTAAGCTGATGCTGAAATTTGTTTTTTAGGGGTGAATGTGGATTGAGAGAATATTCTGAAGTTAAAACTGTGACAATAAAGATCCCTCAGAAGAATTCTTAAAATGACAAAGGACCACGCTGTGCAGAAGAGCACATGATGCCACCCTCTCTATTCCTTATGGAGACCAGCACTCAGGAATAAAAAGTGATACACAATATATATTTAAGAAATTAAGTTGCAACATATATACTGGGCACATAACTGCATACATAATGCAAACCAACTCTGCATGTTTTCATAAAACTCTCCTGAGAATCATTACATCTTTATAAAACAAATCATAACAAGAGATAAAATTGCTACTGGGCATCATTTAATAACGGTTCTAGCTATAAAACTGTTAAATGCAAATGCATGCATACACACATTTATCTCTTGTTTAAATAAACAAAGTCTTACTGCTTTCAGGTTGCCTTCTCAAATCTGCCTTGTACTGACATTCTAGTTTCAATCAGGGCTTTACAAGCCAGCTTTTACCCAAAATGCTAGCAATGAACAACATAAACAAGTATCATTGATGCTCTTAAAAATTAAAAGACTCTGAACGGTAACGAGCCAAAAACTGGTATATTGGCAACTTTCCATTTAGCAGGTCAAACTGGGGAGGGAATCAAACCATTATATGGACAACAAAATCCAAATACTTATCAGTGAGATTTGGCTTTCATGACCCACAGCGATTTGGTTTTCAAAGCTTATTTTCATAATTACTTTATGTCTTGCTATAAGCAAAAATCCTCCCTCATTTACAGGAACTTAAAAGATTTTACCTGCCTGCCAAAAGAGCACAGCCAGACAGGGTGGGAGGGTGTTATAGCGAACAGGAACAGATCCCAAGGCTTCACAAAGTATTTCAGCTTTCACTGCTTGTCTAGTTTTGGTGGTGGTGTTACTGTTGTTGTTTTCACCTTTTTTCTTTTTTTTAAACAAGTATATGCACATGCAGACTCCATTTATTTGTCTGCTATTAAACTGCCTGTGATTACACTGAGAATTATTAAGTATTTGTTACAGCAGGAAGAACCCAGCAAAAGGCCACCTGACAAGAAGTAAGCTTGACTTTTTCTTACTAAATGATGGCTTGCCATCCTCACCATGCTTGTAAGCCTCAGGTGAGCTTACTGGCTGGTACTGACTTTTCAATTATGTCTGTTCTTTTTTTGGCCCAGGACAAAAATATGAGCAAGTTCTTTTAGAAGTGAGGTGTTTAAAACCTATCACATTATTACCTGCTGCTTACAGAATCTCTTCCAACTTCTAACTAACAAACTAAACACCATCTCTTTCTTCTTTCCAGCTGCAGAGCTCATCAATTCCCCAGACTTTTTAAAAAGCAGCTTCATTTTATGTTTTAACTTAGAATTAAGAAAATTTATTTTAAAAGTACAGTAAATCATCTACACTGTGTAGCTACATTATCTGGGGTGTAAGGACAGAATTATGGCCTCAGGTGTAACAGTTTTCCTAGGTGCAGAGTCTATACTACGAACTGTTGAAAACTCCCGACCTGATCAGCAAATCATTTCTGCACGTTCTTAACTTCCTTTACTCTCCGAGGAATTCTTCTTAGATTTGAAGTTGTGTGTGTCCTTAAACATACTGCTGGATCAGGACAAGAGTATCCAGCACTTTGTAGTGTGGTGGCCCTCAATATTTTGTATTTCTAACTCATGTTAAACTGTGTATGTGGTTTTTAAAGCAATATGTATACACGATGTTATTCAGAAATGACAGTACATTCACAGGCATGGAGATGAATCAACTTACTTATTCCTGAGTTGTTAAATGCAAATGCCATATACTTCTACTGTAGTGTATGTCAGAGTGAAGAAAAACAAAATACAGCAAATAAGAGATTAGTTATCTTTTAAACTGCAATATAAAAATGTGAAAAAGGAGATTTTACTTCTTTTCTCCTATTTACTTAAAAAAGAAACTTCCTGTGCTAACAGCATTTACACCGTGTACTCTTTTGTATTCTTTTTGTGTATTTTGTATGTCTGTGCTTTATTCCCAGTACATTCAGGTAAATAATACAGAGTTGCCATTTTTTTCAACCCTGTCACTGCAGCTTCATTTGATGTACATGGATTTGTGAAATCCTTTTTTAAATGTACCATCTGCATGGATCCAACAAAACATTTTTCCAGTCCCTGCGGCTTTTTGTTACAGTTTTTAATCATGTATATAGTTATATGTTATTAAAAAAGTAAAAGGATATTTTCTATGAAGTTTTTTCCATTAAAAAGGTTTAGAGAAAGACTTTGACTGTGAGACTCCTTTATTGTTGACAGAGCTATAAAAATATTTTAAAAAATATTTTCTTAGCAAAAGATCTGCTCTCACAGTAGCTTTATTTTCATTTGCAAAAGTGAATGAAGTAAAAGGCCAATTACATTTTCTGGAATATTATTGCAGCTGTATGAAAACCACGTGTGAATTGCAGATCTAGGTCATAGCCAAAGTTCATCCTCACCCTCATGGTCATAAAGTTTAGCTATTGGGGAAGGTCTGAAATCAGCAGAACCAGTGGGGCACCCTTGCAAACTGCTGCATCACAGCTTGAGTTTTGGATAATGTTTAAAAAAATCATGATGCCTTTTCTTTCTCTAGTAGATGAGTCACAGAGATGATTAAATTAATACCCAGATCTTTTATGGAGTGATATTCTACTTGCCTTTAACTTCAAAATGTTAAAATGGGGAAAAGGACTGACTGAATGTTATTAGACAGCCAGAAAAATTCACATGGACAGGTACCATACAACTCTCCCTCAAGCAATCCCTTTATTCCAGGGTTACTTTCATTGCCAGGAACAGCATTCCTCTTTTGAAATGGTGCCTATTTAGATAAAGTAATTACTCAGTTAATAAAGCGAAGCTACTTCATTGTATGGCAAGCAATGGTTATACCTCAGTGTCACAGAATAATACTGCTGGTTTAATCAACACTCTACAGGCAATCACAACAGATAAAGTAACTTGACTAAAACAGATGGCATAAAAGAGAATAAAACTTAATAATAGGAGTGAAATTGCATTCTCAAAAAGGAATCCTGTTCCTGAAAGTCTGGCATATCAGGAATATATTAAGCAGAGCTTCATTTCTACTTAACTAGTGGCATGGACAACACTCTGTCATGGGACTGTGAATGGACAATTAGCACTTTCCATATTCCCTGTCTCTATGACCTGTTTGCAACCTGTCTCACCGCTCCAAGCAGTCACATAAGCAGAAGTAATGGAGTGCTTTTCTGAAAGCAAAATGAATGAAGGAAGATTGTTCTGGAACCCACTGAAAACAAGGAGTGTTGTCATCTAATGAAATGAGCAAAGTTCAGTCCATAGTAAATAAGCACTCTGTGGAGCCCCAGCCAGTGAAAGTAAATGTATCAATAAATGTATATACAGTAGTAGTAAAGGGAGAGTTCGGAAATAATTGTGCATTTCTTCTGGGAAAAGGATGTGAAGAAAGGCAAAAAGAATTTAAGTTCTGTGGCCTTCAGACAAAGTGATGGATATTGATACTACTTGAATAGCATTCATGCATTTATTGGTGCCCTGTTACAAAGAATGCTCTTTCTCTTCCTCCCCACAGAGGCCAAGATGAAAAAAGCCTACCTTGCATATGCAGAGGCACTGTGACACAGTGCCCTCGTATTTCTCAGTTCTGCCCCAGAAAAAAAGAGAACCCATAATAACACTGAATTCAGGGCACCAGTTTAGCTTGAGAGGAAGTCAAAGACAAGCAATACACTCTGCTGTTTTCTTATGGCTCTCTGCATGGTCACATCTAGTGCTCTGGTGAGCTACATTTACAACCATAATGCTACATTTGCATCCATACATCTCCATTTACTGCATGCTAAGTCCATCAACACAGGAAGTTATTTTTCTCATAACAACCTCATACCACAATGACTGATATTCACAGTGCTATATCTATCAGGAAGCAGGAAAAACCTCTATGGCTATTAGATGCCATCAGCATTCCCAACCCATTCAAACAGACTTCTCTCAGCACATTAGACTACAGCTGCATAAAACGCATCTTTCTTCCTCATCCTCATTAAACACATAGCTGATTGATTAATTCTTTCTGTATCTTCACTGTATCTTGTGTCCACTGACAGCGCACAGGTATCAGGGAACTATGTGTGGCTCTGCCAGAAAGCTCTGGAACTTCTGAAGCAAGGTGAGGGACTTGACATGAAGTTGGGCCATTGTTTAAAAGGATAGATTAGGCTGCTGTGAGAGTAGTGGTATCATTTCATGTGACTGAAGTGTGGCTAGAAAATGCTACTACTAGGGCTTGGGGTCCCACTTTCTTCTTCCACACAGCACAATGTGGAGTGCTAGGATGCTGGTTTCAATAAGCACTTGCCTAATTTTTCTCAGAGGACCAGAACTGACACACTGGAATTCAAAGTTAACACAAGCAACAGATTATTACAGCTGGCTGCAGTGCGGGTCGAGTCATTTTAGTGGTGAAGAGCAGGTTAAGCTGTCTGTGTATCCACAGCTGCTACACTGGGGTAGTGCTCATTGCCAAGTGCTTGGTTATCTAAGATTGAGGCCTAGAGGCTGTGCACACAATTATAACTGAGAATCTGTCCCACAGACACTAAGTAGAGGCACAAGGGTGACTTGCCTCTTGGTGCAACTGGGATAAGTCACCAGAGCTGTTGCAGAATGTCCCTAATCCCCTTACTTACTGTTAGAGGGGGAGAAAAAGCACATCTACGTGCGCTGGTTTGTAAGAATGGTTAGTTCCAAACCAGTTCAGCCAGCTGAGTTTAAATCCTGAACCCTCATTAAAAGCGAATCTCATCCCCCTAGTGCAGATACTCTAGAGCCCAGTTGCACTGTAAAGACCACAACTATTTTTTAATTATATCAACAAATTCAAATCCACTCAAGGCACTACTGAAAAAAGGGACTGCACCCATGATCCACTGCTTCTCTATGATGAGCATTTGCACCATTACTTTTCATGGGTTTATAGGATGAGTTTCATCAAGCAGCAGAGGCTGTCCTGTACTGTGCACAGCACATACATATTTAGCTGTGCCTGCAGTGCCAGGAAGCACCCCAGGGAACATTATTTCACCTGATTTCAGGTGACATTTATAAACACATTATGGAGGGCCCTTGCCATCAGTTGTAATGCCCCTAAGTCTCCAATGCCCAGGAAAGCTGGGACATCTGTGGGGACAATTTGCCTTAAGGATCAATGAAGTCTATATTACTGCTATATTCCCCAGTGTATTACTGCAACCATTCCTTGTATTGTCATTTAATCCTAGTATCTAACATCAAATCCTGCAATTCCAGGCTGGTTTTGAGGTGTTTTTATCTGCCTGGAGTCTCTTGACAAGACCTGCTAAATAAACCTGGATTGTGCAACCACAACAGCAACAGACTGTAAGAAAAGCTCCGGCTGCAGAGGTTGCCAAGGAGGCTGTGCACACAGCAGGCTGAAGTAACCCAAAAGGGTGCTTGTGAAATGTTTGTGCTGCTGGCAGGCAGCACATTGCCAGGACAGATCACACATCATGCATTTGCACATCAAATGAAGCTGCACTGGTCTGAGAGCATGGGAAAGGCCTGTCTTGAACGGCATGTGTCCTACTTCCTAAACATGTATATTTTACACTTTACACTTGGTTATTGGCCAGATTGAAAGTACCGCAAGTTCCCCAAAGCTTGTCGTCTTGCCTTTGAAGTAGAACTGTCTGGATAATGTTTCCTTTGGCAATTTATCTATGTAACAAAGCAGGAACTTAGCTGCATTGGCCTCTCAACAATCCACCACTAGCTTTTGTCAAAGTATTCATGCATTTGTGTATATGCACTCACAATTTGATCATTTTTCATGACCTTGTTTAGCCCCTCTCCTTCTCCCTTATGGGTCTTCATGATGAGGTTGGTTTAACTTGTGCTAATATTAACTCGCTTCATTTGGGGTTTTTTCCCTGCTCTTTGTATGCCTGGCTGAGTTCCCATTTCCTATAGCAGCTTAATTAGCAAGACATTTGTGTGCAGCTCACTCCTGCTGCCAAACAAAAAGAATATGTGTTTGCACTGCTTCCCCTGGCAAAAGGGCTCCAGCTCATGATCCACTGGTTTTCTCAGACTCTCCTGGGACCACAAGATGGGACATAGAGCAGGATCTCTTGTGAAGTTTCTGCTGTTTCCTAGTTTCTGTTGGTCCAAAACCTCTCCCACAGTCTTTGGCACTTGACATCCAATCTCAAAGCACAGTCAGTGCCTGGCAAGAGAGGCCTCCTTTCAGTTTTTAATTCTGAACTTCACAAACACTCAAGTTTCTGGGAGGGATGCTAAATAGAAAGGTACTCCTTGCTCCCACCAAGAAACTCCAGATTAAGGATGACGGCTAAAGCACTCCCCTTGCATCTGATGGTCCTGCCACTAGTCAGAACTGCCAGCTTGTTCATTCACCATGAGATTATGGCTCTCACTCAGAGCTGGCTAGTGAGATGCCCTATCCCCAGGCTGTACAGCTATGGGGAGTAAGCAGAGAGCCTTTATTCAAATCAAGCATTCCAAAAAGTCCAGAAAAGTCCCTAAATACTCTTCAGCCTTATTCTTCCAGCATCACATGCATATTCTCTTTTAAATACAACCTGGCTGTGAAATTAAAGGAGAAAAACACATTGCCTCCAAAGAAACAGGCATTTGTAGAGCTACCAATCTGTGGTTCCTGAGTGGCCTCGAGCCCCTGAGCAGTACAAGGAAAGCTTCTACACTATGATGTTGCATTGCACCAGGGTTGCCTTATCACAGGGGCTGCCATGTCCGATGTAGTGGAGGAGGCAAGTTTAGTAAGGTTGCTGAGAGCACTATGCCACTTCTGTCCTGGCATGAAACTAAACAGGAGCAATGGACTCTTTCCTGAGAATCTGTCCCATGTTTCTCCACAGTGCATACTGGACACCTTAAGCCACAAGAAGCCACTGCTAGAGAGCTCCTGGGGACTGATAAGTTGGCCAGGCCTCTGATCACATCAATATATACAGAACCACCTACTCCCATAACTGAAACTTCAGCAAAACCCAGAGCAATTCCTGCCCTGCCCCTCCAGCAGTATTCCCCTGGCAGCATTTGCCTCCCAAGGACAAACACAATTTGCCAGACATTTATGGGAAAAAATGCCCAGGAAATACCACTGGCACAACAGACTTTCACATGAGTTTCCTTAGGTAATGCAGAACATTTGACCCTTTCCCCAATTCCATTAGATCCCCTTTGTGAACCACTCTGATGCCACCATTTCAGACAGTTCTAGTGGGAAATTGACAGTAGACTCTACTGCCCAATGCCTTTAAAAATGACCCAGAAAGATGCTCTCATCTCCTGCATCTGTAGCAACTTTATAGCCAAGGCTCTGGGACAAATGTTTTAAGTTAATTTCATATTCCATTATAACAGACATAAAAAATACGATGACAAAATCACCACAGATACTGTTTCAAATCACCTTGCAGCTCTTTCCTATGAAAATACCAAACCTGCTTTCTTCCCTGTAGTGAACTGTGCATATATTATAGAAGGGCTGGTGCAAAGCTGTGCTAAAAGACAGGGTTGATAGTCGATTTCTATTTTAAAAACACATAAAACATCCTGAGCTCTTTGTCAGGGTTTTGGCAAAGAGGCTCTTTTCACTAACTGCGTTCTTAGGTAGAACTGCAACAAATGGCTCAATGATTTGTTTTTACAATGTCCTCTCTGGGAAGACTAATTACCAGCTAGCCTTCTAGCATGCAGTTTCAAACATTTGGGGCCCCATTCTTTTTGAAGCAAAATTCATACTATGGACTGCAGAACCTGTCTGGGTGGGGGCATTTTGCTGAAATTTTCTAAAAGCTTTAGGATTATGGGCTGGCCAAGAGATTTCATGATACCTCCAGAACTTTGGAAAATTAAGTGGGGAAAAAAACATGCTTTCCTCTGTATTACTATTTGTCTCTTTGGGGTAGTAATATAGTCACCAAACCTAAGTGACTGCAAATGCTCTTCTCAACTGTTTTGTACACAAAGCTCAGAAGAACAAAGGTAGATTTCATGCATTCGTTGTGAAAGCTGTGTTCAGCAGCAAGAACCACATTGCACACAGCACTGTAGTGTGTTGATCCAGCAGCAGATTCTGCCTGACAAAGGAAAACAAACTGATGGGTTTCTTCCAATTTGTCTTATTTTTATACAAAGTTTCAGGACAATCAACTTTTCTTCCTCATTATTCTCCCTAATGGACTTCTTTCTCCCTTCTTAATTCCTACTCCTCTTGGAGTAAATGGTGCCTCTCTAAAGGTTCTAGCTGAGGCAAAGCACTGAATGTTTAACTTCACTGTGCATATAGTCTCTGCTAGTATTTTCCAGCTTTGCCATTAAACACGGGGCAGGCCGGGCAGTGGCTCCTCATTAGGCTATGTTCCTGGATGATTTAGACTGCAGACCAAGGCAGCAAACATAACTGGCTTTCCGGACTCAGTCATGGCAACCAGCATTCGGTAAGTCATTATTAGTCTCATCTGCACCAGCCTGTCTTAACCAGTCCAACATGCCTTTTTTTTCCAATTACAGATATCAACCTTTACAGCAAATAATTTTGTGATCTATTTTTACTGGGAAGTTAAGCAGCAGCAAAGGTACTATATGTTCAGAACTCATTGTTCAAACATGGTTTATAACCTTTAAAAGGAAAAATAAACAATCACAAAGACTTGCTAGGTTTCTATGCATAGTTGAGTCGTTCCCTGCTTTGAATGTTATTAAAGCTCTGGAAGACATGCTTGCTTACTTTAGCTTGAGTCATAAACCATCTCCCATTGCAATCACAGGCAAGTTAGTATCTGAGCAACTGCAGATGCTGCTGAGCAGAGAAAAAAAATGATAAACCAGGATGAAATTTACAGAAGGGAAGGGGTAGTGGGAGTGGGTGGCTTAAAGGGGCTTTCACTATTTCTTTCCCTGACAGTCTTTAGCACATCTCTTACAGCCTCATGCCTCACTCCCAGTTGTGCACTTGATCACATCTCCTGCACAACAGGGACCTTCTGCAACTGTCCTTTAAGTGGCATTATTTTAGAAATCTAAACTGAAAGGTTCCTCTGCATATAAGGAATCAAACTACATAAATCTCACACTATATTCAGAATTTCCAGAATCCATAGAGAATCCAAAACCATGAATTTGCTTCAGCTGCTTATTTATGTCAGGTATGTTCAAGAAGTTCAGACCTGGAAAGAAACTTGTCCTCTCTTCATGCAACTGCAGGTATGGGCACTTCCTACGGAATATATTTACAACACAAATAGGCTTTGGATGGTCTACAAACCAAACTTACAAGAACTGAGGGAGTTACAGTTACAAGGTAAGCATCCATTTTGAAACTGTTCTAATAAAATCAAGTTATTTCAGCTGCAATGGCCTGCAGGGACAACAATATTTGCTTTCTTTTGCATCATCTTTGTCAATCCTTCATGGCACAAAAAAAGAAAAAGGTGTTAATTCATCACCTGATTATTTGTATGCAGTCGATCAAAACCATGGCCCCACTGTCCTGTACAAACATCATAGATTTGGTCTAGGCCTCAAAAGTTTTAAAAGTAAAATGAAAAGCCAGGAAAAAAGAAAATAATTATTATTACCATTTTACAGACAAGGAGCTGATTGAGAGAAACAAATGCAGCAACTAATCCCAAGATTACAGAGGAAAATCTGCTGCAAAGGCTAGGACCAAGCACAGATCTCCTGACTCCTAGCACAGTGCCCTACTTGCTACTGGCTTTTTCCTGAGCCATGTTTCTTGCATATAAACACTGTAATTATACTATTGTAAAGGAAAAATTAATACATGCAAACACATACACAGAGAACTGATGAGACTCTTACAGAGGAATTCTGTATGTCTAAAGATCTGTAGGAGTAGAATTTAAATGCTTTTCATTTCTGACAAACTGAACTGGGGAAAGCCCTTGAAATTCTTTGGAACTAATGATTTTTTAAGACCTTCAAACAGGGGGGTCTGATTTTTCTTGTTACAAAGAGCACATTAGTCATTCATTTCTACATATTTAGACTCAGTGCAGGATCTCTCAGCTAATAAATAATACCATCAACTTTCACCAGGACTTGACTGTAGACAAATGAGATTTTCAGCACTTTTATCAGTTTATTGCAGTTTTGGTGTGTTGTTGCCTGTTTCTCCACAGCCAAGTGGCAAGCTCCATACTTACATGTGCCTGTAAGTTATTTATTTATTTTCACTCACACACACACACGCATGCACGTGCATTCAGCCTGCAGGTTTTTTATTTGGATGCATACAGTTCAATCTCTTGCACTCCCTTTCGCTCCCCGTTTCTGCATTTGCTCCCCACAACAGGAGGTGAGCTCGCAGAGGACGTAAGCACTGATATCCCTGCTGAGTTCACTGGGAACTGACAGCGTTCAGCATGTCTGAGAACCTAGGATATATAGGTATTTAGGTATCTGCAAGGCTTTAACTCAAGGAAGCAATTAGGCATCAGTTTGTGGCTGGCTGTGCTTCAACACCAGTTTGAAGCTGCCTGACTAAAAACCTTTGAAAAGTTGAGTCTAGAGATGGACCTCTACGTGAGATTTCTAACAGAGGTCCAGTCAGCATAAGCAGTGGCATACAAGTCAGAGCTCTAGGTTGAGATGAACTGTTCTCTTGACTCTGTTGACTTGATCTCTTAAGACAGCAACGGGAGATAAGACCCACAGAGCAGGTGTCAGCACCTCCAGCATAGAAATATCAATTTAGGGTGAGATTCATCTTGCCCAGGTTCCTAATTTAGGAATCTTACTTGAAAATTAAATCCTTACCTAGATTAATTCAAATTATATTCAATGCTTCATTTTTTAAACTCAAAACTGTTGATGAATTGATGGCAAAATTACATAACTATGTATGCAACATGCCGGGTTACCCTCAGGGAACCCTGATTAGAGCCTCTTACTAACTCTGTTGTTAAATCCTGCAGACTCAAAACATCAAGGTGCCAATATCCAACTGCATTGTAACACAGGCACAACAATGCCTTGAGAATGTCAAAACTAAAAAAAAAAAACAAACCCAAAACAAAACAAAAAAAAAAGCATGCTTTTATAAGAAAGCTATTATTTTTGAAAAACATAGAGAGAGAGAGAAAACAAGCAGAAACAGTAAAAGTTCATTTTGAGTTCTTGATAATCACCATCCTAAATGCCAACGATTTTATAAACAGATCAGAAGAATAATAATGATACATTTTTTCCTAAACTCTTGCCACTTACTCTTTTGGCTCCTTATTCACCTAAGCACTTACATAGTGTGATTTATGCCAGCCTGCATGTTATTTTTCTCTGATTTTTTTATTTCTAGTCTCAGTACTCTTTTTTCCTATTTAATATGGAACAAACTGCATATAGTCACACTGGCTGCTTGCTCTTAGCGCCTGGGGTTTTTTTTCTTACAGTGCAATTACAGTGTAATACCATCCTAGAAGATACCAGGTACTACAGACAATTCAGCTGCCTTCACAACTACAATAATATGCTCGAGCCAGTGCAAACAAGTGATGCAATGCAAGCTGTGTTCTTCCCAAGGGTGGAGAGCATCCCCCAGCCAGACTCTCAACTTGTTTCTTCCCAAGGAGAACAACTTGCAAGGTCACTTTTGAACCCTTACTTCCCATGGGGTGGCCACAGTCCACCCAGCAGAGCCAAGGGAAAAGAAAATTAACCTCTGAACTATCTTTGCTCATATAAAGAGTACATAAACTAGCAAAGAGCAATACATAACACTAATTAATTGCAGCTTTGCTTGCAAGGATTGAAAGATTCTCCTCAATAATCTGAAAAGGTACATGACTAGTACTGAATTCTTGTGACTTTATTTGGAAGCTTAAATTAGATGCTAGCATATCAATGAGTAAGTCGTGTATAATTTTCAAATGCACGAGCCTCAATTATTTTTTTAATGTTTCTGTAAGAGTTGCTGGTGATTCCCATCCAAATCTATCATTCAGAAAATGGTTTAATAGAAGAAAAACAACACCATCTAAATAGATTATAAATTCTATAGTTTTTGCTTTTTAAAGCATTGTGGAAATAAAGAACACTAGAATATATTAGTGTGACAAAGGATTTGACTGGATTAGTACTATAACAATTCTTTAGTTATTAATCAAGCTTCTTTATAGGACCATCATTGTTTGGCCACCCAATAACTACATTTGTTATTCTGATGTACATAAATAGCATTTTTTTTATTATGATTCTCTTCTTTAAGCAGCCACATACATATCTTTGAGTTGGCCCCTAATGGGATTTGGACTTTTAGCAATTTTTCAAAATAGTGAGGATTTTAATAATAGATTACACAAATAAAAGTCAATCCATATTTCAAATATATAACCAGACAGGAGCAGAAAAGCATTTAGAAGAAGGCATATAAGTCAGATGCATTAAGAAAGTTTGAACTTTTGCAAAATGTTTAACATCTCTGAACTCTCATTAAGGCTTAATACCCAAGTACCCCTCTTTTCCTGTTCATTCCCCTGCTTCATTCCCATTCCGAATCTGTTTCACAGTTCAGTGCACCAGATGATAATTTTTTCTTGTCATGACTGTCTCAGTCCAGCTGACTCTGGTTAGAAATCTCTTCTTGTGGCAGCTCAACCCATTCTCCATACCAAAGAATGGTGATAAGCAACCAGACTTCTGAAAGGCCAGTCCAATGTTCTTTCTGATCTTTTCAGACATTTCTTGCTCGTAACACAGAACAAAACACTTTAATACCAGCCTTTTGCAATTAAATCACAATTCTTACCTAGCAGCCTAAAGAACCTCAAGAGCCTTATCATCTTTTGCCTTAAATGTGTATACACAAATGTAAAAAATAAAATAAAATAAAATTCCAAACAAGAATACATCACTGCACATAGAAATAGACATGAAAATACACACACAACAGATGCTAGTTATTCTGTACTACCGGAAGGTTCTCAGACTGTACATGGTCTGGAATAGTCTGCAGGGAGGCTTTTATACCACCTACAAAACATTGCTGCTGCAAGATCTTCTAGCATCTTTCAAGCAGATAAACAGCTTCTGCAGTGTTATAAAGGGGCCATGCTTGGGGCAACTTGGGCTGGACTGGACTGAAATCGTGCAGCTACTATACACAATAACAGGTTTTCTTGCACAGTGTAATGTGACATACTTAAAATTTAGTCTTAACACCCATGGCATTCCATAGCATCTATAGGAACCATGAACCAAAGGTCAGACCTTCCAGTAGGTGACATCTGTTGTCCCAGTGATGTGTTCCACAACAAATAAGGGTATAACACTAAAGAAAACATGTGACATTGGTAAAGAAAAACAAACAAACAAACAAACAAACAAAAACGGGAGGGAGAAAAGACAAGAAAAGACATCAAATTTTTTTTGAGCAGGGCAGAACAAATGTTTGACTGAAAAGCTTCAGGTCCAGCTGGGAGAAGGCCAAGACTAATTTAACCTTTGGTCAAATGGTTGGGAGTTAGCTAGTTTCCTTTTTCCTCTTACATCACTCCCAGAGATTTTGACAAAAATAATACGGCCCCAATTACATGACATTACAGGCTCTCATAATGCACTGGGGAGGATAGTGTTGAAACCCCTTGGAGACAAATTAATCCCAGCAAAGCAGCAGCTGTAAGATTGCTATAAACAGGGAAAACAACTACAATGTTTGCATCATGTACTTATATGATTTTAATATAACTTATTAATGGGATTAGATTATCGGATTTTTTTAACAGGTCTGACAGCCTTGTATCATCAGGAAAACATCAGTTGTCGGGTTGCATGTAGGTGCTAGTAAGGCATTCAACCACTCAGTACGATCTTTTAAAAAGCTAAAGCAGACCCAGGTATGATTTATCTTGCTTTCAGAAAACCGTATGCATTCAGAGAATACATGATCTACAGAGGTTTTTTTAAACACTCTGGAACGGATCACCACTTCTGTCACCCTCTGCCTCATACAGCCCCTGTGACTGATCAGGTGTCACGCACCTGCTCAGCCTGCCTGCGAGGCTGACTCGGAGCCCCCCCGCGCCCTGGTACAGTGTTCCAGGAACCGCCGCCAGGAGCCCCCTGGGGGCCTATCGCTGAAAGCTTCTTCGGCGTTTGCACTTCAAAAAAACCAAAAAAAGTTCCCTAGCCGAAGAAAACACAACCCTCCTGTCCCCTGCTTTCCAGTTACTCTATATACATACCCCTTTTCTAGTACTCCTACCAATGCTGACATGGTATCAAACACGTGCTGTTCTCCTCTGCTATAAAACCACTCCGGTTGTAGCCCACGTGCTTATTTTGGAAAAAGAAAAACTGACCAGAAAGCAGGTTCCAGTTTAAGCCCCCCTCTCTGCCACTGCTCCCATGCCCAACCCAGGCACCCCTCCTAGGTTTCGGCGGCCCACGCCCGTGCGCTGCCAGTGAGCCAAGGGCGAAGCTCGGTCCCCCGCACCTAGCCTCGCGGAGGCCCTCCTCTGCCATGGCAGAGCCATCCCCGAAGGCCACATGTGCTCCGGGCCCACTGATGGGCCTCCGGAGAGCAGAAAAGCGGCTTTCAGTTGAGCCAGATTGCAAAGCACGGGCTTAACCCTCGCCATGTTCCTCAGCCACCCACACCTCCTGCTTTTCCAGAGCACTGCACTAAGCCCCAAGCGTGAGCCACATACACCAAGGCAGTGGCACCGGCTGAGGATGACGCTTCCAGCACAGGAAGGACACAGGACAGGGGAAAGGCAGGTTTACCTGGGCCCGTTCTGGACACTGCCACAGGACGAAGCGAAGCGCTGCAAGGCCACCCTGGCTGGGAGCCGTCCCCAGCCGTGACGCCAGCCAGCTGGGGCAGCGCTGCCCGCAGGCTGGCTGGTACGGCCCTTGCTGTCACAGCGCTCCCCAGAGCC
>NW_010972775.1:8192316-8233498 GCF_000737465.1 Haliaeetus leucocephalus
GCGGCACTGCGAGCTCGCCAGCCGCCACCTCATCGTCAGCTGCACCAAGAGCCGTTACCCGTCCTCGCACCCTCGCCCTGGCGGTGGAAATCCCTGGCGTGACCCTGCCCTCCTGGCGTCGCTTCTCCCAGCAGCCTGGCCAGAGGCACCTGCTGCACAGCAGCTCTAGCCCAAGCAGCTGAACGGTGCCCGTGCGGGAAAGACTTCAATGAAATACGGTGCTTTCTTGTGGTAAAGCAGCCAAAACTACCTTCCTAAGTTTATAGCAGCTGGTGGAAAACTGTGCCGTAAGCAAAAAGTGCGGAGACCTCTACATGTGCTATGAGGAGAGAGGGAGATGGTTTTTTTCCAAACTGAGAAAATATGCTCATATGGAGGAGTATTTTTAGGTGCTTTGTGTTGGTACTTTGAGAACAGGAGCTGGTTGGGGTTTATTTTCCCTTGCTTGGTTTGGATTGCATTTCTGCCTTCCACTTTGAAGGAGTAAAGATAGATGTTCGTGGTAACTGTGAAATACGACATTATATTCATTTTTAAGAACTGTTTTTATATATCGTAAGCTTAATTTAATCAGATGAAGTTTAACTTGTGATTGCAATTTGTAATGTTTTGTTTAATAGATTGTAACTAATAATGTCATGACTATAACAAATAGTATATAATATCACAAATATTGGTGTGAAATTTAGTGCATATTGCAACAAATTTCATGAATGGCATAAAGGAGTTTTGTGAAAATTTGCATTGCTTTTCAATAAACACCATTTGTCACTTAAAATTATTCAGGTGAGACACGATACGACTGGATATGCTGTTACGTTCCCACATGTGTGTACCCATTTTATACGTATACTTCATGAAAACGTATGGATTTTATGACAGATTTTAGAAGTAACTTACAGGAACTATACCTTGATAAATGCTGTATCATTACGTTGTATGTAATCCATAGGGTTTAAAAACGTAAAAATCCACAGGGGTTTAAAAAACATGCTTTCTTCTTACAGAAATTTTAACATAGTAAAATGTGCAAACTTGAGAACAAGTAATTAATAAAACCAGTGACAGTTTGCACACTATGTTGAAAGCTCAACACTACCCACAAACTTAAAAACTGCGAATGCATACGCCTCTGGCTGTGCAGTCCTCACTTCAGGTTTGGGCTGGGCTGCTGCCCCTCTGAGGGCTGTCACGTTGTGCCAGAGACCAGAGTCTTCCCCTGATAGCTCGGGCAGGTTCCTAAACCCTGCAGCTTCCAATAGCCTCTGCTGTGTTGGAGGGGGGCAGAGGAGGCTGTGGGGCGGCACGTGGAGCACACTGCCCCCGCAATACCTGGGACACATCCAGCTCTCTTTGTGGAGAGGACGAGGAGGAAGGAAAGTGAGCCTGTTGGGGGGGATGTGTTGTTTACAGGAGGTCAGATAAGCAATTTCCACGTGTTCTTGTGGAAAGCATAGCTGTCACTTCTTAAGAGATGCAAAGTATGTCTCAAAGACAAGGGTCTCCACTGCTATGCAAGGTATGCTTTGATGTTATTCCTCTGAATGATCTTTCAAGATCTACTGAATTGGAAAGGCATCTCTACATATGGTGGAAGAAACAATAAGAAGATCTGTCAAGTAACAAGGCCGTAATAGAACGCTTTCCTTGAAATGTAATTATTCTGCATGTATGCAAAAGATATACAAGTCTCCTGGGAAATAAACGAGATTTTGCAAGGATCATTCCAAACCTAGAAAGGAAGAATGCTCTTGCTTCATGGATGCCTTATTAACTCTATATATTTTCATGTATTTTCTAAAGAAAGTTTACTGTCTATTTAAAGTGTATGGCCTGTGCCAGGAAAAAAAAAATAAAAGGCAAAAAATCTAAATATGAGCAATGCTGTAGAATATGCATCTAGGAACTACATGTATGCTTTGCAGAGTTATGCCATCTTTTCAGTCCTACATTATAAGAGCTGTAATCTCAAGCAGGCACTAAGCAAATGAGACAGGCTCATTTAAATGTGGCCCACAGTGCAATAATTACAGCTTTTTTGGCCTGAAACTGACCCTAGTACCGTGCTACTGTGAAGGGCATGATATTGGCTATCCATCAGCATCTAAACAAGTAAGTACCATTAGATCAGCTTTGCTCTAGAATGGCAAGTAAAGAGACTGACCTGTTTTGGCAAAGGAATAGGGTAGGGGAATGCAGGATGGTAGCAAGGAGACTGCTAAAATAACCCGCAGCATAACAGGCAGTCTACATGAATGTAAACCCACACTAACACCGCCCCGAAAAGTTGCTATTTTCAAACAGGACACTAGAATACGCACACTGTCCCACCCATTAGCATGCAAAAATAATTACTTAAGAATAGGGATCAGTAACCCATGGCACTCACGGACAAACAAAGTCAGTACATGGATCAATTCGGAGTACCATGTAGGAAGGCTAGTGCGTGGCTGAGAGCTGAAAGTTACAAAAGCTGAAGGGAGGTATCCATGGAAAGTAGCAGCTTCCAGCTTCCACTGAGTTCAGCTCCGCCTGGAGTCACCCCACCACCCATCAGCTGGCCTGTCTGGAAATCGACAGGAGCTGGAAGTGCTACTTTGCCAGAAGAAAGGTGTTGCAATTAGCTCTGACCTACCTGTATACTTCACCTCTAACTTCAGAGGGAAATACCCAGTTTGGCACTGGACACCAAAATAGGGTACTGGCCACTCATAAAATGTTGCTGACCCCAGCAGTACGACACGTTAAGCCAGTTCCTCAACTTAATGGAGTAATTTTTATAAAGTTGCTTGTTAAAAATATTGGGACCATACTTTCCTAATAATTGAATGTAGAAACTCTTAGTGTTGTTTAGAGGATAGCCTGGTAAGGGGAAACTAATCAACATAGTCAATTTAGAGGAGCAATGAGATTAAAGTTTGTGGCACTGTTATATTTCTGCCTTATTAATGATTACAATATGGAAAAAATTCCCTTCCTAGGACTGACTACTCAGGAACCGCTCGGTGAAGGAAGGGGGAGATAGCTGAGGTTGCTCACTTGAGTCTCTGCAGTAAATGCCCTTTGTGTGATCCTGCTTTTAATAGAACATTCTAAAAAATTAGAAATAACAGTCTATAAAAGTCAGTATGCAGCCTCACCGCATATAAATGCACACACATGTATACATGCATATTACTGAAAGATATATTTTTACTTAACCTCTGAATATGAGAGCCATGCTGGTAGGCAGACTTCTCAAATGTCTTCCATTTCATGCTACACTTTTACGGTGGGAAGTTATTGACATCAGAAGGGAAGAATAATGAAACTGAGGTCACAGAGTTATTTACACTGGCGGGTGGATCCCACAGCATTCCTGTATGATTCCATTGTTTTGATGACCCTCTTTTTGGGATTCTGTCACACATTACATCTGATTTTTGGATCTTGGTAAGTTGAAAGGGACACTGAGAGGTTTGTTTGGTTACTGTTACCAGTGAGTTAACATAAGGTTAAAAAGCCTGTCCCTGTTCAAGCCAATGGCACAATTCCCAATGACTTCAGGAAGTTTCCAAACTCCCTGCCCCAAAGTGCTAACAAGCCAAACGGAAGAAGGAGCCATGTAGATACAAAGCTGAGCAAGGGACACCCAGAGAACACCCAGGGAACACCCAGAGAAATCTAATTAAATTATTGAGGGGGGGAAGGAGAAGGAATAGTCAGCAGTATACAAGTTCCTTTGAAAGGCAAGCTTTATTTTTAATTTTGCTGTTGGAAGTGAAATTTGGGAAATATTGCCTTAAAGGCTTTTGCTTAGAGTTGGGAACTGACAGTCCACTACTACATAAACCAATAAAACAAGCAGAGCACAAAAAGCCATGTTTAGATCATAAGCAGAAATCTCATAAACACCCCAGTCCTGAGATAAGCCTTCCCTTTGTTTTCAGACCATTGATGTAAAGCTGTTAACCTTCACAGATACTGTACCACAGTCTGGCCAGCAGGAATTAAAAACACAGGCCACAGTGACTGGAAAAAACAGACTAGTGACACATTAGCAACAAGGACGTGTAAGTACGGCTGTGAATAACATGGCTCTGATCCTAGTGCAGAAGCTAAGGGCTTCATTACATTTAATTACTTCCGGCTTTAAATCAAGGCCTGCTTCAAAATGAGGGTGGCTGCTATTAAACTAAATTACTTTCCCCTCAAGCTCGTATGGAAAAGTACAGTACCAAAGGAAGACAGCTTCTATTAAAAGCAGTATGGTAAAGGTGCTGCTGCCAAGCTAGAGATGGTTTGTAAGTGGGAGCAGCTCATAAATGAAGTTTTATATGGTATCTGTCTTTAATACTTTATGAGGGAGAAACCTTTGTATTTAGCTCGGTTCCTTTCCGCCCGTTACTTTTTGCTGCTCATTGTGCCACTCTGAACTGCTATATAACAACCCTTCCTAATGCAGAAGTTACACATCAGCACACTGATTCTTTTTCCTGTGGGTTTCCCCCCTTGCAGGGTGGGTATAGGGAGTGATGGTACAATACTCAGCAACATGAGACTTCCCAGAAACAGTGTGTACTCTGAGATGCGGGCAGGTTTGGATGACCGTGTGTTTGAGCATAGATTTCAAACATAAACACATTAAGCGATAGAAGAAACCCTCTCCCACAAAGGTCACAACACTTATATCCTGGACCTACCCGGATGACAGGCCCAATTAGCACTGATTAAAAAAGCAGTAAGAAGCAAAACACCAGCAACAGCCCTCGATAAAATAATATGCTGACACCAGATTCCTAGTGGACAAGCTGAAAGGAAAATGAGGAATGGGTTACTCAAATCAAACCAAATACAACCTGAAGGAGAATTTACCCAAATCTTCTGACAGATTTTTTTAATCCCTGTTGTGTTTCTGGCTCTCACTCATATTCAGCATCTGCTCTCTATCCTTGATCACTATCCGAATATTTGTTCTATGCACTTAATTTCATTCTCTTTCATTTTATAGCCTGCATGGTTCATTTGTTCCTTCTTTGATTTGCCCTCACATTTTCTCAGCTTTTCATCTCTTTCTGCTTTTTTTTCCCTGTCTCCTGGCTTTGTTGTCTCTTTCTCTCTCTTTTTTTGCCTTAGCCTATAAAGCCCTAAATTTCCCTTCCCTATTTCCCTGTTGCCTTCCTGTCACCATTTGTTTTCTATCACCCTGCTTTTCTGCTGGCTGATGTTGGAAATATTTCAGGAATTTCTAATTCACAGTGCCATGAGAACTGTTATCTTTGCATTTTCACTAGTGAAAGTGCTCTCGCACGGTAAGGACGATGACGGAGCAAGCCTGGGACAGAGGGGCTTTGGATGGACTCTTCCCTGAGCCCACTTTGCCTCCCGAGTGGTACGCTCCAGTGTGGAATGTGCGAGAGGAAGCTGGGTCCATGGGGAGTGTGCGGGCTGGGGGCAGGGAATGTGTATTGAGAAACCTCAAATTCCACACAACAGAAATGAGTACGGGAGAAACTGAAATACAAGAGAGAAGCAGGATGAGGGACCAGCTGGAGAAGGGTGGGGGGGAGAGCAGGAAAAAAAATACACCCACCACCACCACACCCTAGCCTTCAAGTTTTTCTTCCATGCAGGTGCAGATGAGCAGCAGTACCAGCCCTTTCTAATACTCACTTGCTCTGAGTAGTAATGCTAAGAAAGCCTCAGACCTCAATCTATTCATTATTTCTTTCCCTGAGCAGGGTTAGGGGTCACCTTTAAAATAACAACTGCAAACAAAAGGCAATTACATGGAATAAAAAATGATCAGTGACTGAGAGAGCCAGCCAATGCATGCACTGCTGGTGACTTGTCATTGTAGCGTGACAATATGCCAACTCAAAGTCACCACAGAGAGAAAAGTAAATAAATGGATAAGTTACTTTATTCCAGTATCTAGAGATGACTCAGGAAAAGACCATCAAAGGTTAAACCACCTACTTTGTTATTGCTTCTGCTGCTCCTGCTATTCTTACTTGTATTCTGGTATCACCAAGAGGCCTTAACCAAGATTGAGGCCGTTGTGTTAGGCACAAGATAAATATGCACAGGAAGAGAAAGTTCCTGTTTTAAAAACCTAAAGCTTAATGGATAAGATGAGCAAGAAGTTGAGGAAAAACAGAGGTAAAGAGAAGTGAAATGACTCAAACTGAGTCACAGCAGGTCAGTCAGAGAGCTCCTATCGTATGTTTTACAGTTGCAAGGAGTTGAATAGGAAGAAACTGGGAATGTTGTGTATACTATTATGTTTATTGTTTAGAAATGTAAGAATTCCACAGCCTCTTCCATCCACAGTGATGGAAGCCTCCTCTGTATATGCAGATAAAAGTTAATTCATGTTTACTAGGTTGGTCCTTCACATGCCCGCCATACTGTCTCGCCATGATAAACATACACGACATTCATTACCATTTACAGATCATGTGTAGATGGTGATGAGATCAGGATATGTTCAGCTAATACAGTGTATCTTTGTCTTGTCTAGTTCTCTACCTTCTTCCATTCAATTTCTGCACTGGCTTTAATTAAGCTCCCACAGTCTCAAGAGCTGCCAGAACTGTCATGCTGTTACAGAAAAGGTGACCTCAATCACTAGGTAGGACTCAAGAGCTCCTTGGACTCTGAGGTCATCTCTGCTTCAACTTCACATTCTCCAAATATTACTGCAAACAGTTTGCTAAAATGCTACCCTCTGCATTTCAGCTGCAGCTGAAATTCAAACAGTAAAGGTAGTAGCTAGTAAAGGGAAGCCACTTGTCTACACAGTGCAACAGCAGTCATTGTGCCAAACAGCAGCAGCACAGCATAATGCTCCTAACCAGTGTTTTAAAATCTTCAGAAACATTTTACTGAAGTGCTACAACCTGCTAAAGTAAGACAGCGCAGAGATGATCCTAATTGCTAACTGCAGACTACAGACATACCAGGATGGGGCTAACGGAACAAGTACTGCCTATCACCACCATCTACATTTTTCAGAACTTCAAGAACTTCAGACCTTAAAAAAATTGCAGAATCACCCCAGTGCTAGTCCAGTACCAGCAGGTACTCCCAGGTCTTCAGGATGGATGCACTATGGATGGCAATATTGCAAGACACTCACAATTAACCATAAGGTTTGTTCACACTGGGTCAACAGGACACAGTGGTACCATGTTTGGGAGATAGCTATCCATTAAACTGACAAATATTGAAAAGACTTTCAGCACAATTCACTACTATCAAACAACATTTTCCCCCTAAATAATAGAGAAAACAAAAGAATGTCTGTAATGATTACCTTTCCCTACTAAAAAGGCTTTTCCTTGTCACGATCACAGAGAAGTACCCCTGAGCTGACCAGCTGTCAGTCACACAGTCTTCCAAGCACCATGCAAGCTTCAGGCAGAAGACCTGTAACTATGGCAGAGAACCCATTAGTCTTTGTCTTCATGATTTCCCCTGAAATCCTATTAACTGGTTAGCAATGACTGACAGTTACTGCAGCATTGATTGACTCCTGTCCTCAAAGCATAAACCAAAGTAGCATCTTTATCAAAAGTTGTTGAATGGGTTAAGATGGCCAACTGGAAACAAAACAAGGAGTTATAAAACCCTGACATGGGGAATGAGGAGGGTTTTCTGAAACCATGACAGAAACAAGCAAGGGGAGGTAACTTCCATCGAGTGTGCCTCTCAGAATGATGCATTCCTGAGCACCTATTTCAAAACTATCTGGGTCCAACCTATAAAGATAAAAAACCAACAATATCCAGCAGCAGTCAGCTGAGAAAACAATTAGGACAAGACAGAGTAGGTTAATCACTGTGGCCTATTTAAAGCACTTCGAAAACGGACATTGACCTTTATTCTCAGTAGCCCTCAGGCATGTCACCATAAAATCCCTTAAGGAGAATGATCAAATTCAAGGTACTTAATAAGCCTCTTCTGAGGTCCTGTTCCAAATATTTTAACTTCATTTGTAATCATTAAGCACTGGTGGCCTCAGGACACAAAAAAATAGAGAAGGAAAGTGAGGAAGGGAGTCAGGGAAGAGTCAAAATATACCTGACCACAAAAATACTTGATCATTACTTTCTAAGCTTTTGAAAAAACGAACCAGCTCTGTTGAAAATATCAGAACAGAACTGCTACTTCGGATGGTGTTCAAAATATGGCATAGCTAAAGCAGATGTGGACACACCAGACAAATGGAAACTTACAGAAAATTATCTGTGGTTTATTGTGGATCACAAACTGAATAGGAGTCAGCCATGTTATGCTGTTGCAAAAAAGTGTAAACACAAGAGTGCAGAAACAGAAGCACAAGCAAGAAGACATTTTTACAGAGTACAGTTACAGGCTGGAGATAGTGAAGAGAAAACAATGAGGCTGACCAGTGATTCTGAAAGCATGATCACAGAAAGATTCAATGAACTAGAGGTATACAGCCCAGTGAAAACACTCTAGAAAGTGATGGGGGGTGGGAAGGTTAGGAATGGTAACAACCTCTGAACATGTAAAAGGCTATATGAAAAGGACTGGAAGAGTCTGACCTCCACAAATTTAAACTGTAGCGATGGAAATTCAGATTAGGCATTAGGAAAAATCCTTCTAATGTTAAAATATTACACTGGACTAGATCACCTGAAAAACTGTAGTGTCTTCATCACTGGACATCTTTAAGAATAGTTAAACACCTGTTGGGAATGACTGAGGTAGACTACATCACTCCTGTGTGCAAGGAGATAGACTGCATGATTGTTTAGCATAATGATTTTCACATTTTTCATTGTAATTGGTCAGTCACCTGGAATGTCTTATATAGAACTCCCTTCTCTGGACAGGGAAACAACACGAGACTTCCGGTAATGCTCGTATTCAAATCCCCCAGTTGCCAGATGTTCAAATTAGAGAACAGGTTTGGAAGAGCAAAAAGGGAAGTTATCAACATGTCTTGAATGGTAATCTGGAGTCTAAAAAACAGAAAATCAGTTCAACAGTGAAGGACAGATGGCATTTGGGGGAGTCCTCAAATCACTTCCCATATTGAGAAATCACAGCCGTAATTTTCTGTGCAACTGACATGGTTTTGAAATGGTGAGGCCACCTTCATGTTAGCTCAGGTATTGTCTCTTTTCATGTTATCTGATACAAAATTACTCCTGACTTTTCCTGTGAAGAGAGGGAAAGGACTCTCCTCACAAGGCTTATAGGCAAAAACAAGAAAAAGAGGTTGACAGGATTTTTAAACTAATGCTCTTGATTACCTCTCATGTTAGGTTCAAAACATTATCTTCCTTGTTCAACATGTCAATCTGTTTGACTTTTGTAACAAAAATATAGTCAGACCTGTGCATATTGCATTTCAGAAAAGTCATTTTTTTGAAACATCTGTTTGGAAGTGTTAAAGTTCTGCTGAAAAACCCCACACAGATGTGGGCAGCATGCCATATTCTGAACAACAATAGAATCTCCAAACATCCTCCCAGGACATCCTTAAACAAAATTCCCAAAGAAGAATGAAATCAAAGGTTTTTAACCAAAATTTTGTTTTGCTAAGCTGTCCATGGCACTATAGCTGTCCAGCTGCATGGAAGACCATGTCAGCTGCCACTTTCTGGCAGTGCCATGTCTTGCACTATTGCATTTAGTTCCATTAACATGGCCCGCAGTATGTTTTCCCCTACCCCATGTCTACTGATCCCTAGTACATTAGATAAAGGAGAAGAAAAAGGGGGAAAAACCACCACAGAACTCAGAGCAGTATGTTTTTCTTATTTCTTCCCTTTTTGCCATTACAGTGCCCTGTATGTGCTGAATATTTGCCAGGATTCTCCACCCAAATTTACTGCTCTCAATTCACCCGTATTTTTCAACAACTCTCGGGATTCTTATCCCATTGTTTCTTTCAAATTTAATTTTCTTTTCTCTTTTTCTCTCTAGCTTTCTTTACTTTCCCCCCTATTTTCCACAGTCCCTCTCACCCCTACAGGAAAGAAAAAAAAAAAAAAAGGAATGAAATTAACTGCATTTTAACAATCAGAATAACAGCAAAACAATGCTCTTGAGATCCCATCTGTTGCCAACACATCTCCCAAGACAGCAAATGATGGGCATTCCTGGCTAAATAAAGAGAATTTCCCACACCCATTAAAGATCTACACAGCAAAGACTGTTGTTTAAGTATTTACTTTTTATGGCATACAAGAAAACTACCTGGAATTGTAAATACCAATGACATATTGTTCACATCTCTACCAAACATGTGGTCAGTGGCCATATGGATAACTTCTGGGTGTGAAATGTCCTTTCTCTTTTTTACAGTGCTGCAATATCCTTGTGCCAGAAGCTTTTTTAAAGGTTTAATTGCATAATTCTACATCCAGTGGGTGAAATTAAATTCTATTTACAAACAAAACCCACATCCCTTCCTACCTACCCCAAAAATCTATCAAAGCAAACTGTGACTCAGTTCTTACATCCTACCCAATAAAGAGCTTGCTTTTTTTTTTTATTTAATTCATTCAAACTTTCTCTGATCGGGATTTCACAAATCTTGATCTGAAACAGCAACTTGTATGCACACCATTTACATCCTCCATCCAATTCACAAAGAATAGCAATGATTTAGAATATGATTGCCTTGGATTTCTTGGGTGGACTTACCAAAAACATAAACACTGGCCTAATACTTCTCAAAGGTACATAGTTTGCTAAGGACTTAAAGGGGAACATAGTGAAGCTACAGCAGAGCATGTTTAAAGTGCCATTTCTCATTAACTTGCTAATGAACTTCTCCATTAAAAAAGGAAAAGTGACAGACTTTTTAAGAGATATTGTGTGAGTTCTTAAGAGTTTTCTCGGGAGTTGCTTTGACATCCCTACTGTTTCAGCTTTAGGTCTGCACTCTAGAGAAATGCAATTTCCATATGGTTAAGCAAATGTTTCTCACCAGCATATCTCCAAACCCAAGTTATTTTGTATCTCCTTTTTCATTAGAGTCATATCCCAGATGGTGCTTCACAACAATAGGTGTTACTGTGAAAATACTGAGGCTTCAGAAATGTAAAACCACAAGAGAAAATCTGAGATAAAGATGGAAAGAAAATGGCGTAAATTAATATCGCTTTATTTGCATCAGTGCTGAAAGACTTTTTGAAAATGGGTGGGAAACCATGATCCAGAGAAACAAAATGAGGAAAAGACGAATATGGAAGAGTGTTAAGAGTAGATAACAGGCCTCTATTAGTAGAACAGAGGGAAGAAGGGAGAAAAAGATGTCCATGCAGAAGGCTGGAATGATCCCAAGACAATTTTAAAATCAAGCAATGCTTTTTTCTGAAGCAGCTTGTGAGTTGAATGGGGAACCATCTGAGTTGTTTGAGGATGTGGGTGATGTGGTTATGCTCTCTTGCCTGTGAGACAGTCTAGACAGCACTGCTCTGCACAAGCTGGAATTTGAAGGAGAGCAAGCATGGAAGCTACATAGAAAGAAACTGCATTAGGAAAGGTGGGAAGACAAAACCAACCAAAGACAGGATTATGGCTAAACCAAATCTGAATGTTGGCATACACGTTTGGTGTGATAGAGGTATGATAGATGCTGAGAGGAGGAACTCATTCAGAGTTCAAACAGAAGGCCAAATTTGTAATTAGTGAAAGTAATCAAAACATCTGAGCAGAGAAGGGAGGGAGATGATATGCAATCATGTTGAGAAAGTTGCTCTGCTTTTGAGAGATATTTAGTTGAAGAAATTAGCCAACAGGTATTTATTGAAGGCTCTGAACAGATTTACAGTTGAACCTGATAAGGATGATAACAGTATCACTAAAGCCATGACAATCTAAGGCACAGTTCATAGGCAAGTGTAGCATCTTTTATTATATATAACTGATGTAGACCTCATTGATGTAACCAAAAAATAAAGTCTTTCAAATAAGGAATTCACTCTTTACATCCCATACAAATACAACACAGTCCATGTTCTGGAATAAGAGTAAAGGTAAGATGTCGGAGAGACAGAAAATAGTGGAAACAGAGGCCTAGGCAGTATAAAGGTACATATCTTAGCAGAGAGCATTACCATTATGTACAGAAGAAGAAGGGGGGACAGCTGTCTGGATGATATACATACAACCTTGGAAGGAGGAGGACAGCTGAAACAGTTCAGAAGGGTGAATATATTTGAAAGCAGAATATATGCACTGTCATTATCTTCCATATAACAAACCCCTTAATTGAAAATTATGGAGGATAAAAAGAAGATCGGTGCCAAACTATAATGTATCTCTCCAGCCTGAGTACAGACATCTCTGCAAGCTCAGGATTTGATCTTTACATCCAGAAAATGTTATTTCCAAAGAATGTTCTCTCTCTGTAGTGACACAGTATCACAGATAGGTTATTGCTGATTTGATCATCTGGTGCTATGATAAACTATTTTGGAAATACAGTCTTTCATGAAGTAATATAAAAACTGGCTTCTGCCTACATATAATATGCTGGTTTTACTAATCCATTACTCAGCAAGCACACAGTTGTATTGCACAAACTGCTTGTATCTCTTCCATATATTTAAATAACCATAGCCAGAAGTAAAAAGCCTGAGTTTCCTCATACGAGGAGGAAACAGGGAAAACATGTCAGGAGGAAATGGTCACACCTGTTTAGCAATGCCTGACTGATAAAATGGTGTGAACACATTTGTAAATGAGCTAAAATGCCTGAAGGATTTCACATTGTGGTTACATTTATGATTCCTTGTCCATTCTGGCAAAGTAACAGTCTCTCACATTTCCAAAATACTGCCATAAAGAGGCAGGAAGCACATGCAGCAGGTACAGCTTCATACTCCTTCCCAGTTGGAATGTCTTAAATTGCTTTTGCCTTTTCCATTTTCCATTCCATGTCCCCTTTCACGTGTTCATCTTATGGTCTGTTCCCTTATCTGGCCATGGTTGTGGAACAGATTTGTACCTCGCTGCACACGCAAATACTCAGTCTTATATGCAAATCAAGGACAGTGGACATTTTCCTACTGTTTGTTGGGTGCAGAGAGTAGGAATAGACTCTGTAAACAATTCTGAAAGATTATAAATAGTGTCTGCTTCCGTTCTGAGTGACAGAACTCAAGTCAGCAAGAACCAGTTAGCCTTATGCCTTCCATCTCTCCTCTCTCTGTGAGATAAAGAAATCCACAACCAATTTGCTACTTGAAAAAAGAAAAGGACATAAAGAGCACAATTCTCTCCCAGATGATGAGGGCTGAATTCATAGCCTTTACTCTTCAGCAACAGTGATTATTAATACTACCTCAATTATGCTTGATGATGATTAAGATATAATTAACATAAAGATCCATTATGTTTTATTCATGTTAGGTGTATGTTGATTATAAATGGGACAGGATGTATTTACTTGAGCTTCACTCTTCGAGGAAGGTTGTGAAATCAGAGTCCAATCCTGCACTGAGAATAAAACCTGCACCTTTTATAATTGTAATAGTATCCAGATGTTCCTCTGTAACATGGATGCAGGTGGTGAAAGCAGTAAACTGGTATGGAGCAGATGTGCTCTTAGCACAGGTGGGACTTGCTCCCAGTGCTACAGTGAATTTTGCACTCACTGATGTAAAAAAAGAAGAGTCCAGAAGATATAAAATGTTGCAAAAAAGTGATGTGAAAATGTAAAAAACAGCTTCAATTTTGGTGGCACACCTTGATTGTTGGGATTTTAGAAAATCTAGCAAGCAAAACAAACAGGGCATTTTTAAACTGAAACTACAAAAATCCAAAGAGGCCAGGTAACTGATGAAAAGCTATGAGCAACTGAGCGTGCTCAGGTACAGAAATCCTGGAGGGTGTAGTACTTCATACTCTGTGGGATGTGTGTAATATGCATCAGCTGCGGAGATTGTTTCTGCCTCATGCCACCACATAAATAATCACTACCACCGTGTTTTGACTGTATATTAATAATCTAACTGACACTTGAGAATTACGCTCTTCTTTACTGTTCTATTGTTGTAGATTAAGGAAGACTGATTTGACTTTGTCAGCAAGCTGGGCCAACCAGCCTGATTCCTATTAACTTTTCAGACTGCATCTACATAAATCTAACAAGTCTTCACTGTCATGTAGAACAGACTTCTTCTGAAATTTTACATAAAGGCTGAACACTACTTGTACTTCTCTGTCATTATATAACACATACTCCCATGCACCAGTTAGGCCCTATCTGTGCTAGGTGTCCAACCAATCTATACCAGTCTAAACAAGGATAATCCGTGCCCCAAAAGTATGTATACTAAAAGACAGTCAATTGGATATAGAGAGACAAGATGCACTTGGAAACTGAGAATATAATCATCACCTCAACAGCACCCCTACGGGCTACTCACTGGCATGTTTTCTGTAGACATATAAGCAAGGGAAAGGATTAGAGAGGGTGTAGAAGGGAAGCAATGAGACAGTGTTGTGGATTTTTGTGGAGTGCCAGCCAAGTGTAGGAGACAGCATCAGAGTATATTCAACAGATTCTGTTATTAGGGATCTAGATACTTGAGACAGAATTTGTCCTCTAGATACAGAAAGGCTAGGCTGTGAGAGACTGTGAAAATGAAATCTGAGCTAGTTAGAATGTAGGAACCACTTGAGCGATGTCCTGGCTTACCTGGAAGATAAGAAAGGAGCCCCACAGCCGCACTCTGAGTGGATCTGAATGGTGCAAGACTATGGGTGTCAGAAACAGGGAAGAAAACATCACATAGCAAATAAGCTTGGTATGCCAGTATGGCGACCTTGGCTTGCAAAGCACTCTCAATAAACTGCAATAGTTTTGTCACCAATGCACAGATTTATATTGGATTAGTTTTCATTATCTCCCAAGTCATTATTTATACTAGATGCTCAGGGGCACCACCCAAAATAGGTGCTTTATAGACAAATAATAAAGAGCCTGGTTCCTAGCCCAGAGAGCTTGCAGTCTAGACAAAAACTTCTCTGTTATTCCTAATCATATCAAGCTGAATCTGGCTGTTCACATTTGGAGCCCAGATGAGAATAAGATTTCTGAGGCATGCCCCATGACTACTTCCCGTGTGAGATGAGTAATCAAGTTATAAACCATACCATGATGGGCTTGGCAATTAAACATTCTCTAGCTCATCTGAAGAGATTGCTATGGTAACAATTTCTATACTAGCTCTATTGTTGGTCCTATTTCTTCTACCCTTCTTTATTTAGCAACAGCCATTTTTTATCTTCTCTTCAACCATACAAGGTGGTTATCCTGATAGCAGCAGATGTACATAGTCCTAAGAATACTGCTATATAAGGAAAATGTTATGGCTCTGATATGTCTGGATCAAAGAGATAAAAATACCACATACTTAAATTGTGATATTAATTCCCTGTATGAATGAGAAACTTTATGATAGTATGCTGAAAAAATTAACAGTGAGACAACACAACACCTCATTAAGTGACCTCCAAACAAGTACTTTGAGGGACAATCACAGGACAGCAGTGTTCTTCCAGACTCCAGTTGCATAGCTGTTTTCACATTGATAAGACCTAATAATGTGACGGCTGCAAGATATCTACAATGACAGTGCACTGTAGCCATATCTGACTTAGCTTTAAATTAGCTAACAGGGATACCAACTACTGGTCTGAAGTTAGCTGCTTTAAAACTTCCAGACTTAGGCCATACGTTAAGATTCATCCACTCACAGATGAAGGAAACCATCTGGGGCAGAAGCACAGTTATTGACTGCTGCACAGCAACATTGCATAATAAGATCAGAAAAGATAATGATGAATACTGTGTATATTTGAAATAGCCTGTTGCATGAACTAGGCTGATTATAAACTTGAACAGAAATTACTCCCCTAACACCTTGGACAACGTAATTCTGCAAAGGGGGCAAAATCCTGACATTATATCTCATCCAAAGGACAGGTGGAAAAAATCTTTTTATATCTTGAAGTTTGAAAGACCACCATTTTTACCTTTTCCACTGTACTCACCTCTACCATGAGCACAAAGCACATTTCAGGGAATCAAAGTTCTTATGCATTTCCATAATAAGTCAACTTATCATATTGAGAAAGGACTAAACATCATCATCTGGTTGTAAAATATTCCTATAGTTTCAGACTTTTCCTACCACCAGCAGAAGTCAGCCTCACAAGAGGAAGGTCTATGCCAATGAGAACAGTTTGGGGGTTTTTTTTAAAGCCTGTTTTGGGGCAAAACTGACAGCTGTAGTGGCTTAGCTGTTTCTTCTCTTTCATATTTTTGGGTTAAGAGGAAGGACAGATAAGAAAATAGTTTGGAGTCCCAGAAAAGTAAGACAATCCAAGAAGGACAAACTGGAAAAAGGCAAAAATTGCTCTGCTTTGAGAACTGTGGATGGGCAGAACTGTGCATATAAGTATTATGAAGGGAGAAGAGTAAATGACTGTTTGATAAAAGACTCCCACCTGTTCTAAGCATCAACAAATTCACCCTCTCAAAAGAATCAGTCCCTGAGGAAGGTAAGGACATTTTCTGCATGTATCTTTGTAGTTAGTATAGTTGATACAGCTGGATATGATAAGTCACACACCACTGAAGAAAATGGATACCGAAGATTCAATTTACTCATGTGTAACAGCATGCAAATTTGTCATAGGAGTGATCCAGCAACAGCAATGCACTGAGTTGCAAGAACATAAGCACCACTGCTGTGTCATAAAAATAAAGGATGGCCAAATCTCAAATTATTCCATAGAGCTGACTACAACACTTGAAAAGTCACTGAAATTCTAGCCCAGAAAATCAGTTTCCAGTAGCATAAGTACCTAGGTCCTACCCATGTGAATGACTACAGCTAATAACTCTAGTCATGTTTCAGTATTTTCACCTTTAAGGCAGCCACGGAAGGCACAAGAACATGAAAATCTTAGGATAAAAGTCATCTGTAGCTTAATAAAGATACGAAAAGTTCCAATGCAGGTTTGGTTTAACTTGGAACAATTAATTGTAACAGTGCAAAACACGAGACAGTTTGGCTCAAGAATGCTGGGAGTCAGAGTTGGCATTAGTGAAGTAAGACAGACAGACTTACTTTTCATGTTATAATCATACATATGAACAACATATTTACTGGATTTTTATTTCCATCACAGCTAGATATGACCTCTGTTGCAATGCAAGATATTTATTTAAAAACTTTATCATGACTACCCTCCAAATCCTTTTTTCTTTTCTAAACTAAAGCAATAACCAAGCAGTGTAGATCTATTTTTCTACTCTCAATAGGATCTCAGCAGTAAGAAAAATTCACCTATTCCACTAATTTTTTGAGGCTGAGTTTCAGCTCTGTGTGAATGTGAACATATACAATATGAGGGAAACAGAACAATGATAATGCAACTTGACCTGTGTGCTGATGCCAAAAGAAAATTACAGCATTTCTTACCCTTGTTACTGCATTGACATTGACTGTCTGCCTAAAATAAGCACTAAAAGCAGAGCACATACACACTGATTCTGTTCTTGCTATCCAGAGAGATAAAAATCATCTAAAGGATATGAATCTTGCAGGAACTTTATGAACTTGAGTATTGCCTCATTTCACATCTGTATTCCAGAATGATTTTGGTTATGTTTATTACTTTATAGCCAAAGCTTCAGGTACTGTCTACTGCCTTCTATAGAGGATGAGGCCTTTGTATCATTGCACCTGTTGTGAATTTTGCTTTTATTGTTTGGGGGTAAGGGATTGTTTTTAACACTTAGTTGGCTCCATGTCAACAATACCCAATGAAATCTTGGGGAAATGTAGGGAAGACACCAAGAAAAAGACTATGGTGAAAGCAGAGAATACCTAAAGGGATGCTGTTCGGATGTACGCGCTTCCTCCAATTGTTCCACCTCTGGCTCTTTAGTGTTGCCACCTATCCCTCTCCTTATCATTTATCTTTCACGTGGGCTTTTTTTGGTTACAGCTGCTGTTCCTCCCCATAAAAGGTACATTAATAAAATGGAAATGCCAAATCCCTTCTCTCTTCTGACTGATGTGCATTTTGCAGAACATAAACAGCTGGAGTTTCAAGCTCTGTGTTCTGGATTATATGTGGCTGGGAGATGAGGGAGTGAGGGGGAAACCACCCTAAATCTACTGTTTAGTTTTTATACATAGAAGAATCTAAGGAAACAATCAAAATGGTCTTAGTCATAGTGGGTAAGAGCTGATACCCATTGTACCATATGCAGTTATTACTGAGTAAAGGTCACAGTGTCAAATAACACCACATTACCACATTCCACAATATTGTAAGTATGGCTGATATACAGGGCAATATTTGTCAGTATATCTTTATTTAAGCAATTCACACCAGGGATATGTTTGATCAAAAGTGAATTAGCATCAGTTCTGAGGACTCCTTAGAGCAACTTTTGAAATAATAACCTTTTCTCTCAGGTAATTACTTTATATCAAACTGAAATGTAATTGAGATTTAAGCTTCTCTCAGGAGAACCCAGATACTAAAGTAGTCAAATCATTAATAATCAAATTCTTTCCTTACTGCAACACACATGGGGTTTTCAATTTAAGGAAGAAGTGAATGTATTCGTATGGACCCTGTTATGCCATTTGATGCTTGTACCATTTGATGCATCTATGATTTTCGTAAAAGAAAGGATCATGATGTTACTAAGAATCTCAGTGCTATTAAACCATATAGAGAAATGTCAGTGGGCATCAAAGACAGAGCAGGGTTTCAGGAAGAGGGATGCACAGTATCAGCAGAAGTGGGGGAAAAGGGGACAGAGTCCACTTCCCACTTCTACTGTCTTCCCATTGCCAGAGCAGGGCAGACATGAAAGGTTGGGCAGAGACAAAGCAGAGACACAATGGGGCTTCACTGTGCTGAGCAGAACCAACCTGGGTGCCACACACAGCATGGCACTTGGCTAGGCATAAAACAAATACCACAGAATCAGCACCTAGTAACTAATTTTTCTTTGGTTCTGCTTCTATTAGGAATAATTACATTACCCTATTGGTCTATTTCAGCCATTACTTCTGTGCTAAAAGGCAAAAGACAATGCTAATAATTTGCTGCTCAGAGAAATTATTTGCAGGAAGGTAGCACTGGCATGGAGCACAAAGCTCTCTAAGCGGGAGAGATGTCAAGCTGAAATGTTGCATTTCTAGTGTATTTACATTGCCATTGTCTGTGCTTTCAAGCAGTATAAGAAGTTTGTGCATTTTATGAGAGTGAGAAGAATTCATCACAGTGTCTTTCCCAAATTAATAAATGTTTTTATTTGCTTTGAAAATAAAAACATTGGTGTACTCTACTCAGTAGTTTACTCTAACACATTTCATATTTTATATCACAATATTAAGGAAAATAAGAGTTTTCTTGCTTGGGAGAAGGCTCTATCCTATGCTCTCCAGTTCTCGGAGCACAATAAACTCTTCAGCAATGCCTTCCAAGCTCTTTCTATTTCTCACTCTCAGTAGTTCCTATACCAGTATTTCCTGTAACCAGACCTTCTTCAGGAACTCTCCTTTTACTATGGCAGAACTGATTGTACACTACTTGGTTTCTTCCTAATAAATGCCACCTCTCCTGTTAGACAGTCTCAGCTTCTCATTTCTCCCTGTTTTTTACCACATGCAACACCAACTACCTCTCCTACTGTCCACTGTCCACTGACAAGCCATTGCTTCAGGCTAGAGATCTTCAAATCCACTATCCTCAGAGCCAAAGATATCATCCCTAACACTTCACAAATAATCTCTCATTCACATCCGCCTTTATGAAAACACAAAACCTAGCATAGTCACACAGCCCTACTTCTGGACAAGTCTCAAGTTGTTCTTTTCCCTTCCTAGCTAATACTCGTGGAGGAAAAGTACTGATTTCTTTGTAGCTTTAATTAGAAGTTGCTGACTTCATCCCTTTCCTATAAATTCAAAGTAAATAAAAGTGAGAGTTGACATACCCTTCTAACGCTGTTAGAATTCAAAATACTCTCCACTTATCACCCATCTCATGTCTTACAACACTAAGCACTGAATGTGGTGGTGTTTTTTCCCAGTTCTTGCTTGTTTTGTAGCTGAATACAGGATTTCATAAAAGATCCATTTTACTGATCTTTTCATCTAAATAGGGCACTTACTTAAAAATCTATTTTAAAGGTACGCCCCAGTTCCAGAGGGCACCTTAACCTTGTATAAAATACAGTTTACATGCATGCTAAGGTGCTTCTACTAAACAACAAGCTCCTTTCTTGGATGGGGGCTAAAATTTCTTAGGCATAATTGAACTGTAGCTCGAATACACTTTTGTTATCCAGAGGCCTAACTCGTTACTTTTATGTACAAAAACAGCATTAGACCTTTTATATGAAGAGTTTGGGAATACTTTTTAGAACCAGCAACAGTGCATCCTAGAAACTTCTGTAGAGAGTACATTTGCTGTAGCACAAGTGATAAAGCTATTACCAACAGCCAAGTTTCCTTCCAACTTTTCATTTCTGAGTAATTTCTGCAATGAAGACAGAAGTGTAATAGACATGAAGGAATGTGGCAATCCATTTGTTTTATTTCTATGAAATTATTGCTGATCGCAGGTTTGGAGGATGTGTGAGTGAAGTTTGCTGATTTATTTCAGTTTGGTCAGGAATGCTTTTTTAAAACACCTTTAACCTTTTTCTTCCAAACAGTTAATTTGGGTCACTACTTTTGCACTGAAGCTTTGATTGTTAGAGGAAATACTTCTGCATACTTTTGCTCTGCTGTAAGAGAGGCAATATGTTGTGGGCCATATGCCAAAAGATTTTAACCACAAACTTAGGGAAAGGAGACAGATTAGATTGTGGTGGTCTTATAATCAGGGTTTCTCAGTATTCTCTTTTTTGCTAAGAGCAAGTATTCACCACTAAAGTGGTTCTATGTCATACAGATGGCGTATCCATAGTAATAGGGCAAACTAAACCCCCTCAGCTGCATTCCTCTATTCTCTGATAAGCATTCTATAATAATTTTATCACAGAAGAACTTCTTTAAAGTGTCCAGCCAAATAATGTACTTTAAGATCTTCAGTGAGTTCTGAACTATTTTTCAGCTGTCTGCATGCAAGAATCTTATTCAATAGAGGGAGGTATTAAACAAAGACCTGGAGGTTTATGATGATGAGGAAAAGCCTAACTTCTTTTCAAACATTTACACTGTTCCTTTTAAAAGCTGGTGGCCAAGGAACAAAGAGAAACAAGATCTATTTGGTCACAGCATCTATCTGCCTGCCATTGTACGTTTGCCTCAAGCAGCAAACTTTCTAGTTGTTTGGGCAATCTAGCTTTAACCAGCTAAGACATAGATCAAATAGATCCTCCACCAACTCTCTAGGGAGACTACTCAACCATTTAATAAATCTCCATGATACTTCCCTGATACTACTGGTTAAAGTCTTCCCTTTCTGTGAAAGTCAGCAATTGTGTGCTTTTATGCTGTGCATTCTTTTATTCCATCCTTTACTCCTTAGCTGCTGCTGGTGCCAGAGCAGGATCAGTTAATGTGGTGACTCACCCAGTTAGCATCTGAGCCTGTCCAGATCTGAGTGTGTGAATATCCTGGTCAAGAAAATGTATTAGCACAGTGGGTGTTCCAGGGAGCTGTGAAGGAAGTGTGAGCCGTGCACCCTATAGGTGGGAACTCATTTAAAATATGTAGCAGGCTAGCCAGATGCACAGTTTTTGTACTACAACAGCTAGGGAGGGACATTCCCCTCCTATGTTGACACTGTGACACAAACGTACTGCAAAACCTGACTGCGTCCATATTCCATCTTTACTTGAAGCACAAACATGCAAGTGAAAATGCAGTCTGCTGTCAAGACTGCTGCAGTCAAGAGCACAAAGCAAGTTATTTCTTAGGCAATGCAATAGACAACAGGTAAAGCATGAACCCACAAAACCATTGATGCATCTTCAGATAGAGGGAGTGTTAATAACCACTGACTTCCATTTTATTTCCTAACAGCTGAAATTTCTAATAAGGATCCTGCTTGTTTCAGTGTTGGTTTTGTTTGTATTTTTAAAACATTTTTCAAGCTTATAGAGACTTGATTTTGTAATTTTTAATTGCTTAGAGAATCTTAAATGAATGCACGGAAGAAGCAGCAGCACACTAAAGGCTTTAATATTTAAATAACTTCCTATACAAATGAAACTTTTAGGGTTTATACCCATGTTTCCTGAAGCCATGTTAGTGCAGCACTGAACCCATGCTAAAAATCTCCCAATTAAGCCTGAAATATGAATCCACATGGAGTGTTTTTTCTCAGATCTCACCATCTCTTCAGTCTCTCTGCTATGTAGAAAACTGGAATTTGTTACTAAGGAATGAGTCTTAGGAACTTGCAGAAGGAAACTCCTTCTCCTGAGGAAGAATGAGTAAATGATGGGCACCCACATGAGACAGTAACTTCAGCTTTTGCTTAACATGCCCATAACAAATGCATGCAGGACTAATTGAGGAGGCAGCTTGCTGCAGGGGGAGGCAAGGAGGGAAATGCAGAGTTAGCAAGACAAATAACTTAAATCAGCTTCCGACCTTAAAGAAACCATCAGGTCACAATTAAAGTTTCTATGTGAAAAGTAGCCTTGTAATGCTGGCACATGAAAAAGGATGGTTGGAGAGCTTTGTCCTGCAAATTAAGTCATTTTCTACCCAATTCATAATCTCAAGGGTTACCTCAGGAGCAGAAGTGAAAAGCAATGGCAGTTTCTTGCCCCATTTAAGGGGACCTGAAGTATGAACTTCTAACAGTCACTTAACTTCTCTATCTCTAATTACTCCCATTCAGACACCTTCATTTGACAATACAAATACATATAATACAGATGGTGCAGAAATTATATACAAATATATATAATACAGATGGGCATAGATGTAACTGACTATGTGGTCTCAAACTAATGAACATAGCAGCTAATTAGGTTACAGTCTCCTCAAGAGGTACTACCATCACTAATGCATTTAGGTTGGCTTTAAGTATATGGAACTCAACTGAACACACTGGATCCCACACTCAGAGGGATCCCCAGAGATCAACTTTCCATAGGATCAGACACACTGCTTCACATTTAACCATCTCCATCCTGTCCTTGTTTACCTCTCTTGAAAGTCACACTTGCATAGATTCTCTTCAGGAGATGAGGCATGATGGAGAGACACCTCAACAAGGATTAAAGTGGTATTGCTGGTTGGCTTTTAAAAAAGGTAGAGTATAAATCTGAATAGATACAGATTAGCAAGCCTTTCTTCCATACTGAGCAAGTGATGTAACACTGTGAGAGAGAACAGAATGGTATGCACAGATAAAAATGACAGAAGGAAGAACAAGCCAACCCTTGTAAATACAAATCAAACCAAGAACTTTTCACAAAACACTAGAAAAGACTCTTCAGGACTCTCAGCTATCATGCAAAACCAGAAAAGATCCTTTCCTTTAAAAGAGAGAAAGCAAAAAGTAGAGATTAAATGGTCATTTTGCACCACAAGTTGCAGCAGAGTTGGTCCCAAACAGCTGAGACCAGTACCATTCAACCTATTCCAAATTATCCTGAAAATTGAGAGAATGGTAAGAACACACAGTCTACTAACAGCACAGAATTCAGGATACACAAAATTAAAAATAACTATGAAGAGCTGAAAACAGCATTTGTGACATGACACTGAATGAGCAAATAAAATAACAGGAGAAATTCAGTGCTGCTAAGTGCAAGGAAATGCAGAAAAGTTAAAACGAGCCTTAATGATACACGTTAATCAATAGGATCTATATTAGCTATTACCTCACGGTAAAGAGATCTCTCAGTTTTTCAAAACCTGTTCATATCAACTCAGTGTTGAATAAGAATTAAAGAAAATGGATTGCTAATAGTCATCAGGAACAAAAGTGAGAACAAAAAAAGGATCATCATACCTTGGAAAGTATTATATGTGCAGTCTAAATGGACAATTTTGAGAACAGGCCAGCTATCTGTTAATTTGTTACACAGATTATGGTAGAAATGTGCATTAATCTATTCTTACGAAGATAACAGATTATGATGGAGAAAGAAATAATTGGTCTGTAGTGATGGAAATTATCCATGCTGACAAAATAACAACTTTGACTGTTCTACCACTTTGTCCTTTCAGGCACAACACTGTAACTTGTGGGAAACAGAGTCCTGACAAAGTCTTCTAAAATCACTTTTACCCCAAATGAGAGCTACTGCATAAACATGTCGGTTTATTAAGCCATTCAGAGCAATAAGTGATGACTTAAAAAATAATTTGGTAGGAGTAGTAGGTTCATTTTATTGTGTTCCAAAACAAGATCATTTCAATCACCATTTCAGTGCAAAAATGAAGAATGATTTCTCTAGCCATTCTTGTCTGCTTGCTTTACTGAACTGTGGTAGAGACATTTGAAAGTGTTAATGGGGATGTGCTTTTCTGCAGTCATCACTATTTTGTATCTCCTACCCCTAAAGCAAAGATATAAATATATTTTCAGCTTCTTACTCCTTCCACAGATTATTTTTCCCTTGACAAAGCTTTGCTGTGGACAAATGGTGCCTTCCAGACCTCCTCAGAACATCAGTCTAAGTGAGTGTATTTTGCTATCAGTGTTTAGCATATTGATTAACTTGTATTTAGATAAAAGCTGTGAAGGACAAGATGCTTCTTTCTTCTGTTCCTCAGCAGGGATCTCAGGAGTTTCTCATCACCTTCAGACTACATGCTGAATAGAGGTGTGGGGCCAAGTTGTCTGCAAACACCAACAGCTGTGCTTGGTGCAGCCAGCAACCCAAGCACATGTCATCTCAGCTCTGCCCTCCAGGTATGTTATTTACTTTTAGTGGGGTAAATATCAGAAAGAAAAAGCTTATGGGAGAAGTTCTATACAACACAATAGGAAATATTATCCTATTTGTTCATTGTTCTTCAGCTATCCTGTAGAGCTGATACCAATAATATTCCACCCAGACAATTTACCAAAAACCATACAAAACCTACAAAGAGAAATGAGGTTCAAGTTGTCATTCTCTAGTACGTGTAGGTTTTCGAGAGTCCTTTTTAGAGAAATGTATGTATTTTACTTCTAACCTATTCTAAATGCTCTTCAGAAAGGAATGGGGATTCCAGGATTCAGAATGATTCAAAATATCATTCAGGAATAACAATTTCTAGTTTCATTTCTCATTTTGGTGACAGACATGGCCCTGCTTTCCAGTCTTTACCACAGCTGCAGTTCTGGTAACCCACTCCCCAAGAGTTTTTGAAAGATTAGGCAACGTAACAGCCTTATGAATAGGGAGTCACAACATTTCAGGTTCTTTAGCATCAAACACTTCCAGCATTTTTAACATAAAACCTGAAAAATTATTTTTCTCTGTGGATAAAGGCTCTACCCTGCTACTCACATGAACCCTTGAAACAGTTTTGTAGTGTCATTTATTAGCCACGTACTGTTTGAGGTCAAAGAACACATAGGTATTCATACAGCCACTGCTGGATTTCAGGATCACTCTGGAGCACTTTCCATACTGACCCAACCGTGATGCAATGCATGACTGCAGTCTGCGGTAACTTGCCAAGACTGGCTCTCATCAAACTAGTCTGGCACAACAGCAGTGAAACCATGAGAAGACAGACCATCAGCTTGATGCTAGATGGGCGCCTAGAGCATTATGCAGGCTTTCTCAGGCTTAGATGAAATTTTCATGGAGCTTCAGTTCATGCTATTGGCTATAACAGATTGTGTCTTATTGGGGGAAGACTGCAATAACAGGGGAGGACATACTAGAAAACGAATTACAGAAGCTGCTGCAGATCACTACATTGTGAAAACTCCGCTGCTGGCAGGAGTATTCCTCACAGTTAGTAATGAAGCAGAATGTTTCAGAACCCAGCTCTCCAGTCCTTCTCTGACACACTGAGATATGGCAGTGCATGTTCTAATTGGATTATAAAAAGTAAAGCAACAAAGCAAACCCAAGTTGCCTTCCCCGATTCAAAGCTTGGTGTTTGTTTCATAAGAGGATGTAAAACCAGAAGCACAAAGTGTTCTCTTTAAAAGCTAGGATGCAGCTGAGCAGCACTGTCAAATTCAGGTACCATGGGAACAAGGCCATGAAGTATGTGATGCAGATCCGTATGCTCTTAACACTTTCATTTCTTCTCACGAAAGAAGTGATTTTTTTTAATGTCATTGGAATAATGAAGAATAGCTGCAATCTCAGGGTTGCCAAATTCTCTTCAGTGTCACACTGCTTTTAAGTTAATATCTTTAGAATAAATGCAGGCATAGTCATGTCCTCAGCAAGCACATGAAAGAATATCACCAGAGAACCAGAAGTTCACTAACTAAACACATGGTTCAGAAGCTGACCATTTGCTTGCAAGCATATGTAACATTTGTTTAAATTCCCATGCTATTGAGATGATTAACAAATAGCTTATTTGCCCTGTTTTTTTTCCCATGTCCTAACAGCACAGTTAATAAATAGTCCTTTACAAACGTTAAAAAAAATTCCCCAAACTCTTATAAAAATCTGCTGAATCCCAATAATCAGAGACTACTAATTTGAGATGCATTGTATCAAAATGGGACATGTTGTATTGCGTTTAGTTGCTTAAAAGGTATATGCCTAGGAATAGCCATTTTGGAAGCTAGCCTACATTTTTCTTATGCTTTTTACATCTGGTGTCATAATGAAAATTCCAAAAAATTGACTTCATACCAACAGTCCAGAATGTGGTCAAGCAACATATGAACAAACACACAAAATGTCATCCAAAATCATCACATCACACGTTTTAAAAAGTTAAAACCAAATGTACTGGGTCTTTTTCTGGTAGCCTAATATTAATTTAATCCAAGTTAACCACTGAAACATACTGATGTACAACTGTTTCCCTTTGCTATTTCATATTCATACAAAATCAAGTATTTTTGGAGTATAGAGATGTAATTCCTCATTTGCCCATCAAAATACTAGCTCCCTGATGTAGCAGAAGTTATCTATTACTATTGCACTTCTTGAAGAAAAAAGAAACCCATGTAAACTGCAGCTGGCATATGCAAGCCAACCTGCTACAGGCAAAACAAGCAGTGTTTACCTACCCTGTATTTGAATTTTGCTTGTACATCTGCACCTGCATGAATTCTATCCATGTATATACTAAGTGCTTTTTATGAAACTTTTGTTTTTCTTTTGAATTCTCTGTATGATCCAACTCAGACCTATCTGTCCACAAAAATATCTCATGCTATTAATCAGAGGCTGTATCAGGATCTTTGTACTATGAGCAAGGTTTTACAGGCATCAGTACTCGTGGAAGGCATGTTGCCTTTGGATCTGCCAGTGTTCTGCTAAACCACAATAACCTTTAATCAAAAATGAGAGGAAAAAGGCCCGCAAATCAACTTACTGTTTTCTTTTGCAATTTACATGGCTTGTAAGTGGAATGTGTGGATTATCTTCAGGCATTTCAAATATACTGAGAAGTAGCATCAGTGAAACTCCTCCAGTAGGAGGAGTTGATGTTTTGATCAAAATTTTTATATTTTCTGGTCAAGTTTTCAACCATGACCACTGAAACAGATCGGATTCTTAAGAAATGTGCATTATACATTTTCTGAAAAGTCAGGACCCTGCAACATATTTTGAAATACTCACTCAAGAACTGAAGCACAGAAAGCCATAATAATTTCTGGAAGGCCTGATCATGAGTTATCCCACCTGATGTGAAATGATAAGAGAAAATAGAATAACTTGACACTCATTCTAGTCACTTGGAGCTTGGAAAGGTTTTAAAGAATGTATATAAAAATCAGTTTAAGAATGGACTGAAAAACATAAAAAATACTTCAAATGGATTTTGAAATTTTCAAAACTATTTTGATATCAAAGCAAATAATTTTTCATTTACTTTTAATCATTCAATTAAAATTTGTATTAAAAATTATTCTGACATTTGGTTGTTATACTCCTGTTTCTCTCTTTCCTTTCTCTTTTCGCTTTTGAAAAAAAGG
Source organism: Haliaeetus leucocephalus (assembly GCF_000737465.1). NCBI lineage: Eukaryota > Metazoa > Chordata > Aves > Accipitriformes > Accipitridae > Haliaeetus > Haliaeetus leucocephalus. The sequence goes on from NW_010972775.1 coordinate 8,220,412, forward strand.
AACAGAAAAGCAGGGAGGACAAGACGTGGAAAATGCTTTTGTCTGTTGATATTGTTCTACAGAAGATAAAATACCTACATGCAATTCACTGAAAAAGAGAGAGAGAGAAATAAACGTGTATGCACACACCCGTCCCAACAATTTTGCATTATATGTACAGTTGTCTGAGAATGGAAAATCTCTAGTCAAAACACTTGTACTTCTTTAAACCTTTGAGATTTACATTCGCTATGCAGATAATTATCCCATGTGATTAATTTATCTATTTGTCTGTAGACTGAACCATAACATTGTACCTAACTAGCTAAAAATCAAAGTTCTGCCTGGGTTTATTTGATTTCAATAGCAATGCAATTAGGGTATGCTACTTTGTGAAGGCAACAGCTTACAGTTTGGCTAGCATCATATCCAGCTGCCTTGACTGGACCAGTCTATGTGAGGAGGTACTCAGTTTCATCTGGTTTGGGAGGGTCAGCTTTCAGAACAGACTAATCCTAGACCCAAACAACCTCATCCTTTCTGCTACTTTATGCAATTTATCTTCTGAAACATGAAACCACACAGTACCCACGTGCAACTTTAATATTGCTTAAGAAATTTTTATTCCCAGAGTAACTCATACTGGTATCTCACTTCCTATTAGGATTAGAAAGTAAATAAAGCCAATTGTGGCTCTATACAACTAACAATCATGACCATTACTATGTCACTGCCAAGAGAAATTACATGTTGAGTAACACTTAGACGTTACAAACCCTTCATAGAAATGCTCCTCATAAGACTTCCAGCATTTGAATTGTCCCAGCAGCACTGCTTTGTCCATCATGAGTTTTTTGTTTAGGAGCAACTCTGCAATATATTTTCTCATGTGCTACAAGAAAATAACTTCCTTAAGCTTATTTTTCCCATCAATAATTTGGACCTAATCTTCCAAAATCTTCCTCAGATATATACAAAACAGAATAGATTCTGTCCAGTTGTCCAGAGACAGTTGTTAATGGGAATACTTGCAAGTAAAGAATCTCAAATCCTTTGTTAGAGTCATCCAGTTGAACACTAGATACCACAAGTACCGTTTATTTGAATTTCCTCTATACTTCGTATTTTCAAAAAATTCTGAAGGACAGACGCTTCTCTTTCACAATGCCAACAGAAGCTATCATTGGACAGGTCTGGTTGCTGAGAAGAAACTGCAGAACTAAGCCATTTGTTTTGTTAACTACTTGTCAATGTTGCAAAGTGATAATCTAGCTGAGGTACATAGATTCGCAGCCTTCTTGAATAAACACTGTACTCCCCCACCCTGAACTTCTAAAGACAGAGTTCAAAAGAAAAAGCCAAGTTCATTTTCATATGCTGAAATAGGCAGTAATTAACAACCCTTAGTTAAACAGAAAGGGGTTTATTCCTGACTTCTCAGTTTACTTGCCAATATATTTGAGCAACTAAATAATTGAACTGATATGTCTGTTCATAATGCTAAATCTGAAACTCCAAATTAAAATAGAAGTTATGCCTTTAAATGGGATATGATGTGAAACACATTTCATCATCCCTATTAGTATTTTCCAAAATTATATTCAAAAGTGGAAGAGTATACCTACATACCAAAGCAGCTAAGTTATTACAACGGAAAACACAATTGATAAATTCAGTGTTCTGCTGAGCCTTTAATAAATTTTATCATTTTATGCAGTACTGTAGCACATTTACAAAGTCAAACAGCAAAGATTTTCCCTCCTTACTAGGTGTTGCAAAAGCAACAGCATAGCATTCTTCCATCTTCAAATTTGAGCTCAAAGGTAACAATGCATATATCAAGCCTTCCATCATCCTATCGGCAGACCCCTGCGAATTAGGATAATATTTATAAATGCTTTGCTTTGTAAGCAATCACTGTTTCTCTGATGTGTTTGCCCAAGAATTAACACAAATTATTCCCAAAGTACTTTTTTTGAGGTGTAGTATTTATTGGAATACTCCAGCTAGCACTGGAGATATTAAAACCCTGTCACAGTAGATATATGTCAAGCTGCGGCAGTAATGTTGCTGTTAACTGTGGTGTGCAAGGCAGCACTCCTGGAATGAAGCAATACCCTTTACCAGATGAAGTGATAGAGAAGGGAAGGACAGACAAGATTTCAAGCATGTAGGTCAACATGTAGGACACCTGACTACCTCACTGGTATTTTTCAGCAGAGTGCCAGTGGAACTAAACATCCCTTTTAGCTACAATAAAGATGACTCAAGAAATTTGCTATGTTACCAAATAGGTGTGTCTAAGGCAAATCTTTGAAGTAAAAAAGTTTTCATTTCTCTGTAGAGAGTGCATGTCATTTAGGCTCCTTATCTGTCAGATGTGCTGCAGTTCTGGTATCTCAACACGCTTTCCATTTGATTAAGCCTTCTTTGTCTCATTTCTCCATTTTTTCCCCACATATCTTAAGTGACTTTTGTGTTCTAAAGAGGCTATTTTTGCATCTTTGTGGCATGAATGGCATTCCTTATAGAGCCCTTTAACAAGCAGAATTCCAGGCAATAACATTGCTTGCTGCTTTCAGAGAGGCAATGCAACTGTAGAAATCCAGTTTTAGGATTGAGAATGCTAGTTCTTTACTCAAATGGCCTTCTAAGACATTTTATATCTGATCTCATAGACATGATGAACAACAGGATGAGAGTTCAAGGGTGCAAAAAGCCAACCTGAGTGCTGTTACTCCAGTGCCAAGAGATACAGAAGTCAGCAGTCTTGTTCTGGCTGCAGCTGATTCAAGTGAAGAGGTTACTGGTTCCAGCTGCTTCCCAGCATATCCAAGATCCCTGCCCCACTACTTGTTTCCTAATCTAGTTCAATTAAAATGACTAGGTTAGCTTGAACACTTAAAAAATATATGCATAACTTTTTTCTCAGATAGACTAGAGAGCATTTACACACAAAGTTATCATGGCAGATCTCTAGGGAGTGGGAAAAGAAACAGAGAGAGCCCCTGAGCAGTAACCTGTTCACCCTGCAAAGCTGCAATCAGAACAGAATGTGTGACTTTATTGTATCTTCACATTATGGTTCCCTAGACAGTACTGAGCATTGTTTCCTTTGTCGATAGAAACAATGGCATGTATAACTCCACATGAAAACGTTATTTGCAGAAGTTACTTGACAGTATTGTATTAATCTGAGAGACTTGGGGGTAGCAATTAAATTGTGGAATCAACAGAAAGGCACAATGAGTGCATGCAATGTACATAATAAAGGAAGTAGATATGACAAACAAGCTAAGGGAAGGTCAAGTTGTAATAGGTACCAAAGGACACCAGAGGGATTGTAATGGAGATTCTCTAAAACTGAGCTGGCATGAGACTGACAACAGCTGATAATTCCCGACAGGAAGAACCTTGGGCAAGTCTGCAAAGCTGGCAGATCCTCAGGAGAGATGGACTTACTGTAATTAGAGCATTCACCACAAGAAATATTTGGTCCATGCGACCAACATCAGAATGCCTGGACTAGAGGGAAGATGTTAAGAGAGAAGGAAGAATAGTTGTAGAAAGCACAGTCTCTTGTTTAAAGAAATGTGGGAATAAAGAAACTGCAAAGCCTGAACAGGTAAATAAAGCTGAGGAGGAATTCAGGGAGCAGTTTTAATTTCTTTTCAGTGCAACAGTCCAACAAGCACTGAAGATCCTGTACCATTAGTACTGCATAAGTGATGTCATCCATCCATATGCCAAGGGATGACAGCATCTGATCTAGAAAGGAACAGTGCTGTCATTCTGCCAAAATATTTGTTTCTGTGGTTATAATTAGAAGTTTGAAGAGACCCTAGATTAAGTCCCTCTGTGTAGTCAACATTGTGAAGTACAACTTTAAAGCCCAGAAGACCGCCTGCTGGGCAGTGCAGGATAGGCCTGCTGGAGGAGTGTAGGAGAGGGGTCATATAGCACAAGAGCCTTTATGGGATCACCCTGGCCAGCACGACCTGTAGCAGCCCAGAATACAAGATGCTCTGGAGGAAAGCTCTCTGCCTCCAGTCTGCCTCCAGCTGATTACAGAATCCATGAAGATGACTGCTTTAAGCCCTTTTTTGCTGTCCCCACTAGTTATTTGCCTTGAAAAGTAACAAATACTTTTTTTTTCCCTTTTAAATTAAGAACAAAATAAAACAGCATAATCAAGTTAGAAATAAATTCTGACTTATTCTGTGACTCTAGTCATACAAACCCTCCGCAGGATATTGAGTTACACAATAGCCTCAACCAACAAAAAAGAACTTACAGGCATTACATCATCTGATCAGACCCAGAGGCAACAGCATTGTTACCTAACAACTTCAGACAGCTGATTAACCACTTTTTGTGGGGTGTCAATTACACCACACCCTGCTTGTTCATAACTATGTTGTTGACAGCACAACACAGCAAGAGAAAAGCATACTACCCCCCACATACACACCCCATGTACACACATTAATGCTACTGCCAGAATGATGTGTTTAATTTGTCATGAACTCAGCTAGAAGTACTTAGAAACCTTCAGTAAATAAATAAACAAGCACAGCAACATAATGGCACATCAGGGCTTGTTACAAGATGGTATAGTGAAATTTTAACTTTCTGCATCTTATGTCACTTGTTTGGGGAAACAGAGGGTTTTAGGAGGAACAATGACGACCTTTATGAAGAGAGCCCTTGACAATGCCACTTTGAGATTCAAGAATCACATATGGAAAAGGTCTTTTCTTTAAAAAAAAAAAAATCTTGCTTTATTCAATTTCCTTTACATTCTTTCTCCTTATCTTTAAGGTACATTTCATCGTTATGTACATTACTGGTGCTGAGGAATTTAATGTGATTTTTTCAGTTTGACACAGAACTGATAATGCATACTTTCCTTACAACCTCTCCTTTCCATGTGCCTGCTGGAAATTGTTTTTCATTGTTCATAAATCCAAGGCGTGTTTACACTGGAATACAGGAAAAGCTAAAGGAGAATGCTAGTGTGTAAGCCATAGTGGCTTTTTTTGGCTTTTGCTGTGAAGTGATAAATGATTCTTGGTCCCCCATGGGTTAGAGGGCACCAAACTTCAAATAACTACAACATCCGATAACAAAGTTTTTCTCCATCATTTGCAATCAAAACACCAAGAACACAGCCCTCTGGACCTCTCATCCTTCATGTTCAATTGTAAATCCTGATTAAATAGCTTGCAGGTGTCAGGATTAGAGTATATTCATTGGGAGCCTAAACATAGCACCAGCTGGGTTCCTCATTTGCCAGTTGTAGTTGCTTCTTTGTTTTGAAACTGTTGACAGTACAACTAAAAATATTCCTCTGGGTAGAGACAGAGTTAAATAACAAGCAGGATGAGTAAGAGAACAGCTGTAGATATTTTTCTGTGTTTAACATACCTGCCTTGTTGATTTATAGTAAGCCCTCCATATAATGTACATTCGGTGTAATCCAAAACATTTAACCTTTCGAGCTGGGGCTGTGATAAAGCTATCAAACACAGGAAAGGGTCTTGACAAGTCCTGTATTACCAGCCTTTTTCTCAAAGGAAAAGTGAAATATAGTTTCACCTCACTTTTAGTATACAACAACAAGCTGTATTATGCCTTATCAGTTGCTACCAACTAAGCTGTATGCCAGACATCTACATAAACAGCAGCATGGAGATGGAGAAGAAAAGACGCAACTTTGGCAAGTTCTCAAAATCTTGCTGTAGTGGGCGTCCAGTTGGTTTGAGCATGGCTTCCTTGAAGGGAAGTTCAGCTTTTTTAAAAACAGAACCAAAGTGAGTACGTGCTCAAAGAACAGAGAGGCCATTTTCACAATTAGTCCTTTGCACAAAAGCAAGCAGCATCCGCCAGCATGCAAGACCACCAGTTCAAATTCAAATCCTTTTTATTATGATTTTATAATGCAAGGGTACTCCACTGCCAGCACTGTTGTCTTAAGATGTAACACCAGGGTTGCAACTCATTTCTATCATTAACGAATTTCTACTGTTACTGCTATTTTGTCCAAAGCCATGTTCTCCTTAGAATTAAGTTCTGGCTACTTAGAAATCCCTAAAGTTTTCAAAGAGTTATTCATTTTGACTTCCTGTCCCAAACTCTTGAGTAAAACATTACTATGTTGTAATCCCAAAGGCCACTTCATTTCAGTGGGCAGTGAACCAAGTCATACGGAATAGATGTAAAGAGAGAGACATATGTGTACAAAAGACATTACTACTTTCCCTATAAAAGAGCAGAGGGAAAAATCTGAAAAATTTAATAGTCTTTTATTACATGGCACTGAAGCAAAAAAAAATTTTTGAGGGTTTCAGATAATCAGTCCAAGATAAGCTCAAACAAAATATTGACTACTTTACACATCTGTATTTATGAGGGGGGAGAATCATGAGTAGACATGGGCCAAATGGTCCCAAAGCAATTTGCACAGTAGTGAGGCACTCACCTCACTCATGACTAATTGAACTCACTTTTCCCAACATCAGGTCTCAGGAGAAATTCAAAGCACACTATAGCGTCTATCTTTAATACTGAGATTTTAACAAGTTAGCTTGCAATGCTGCTAGAGTTTTAAAGGCAAGTTCTTCCCAGTAAATAATATAACGAGAAAACACCGGCACTTAAGAGGATGCCACAGGGTTAATGCCAGGTTTTAAAAGACTTCAAAATGGATTTTACCCAGTTCACATGTCAGGAGGCACAGCACGGAATCAATTTACAGCAGGAGCCAAAGATCACAAATTTTAGGGGAGCCTGGGGACTGATTCCCCCAATCGGTGCCGTGGGGTGCACAGATGAAAGAGCAAACTTGTTTTTTTTCTTTAATGGTGACAGCGTATTCTGAAATTACGCACAGCAGGCAGGAGAAACCTGCATAGATTTCAAAAGATACTGCAGGTTTGTGTGCTGAAGGACACATTTAAGGTCCTAGTTAATGTGCTAGCCTTTCACCTCTGGAGGCCTGGGCTCAGATTTATCTAAGGTAAAATGAAGGAGAATTTGGGACTTCTATCTTCTTAACCCTTATTGGCCTTTAGTCCACATCACAGAAGTACAAACCAGTTATCAATCTTTGGCTCAAACTCTACTTTATGATTCTGAAGTCAACCTGAAATAATTAATCTAAATACTAATAACACAGTTCTGGGTTTCCACTGATTTAAACTAGACTTGCTGAATGAAAAGCCAAAATCCTGTTCTTGTTTCTATCAATGGAAACCTAGACCTGTACCAGTATTCAGGGAAACCACGCAGAGAAATTAAGTATAACACATAAGAGAATAAGACACCTACCCAGAATGCAAAGCAGACTTTTTTTCAGGTCTAGAATATTTGCTCAGAGCCTGCTTGGAATATGCCATGTTCTCTATTTTTCTTGTCATGCACAAATACTGTGTAAGTATACCTTCTAAAAATGTGTGCATACATTTGGCTTTTACTAATGCTGTTCTAGACAGAATTAGAGTTCAAGATGTGCCAGGCAATTTCAAACACTTCCAAGTGTTTTTCTTAATCTCATTTCAGAATTTCCAAGCAACAAAGTACTCACACCACTTCTGCAGCCCAGTTCCTCTCACTTTTAAGAATTTTCTTCCCAATGCATTCATTCTCTGTCCTAATCTTCATTCTACTCATGTGAATCAAATAATTTATGTGAAACCTTTCCTTTCTAGACCTACCAACTACAAATCTGAGGTTATACCTAACTCTTGTGTACTTTTATGCCCATCCTTATTATGTGTAAGATCTACATTTCAAAGATTTGCACTGCATAGGGTATATCATGAGTGGGTGTCTTACACAGTACTTTTTATGTAGAAGAGCCATTTCTCTTGCAGCATGCTCTGAGGATAATGATGGTATCTTTAATGTTATGTGCTATAGAAAGCTAGTCTGCATTCATAGGTCTCATATACAGGCTATTCTCTCTCACATCCATTGTGCTGTCAGATCTGTCAGCTGAAGCAACTACATCTAGCCTTTAGGCTGACCAATCTGTACCCTCTATCAAGGCCAAACAAACTTCTATTGCACTCAGGTACTTACTAGAGAAAGGTAACGATATTGAGTTTAGTTCCATGCTGATGCAGATGAGGCTGGGTACAAAACCCACTGGTCCTGTATATAAATTCAGTCATTAACAAAGTCATCTTGAATCTTCATCATCCTCTCTGGCAACGTATGGCCATTATTTCCTGCTAGTATAGACAGTATTTGTTGCAGGCTAACAATTTTTCTGTTAGCACGTTTCCTAAGGACAGACATAACTCCTTGTAGGATATGACATTCCTGAAAAGACATATACATTTTTTTGTTTGTTTTAAAACACAAGGTCATCTTAGGCAGAAGTTTATCCTTCCATTTGTCTTATTTTCTTTATTTTTACAATAAGCATAACCACCACAGTAACTAATATTCACTGTTGCTTTTATATATGAAAATGCACTTTCTTCTCATTGCATCTGGTTGCAGTTTCCCTCCGAAACAAATTTAACCACCAAATTATATTTAAAAAAAAAACCTCTTTACAGCTTTAAGTCTTCATTGTCTCCAGAGTAGCAGAAAGAGCTATGAATGATTATTTTAAAAAAAATCTAAATAGCTTTGCTTAAGCTTTCCTCTGCAACCATTACTTTTTAAGTCCCTCTGAAATTTAACTTTAAACAATGCATGCAGCGTTAAGCCTAAAAATACCTCAGCAATATTCTTTCCACCTTGGTTGCAGAAATATTTTGTAGGAAAACATGATTATCACCATTTCTGTTTACTCATCAGGAATGTTCCTCTTTTCCATGAAGGACCTTTGACTAAATTCCATTGATAATGAACTTATGAAGTCCTCAGCAGGTTGAGAGACTGTTATTAGAATCATTTTTATAACCACCGAGCCAAAAACTTGCTGTATATATTCGCTGGAGTCTCCCTTCCCTGTACTCACTCTTTCCAAGTTCATTCAGTAATCATGGGTATAAAGAAGCCCAGCATACACAGCTGTTTCAATATTGCTGGCTAAGAAGTCTGACATGAACATACAAGTTTGAAGTTTGGCAGTTGTTTGTGTTGCACATGTTGAACAATGTTTTGTCTGTACTTCAAGTGACAAACTGGTTTCAGAAACAGGTTTAACATGACAACATAAATAACGATGAAAAGGGCCACTTCTGTAAGGTAAATATCACATGCACATTATCAGAGCTCACACACATAGAAAAGTATGTCAAAAGAGAACAATTACACAACAGAAAGGACTCAGTGATGCCCAATCACTTATGTTAACAGGAAAGTTGTGTTATACAATCCCATGCAAAGGAAAAAAAGTTAACTGTGCTAAATATGACATATTACAATCTGACACAGTAGACAAGCCTCTAATACACAGAAACATGTAGAAATAAATACATTAGACTGAAGGACTGAACACAAAATGACAAAATACACCTTTGCACTGGAAGAGACAGTCATAAAAGACGCATTTTGCTAAAACTCTTTCTTGCTCTGGCTCATTTTCTTTGTTTTAGAAAGTGTCGTGGTTTAACCCCAGCCAGCAATTAAGCACCACGCAGCCGCTCGCTCACTCTCCCCCCGCCCAGTGGGATGGGGGAGAAAATCATGAAAAGAAGTAAAACTCATGGGATGAGATAAGAACTGTTTAATATAACAGAAAAGAAGAAACTAATAATGATAATTATAACACTAATAAAGTACAGCAGTAATGATAAAAGGATTGGAATGTACAAATGATGCACAGCGCAATTGCTCACCACCTGCCGATCGACGCCCAGTTAGTCCCCAAGCCGCGATCCCCCCACCCCCATTCCCCCCAGTTTATATACTAGATATGAGATCACATGGTATGGAATACCCCCTTGGCCACTTTGGGTCAGCTGCCCTGGCTTGTCCTGTGCCAACTTCTTGTGCCCCTCCAGCTTTCTCGCTGGCTGAGCATCAGAAGCTGAAAAATCCTTGACTTTAGACTAAACATCAATTAGCAACAACCAAAAACATCAGCGTTATCAACATTCTTCTCATACTGAACTCAAAACATAGCACTGTACCAGCTACTAGGAAGACAATTAACTCTATCCCAGCCGAAACCAGGACAAAAAGAAAAAACAAATCCTTATCAGTTCATTTGAGATCTCAAGTTTTTTCTAAACAGGACAGGTGAGTGAAGCAAGGAAAACAGTGCACAGTGCCTGAGTTACAGTTTACAAGATGACAGCCTGAGCCACACTGCACAGCAAACAGTCTGGCCAGAACATACGGAAAACAGAATCTTTCTCTTTATAGGTTTCCTGCAGGTATGAACAACCAAATAACTTGAATGTCATCTCCTGTGATCAGATACAATATATGTTCATTCATTCACACAAAGCTGAAGTGATGTATGTGAGGCATTACTTTGTCAGCTTTTCTTCAATACAGTTCTATGCCTACATATGAAGAAATATATTTCCCCAAATGGCAATGTCTTCATTCTGTTCTAATGCAATAACTGAGGATAGAAACTATGCGAAAAATATGAGTAAATTTTATTTTAATTGGTGTTTCAACTTTGTTTTCTTATTGACATAAATTAAGTGTATAATGTATTCTTTCTTCGAAAGACAAGTAATCTGATCTGTTCATACTGAACTGCATGCATGTAATATATGCAAGTTGTGTGTATATGTGTAAACAGAGAGGAATAAAAAAAACCCTGCACATCTTGTATACACAGTTGGTCAAACAAATCATTTGCCGATTTGAAGCTTAGATATCATCACTAAAATACCGTCAATGCCATTAAAGTCTTTTCAGGCAGCTGAAGTATGATGGACAGTCTTCTGTCAGAGTTGTCTGGATTTTGTTTGTCTATCCATAGAGGCTAGCACAATGGTGTTCCAAGGTAAATTATGGAACAACCTTCAACTCCACTTACTTTAAAGGGGACTTGCTTGGTTTCTAGCAAACAGAGAGATTAGCCTGAAGCATGGCCACCACAAGCAAAGCATAAAGGCATTAATTTAACTTTAAACACTTGAATGGGGCTTTTGAGATTCCTAATCAGCCTGTTGCTCCTGTTCTATCATTCATTTTGAAGATACATTCATTTTGTTCATGGATGATACTCAACACCACCTGGGACAGCACTTTAGCTCTACCACATGCAGATGTTAAATTTGCATAAGACACCTAGCTATATGCACCCTGCATTCCATGCCTCACAATTTGCACCTCACTTTTGTACCCAGACCACAACAGCAGAGTTGTTTGTTGAAACTAAAGTATACTAGCAGGAAACAGCATCAATTAAAAGATGCATTGTTAAAAAAAAAACAAACCACACATGGTGGCCTATAAGTGATACTGCCTGTAACTGTTAGGTTATCACTGATTTCTTATGCCAGCTAAAGCAAGAAAACTTGAAAACTGTAAATCGGTTGTTCATGGGAAATAGCACTCAACAGAGATCAAAATGACTATTCAACAGGAATCTAAAAAAGCTACCAGAAATGCCAATTTATACATTTTAGAAAGTATTTGGCATGGTACAAACTGTAGTTTAATACTAACAAAAACACCACCCTTGCATAAAAAAGGATGATTTTTCAGCATACATTTTCATAGAGCACATGAATTCCATACACTTTTATTCATTAAGTAAAATAAATTTGAGATCAAGACATACAGACTGAAACTAATACAGCTATCTTGGTGACATACATCAATTTAGGGTTTTGTCTTACATGGGCAAATTATTCCCAACCAATACAGGTAATTGTTTTCAGAATAATTATTTTCTGAATGAGTTGCTGCCATATGTTCTACAAATTCTGCTTTGGTACTCCTAAACATTTCCTAAAAGATGGGACTCCTGCAAATTCCTCCTAGTCACAAAAAACAACCCTCCTATACCATCTCAAATATTTAAATCAGCAAGAACTAATTATGAAATTATGTTTAGCAGAACTTTATGCCTGATCTACCATTAAGTATTTTCATCAAATATGATGGCTAATTTTACTCTAAGTAATAAAAAGCTCTTTCATGTAGTGTAATTTAAAATGACCACATTTTTCAGCAAATGAAACGACATGTTGTCAATGAAATTTAAGCAACCTCAGGAGTACCATAGAGGTTTGACTAAATAATGATCAGATGAAAAATTAGTTGGTTAAGTCTTACCAAGGATGTCCACACATTAGAGTTAAGTCTGCACTGAAATGCTGCATAAACATATACTTCTTTAGGGTTTCCTTTTTTGCTTTTCTTTTTTTTTTTTAAGTGAGTGTTTTTCATTTGGAGATTATATCACGAACAGATGTAGGATAATGTTAATAGTCCCTTCTGGAAACATTAATCACAAGGTTTTACTTATTATTTGGTGTCAGCATTTAAAAGTTAAAGCATTTCCAGAACTGTCACTGTTGAAAAATTCCTTTTGCTTAAAGCTAAATTACAAAACAGTAATTTATTTTACAGTCCCAGCATCTTTTTTAAGGCATATATAGGAAGGAAAATCAGGCAATGCCCTGTTCTCATGGCAACAGTGTAGACTGACAGTAGTAAGCCTCTTTCTACTTTAGGAAGAGGACTGAAAACCCAACTTTACCAAACTTTTAAAATGTTTGGGCAAATTTAAGTCTCCACAGAAGAGATTTTGGTTGTCAGCATGATACTCATATGATGCTTTCAAAGGTGGATTTCCCATTTCCAGCTCACTGAGCAAACATTAACCAGAATCAAAATAAAAGCAGGCTAGAGCCTTGTTACCAAAGAGACCTCAACTTCTCTTCCATTTATATTCCCACATGTACAACATTGTGCAGGTGAAGCAGACTGCTACTACTTCAAAATACTTGTTAATGTATGTGCAGAAATGTCCCACTAACTATATTCAAAACACCTAAGAAAGCAACCAAAACAAGTCCATATCCTTCTATTCCCAGGTAATGACCTTGTTGGTTAGTTCAATGTCCTGGAACGCAGGAACTCTGCATTACTCTTCCAGTTCAAGATTTGCTATGTATCACCCTGGACAGGTTCAGCAAAGAGCTTACATGCACTTTTGTATTTGGGCTCTTGGGGG